>NC_092163.1:47691085-48063585 GCF_045791955.1 Oncorhynchus clarkii lewisi | reverse complement strand
GTGACATAATTAAGCATGTAGTAATCAGTAGGATTCTGTGTTTTCCCATGGAAAAGTGATTGCTTTTGCTAAAAATGCTTTTTCTGCCTTTCTAATGAAAACTAGTTTGAAAATTCGAACAATTATTTTATGGAAAAGAGATGTTGTATGTTTCTGGACAATGCACCATTCTGCCTTGTTGACAACATGACAGAGCAGCTCGGATTTTTAACTACAGAGAGTTTATCTATATTTTTCATAGCTGTCTATTTACCACCACAAACTGATGCTGGCACTAAAACCGTACTCAAAGAGTTGCATAGGGCTGCTGATATTAATGCAGAAAAACTGAAATCCTTAACCTCATTTCTACCAACATGTCACCTGTGTCCACACACAGAAACGCATACAAAGCTCTCCCTTGCCCTCCAAGTAAAAGCTCAAACAGGAAGTACCAATATGGAAGTGGTTCGATGAAGCGGATGCTAAGCTACAGGACTGTTTTGCTAGAAGAGACTGGAATATGTTCCGGGATTCATCCGATGACACTGAGGTCTTTACTACATCAGTCACTGGCTTCATTAATAAGTGCATTGACAGCGTTGTCCCCACAGTGACTGAACATACAGTTGAAGTCGTAAGTTGACATACACTTAGGTTGGAGTCATTAAAACTAGTTTTTCAACCACTCCTCAAATTTCTTGCTAACAAACTATAGTTTTGGCAAGTCGGTTAGGACATCTACTTTGTGCATGACACAAGTAATTTTTCCAACAATTGTTTACAAACAGATTATTTCACTTATTATTCACTGTATCACAATTCCAGTGGGTCAGAAGTTTATATACACTAAGTTGACTGTGCCTTTAAACAGCTTGGAAAATTCCAGAAAATTATGTCATGGCTTTAGAAGCTTCTGATGGGCTGATTGACATAATTTGAGTCAATTTGAGGTGTACCTGTGGGTGTATTTCAAGGCCTACCTTCAAACTCAGTGCCTCTTTGCTTGACATAGGAAAATCAAAATAAATCAGCCAAGACTTCAGATTTTTTTTTTGTAGACTTCCACAAGTCTGGTTCATCCTTGGGAGCAATTTCCAAACACCTGGAGGTTCCACGTTCATCTGTACAAACAATAGTACGCAAGTCTAAACACCATGGGACCACGCAGCCGTCATTTTGCTCAAGAAGGAGACGCGTTCTGTCTCCTAGAGAAGAAGGTACTTTGGTGCGAAAAGTGCAAATCAATCCCAGAACAACAGCAAAGGACCTTGTGAAGATGCTGGAGGAAACAGGTACAAAAGTATCTATATCCACAGTAAAACAAGGCCTATATCGACATAACCTGAAATGCCGCTCAGCAAGGCACAAGACAATGCTCCTAAACCCCCATAAAAAAGCCAGACTACGGTTTGCAACTGCACATAGGGACAAAGATCGTACTTTTTGGTCTGATGAAACAAATATAGAACTGTTTGTCCATAATGACCATCGTTATGTTTGGAGGAAAAAGGGGGAGGCTTGCAAGCCGAAGAACACCATCCCAATCGTGAAGCACGGGGTGGCAGTATCATGTTGTGGGTGCTTTGCTGAAGGAGGGACTGGTGTACTTCACAAAATAGATGGCATCATGAGGGAGGGAAAATTATGTGGATATATTGAAGCAACATCTCAAAACATCAGTCAGGAAGTTAAAGCTTGGTCGCAAATGGGACTTCCAAATGGACAATGACCCCAAGCATACTTCCAAAGTTGTGGCAAAATGGCTTAAGGACAACAAAGTCAATTTATTGGAGTGGCCATCACAAAGCCCTGACCTCAATCATATAGAAAATGTGTGGGCAGAACTGAAAAAGCGTGTGCGAGCAAGGAGGCCTACAAACCTGACTCAGTTACAGCAGCTCTTTCAGGTAGGTATGGGCCAAAATTCACCCAACTTATTGTGGGAAGCTTGTGGAAGGCTATCCAAAAAGTTTGACAAAAGTTAAACAATTTAAAGGCAATGCTACCAAATACTAATTGAGTGCATGCAAACTTCTGACCCACTGGGAATGTGATGAAAAAAATTAATGCTGAAATAAATACTTTTCTCTACTATTATTCTGACATTTAACATTCTTAAAACAAAGTGGTGATCCTAACTGACCTTAGAGAAGGGAATGTTTACTTGGATTAAATGTCAGGAATTGTGAAAAACTGAGTTTAAATGTATTTGGCTATGGTTATGTAAACTTCCGACTTCAATTGTACATATCCCAACCAGAAGCCATAGATTACAGGCAACATCTGCAGCATGCTAAAGGCTAGAGCTGCCGCTTTCAAGGAGTGGGACACTAATCCGGGCGCTTATAAGAAGTCCCACTGCGAACTCTGACGGCCATCAAACAGACAAAAGATTGAATCCTACTGTAACGACGTTCGTCTGTAGGAGGAGAAGCGGACCAAAAAGCAGCGTGGTGGTTATTCATGTTCTTTAATGGACAACTGAACGATACATGAAATAACTCAAATCTACAAAACAACAAACGGAACGTGAAAACCTATACAGCCTATCCTGTGACAACAAACACAGTGACAGGAACAATCACCCACAAACACACAGTGAAACCCAGGCTACCTAAGTATGATTCTCAATCAGAGACAACTAATGACACCTGCCTCTGATTGAGAACCATACTAGGCCGAAAACATAGAAATGCCCCAAAACATAGAAAAACAAACATAGACTGCCCACCCAACTCACGCCCTGACCATACTAAATAAATACAAAACAACGGAAATAGAGGTCAGAACGTGACAGTACCCCCCCCCCCCCAAAGGTGCGGACTCCGGCCGCAAAACCTTGACCTATAGGGGAGGGTCTGGGTGGGCGTCTGTCCGCGGTGGCGGCTCTGGCGCGGGACGCGGACCCCACTTCACCATTGTCTTAGTCCGCCTTATTGTCCGCCTCCGTGGCTTACTCACCATGACCACCCCTCTCAATGACCCCACTGGACAGAGGGGCTGCTTGGGACAGAGGGACAACTGCTCGGGACAGAGGGACGTTAGCAGCTCGGGGCAGAGGGGCAGCTGCTCGGGACAGAGGGGCGGCAGCTGCTCGGGACAGAGGGACGTTAGCAGCTCGGGACTGAGGGGCGGCAGCTGCTCGGGACAGAGGGGCGGCAGCTGCTCGGGACAGAGGGGCAGCTGCTCGAGCGGCCCCTGGCTGACTGGCGGCACTGGCGGCCCCTGGCTTACTGGCGGCCCCTGGCTAACTGGCGGCACTGGCGGCCCTGGCGGCCCCTGGCTGTCTGGCGGCACTGGCGGCCCCTGGCTGACTGGCGGCACCTGGCTGACTGGCGGCACTGGCGGCCCCTGGCTGACTGGCGGCACTGGCGGCCCCTGGCTGACTGGCGGCACTGGCGGCCCCTGGCTGACGGGCGGCACTGGCGGCCCCTGGCTGACTGGCGGCACTGGCGGCCCCTGGCTGACTGGCGGCACTGGCGGCCCCTGGCTGACTGGCGGCACTGGCGGCCCCTGGCTGACGGGCGGCACTGGCGGCCCCTGGCAGACGGGCGGCACTGGCGGCTCCTGGCAGACGGGCGGCACTGGCGGCGCTGAGCAGACGGGCGGCACTGGCGGCGCTGGGCAGACGGACGGCGCTGGCGGCGCTGGGCAGACGGGCGGCGCTGGTGCCGCTGGGCAGACGGGCGGCGCTGGCGGCGCTGGGCAGACGGGAGGCTCAGCTGGCGCTGGGCAGACGGGAAGCTCAGCTGGCGCTGGGCAGACGGGAAGCTCAGCTGGTGCTGGGCAGACGGGAAGCTCCGGCAGCGCTGGACTGAGTAGCTCTCGTAGCGCCGAACAGGCGGGAGACTCCGGCAGCGCCGGAGAAGAGGAAGGCCCTGGTAGCGCCGGAGAGGCGGGAGACTCCGACAGCGGCGCCGGACAGGCGGGAGGCTCCGGCAGCGGCGCCGGACAGGCGGGAGGCTCCGGCAGCGGCGCCGGACAGGCGGGAGGCTCCGGCAGCGGCGCCGGACAGGCGGGAGGCTCCGGCAGAGGCCGGAGGCGCCGGACAGGCGGGAGGCTCCGGCAGAGGCGCCGGACAGGCGGGAGGCTCCGGCAGCGCTGGAGAGGAGGGAGCCCCTGTAAGGATGGGCCGGAGAGACAGCCTGGTACGGGGGGCTGCCACCGGAGGGCTGGTGCGTGGAGGTGGTGACGGATAGACCGGGCCGTGAAGGCGTACTGGAGATCTTGAGAGCAGGGCTGGCACCAACCGCCCTGGCTGGATTTTCACCCTAGCCCGGCAGATGTGGGGAGCTGGGATATAGCGCACCGGGCTAAGCACGCGTACTGGGGACACCGTGCGAACAACTGCATAACACGGTGCCTGACCAGCACCACGCCCGCCACAGTTAGCACTGCTAGGAGCACTGTAGTGCTGAGATGGCACAGGACGTGCAAGGCTAGGGAGATGCACAGGAGGCCTGGTGCGTGAGGCTGGCACAGTCTTCACCAGACCCCTCCCACGCACCTCAGGATGAGTATGGAGAGCTGACCCCGGTGCCATTAAATCCCTGACACGCTCCGTCGGGCGAATGTCATGCCTCATGCACCAAACCAGCAACTCCCTCATATCTCTCTCCTCCAATTTCCCCATTAACTCCTTCACAGTCTCTGCTTCGCTCACCTCCAACACCAGCTCTGGTTCTGAGCTCCTCCTTGGCTCCTCACGATAAACGGGGGGAGTTGGCTCAGGTCTGACTCCTGACTCTGCCACACTCCCCCTGTGCCCCCCCCAAGAAATTTTTGGGGCTGACTCTCGGGCTTCCGTCCGCGCCGCCGTGCTTGCTTCGCCAACCTCATTCTCCTGTAACCTTCCGCGCACTGTTCCATCGAATCCCAGGCGGGCTCCGGCACTCTCCCTGGGTCGACCGCCCACCTGTCTATCTCCTCCAAAGTTGTGTAGTCCAGATTCTGCTCCCATGTCCCAAAATCCTGATCTCGCTGTTGTTGTTCCTGCTGCTGCTGTTGCTGTTGCCCGTTACCACGCTGCTTGGTCCTGTTGTGGTGGGTGATTCTGTAACGACGTTCGTCTGTAGGAGGAGAAGCGGACCAAAAAGCAGCGTGGTGGTTATTCATGTTCTTTAATGGACAACTGAACGATACATGAAATAACTCAAATCTACAAAACAACAAACGGAACGTGAAAACCTATACAGCCTATCCTGTGACAACAAACACAGTGACAGGAACAATCACCCACAAACACACAGTGAAACCCAGGCTACCTAAGTATGATTCTCAATCAGAGACAACTAATGACACCTGCCTCTGATTGAGAACCATACTAGGCCGAAAACATAGAAATGCCCCAAAACATAGAAAAACAAACATAGACTGCCCACCCAACTCACGCCCTGACCATACTAAATAAATACAAAACAACGGAAATAGAGGTCAGAACGTGACACCTACAACGCTGTCTCTGATGCTCATCGCATGTGGCAGGGCTTGCAAACTATCACGGATTACAAAAGGAAACCCAGCCGTGAATTGCCCAGTGACGTGAGCCTACCAGACGAGCTAAACGTCTTCTATGCTCGTTTTGAGGCAAGCAACACTGAACCATGCATGAGAACACCAGCAGTTCTGGACAACTGTGTGATCACACTATCTGTAGCCGATGTGATTAAGACTTTGAAACAGGTTAATATTCACAAATTCACAGGGTCAGACGGATTACCAGGATGCGTACTCAGAGCAGGCAAGTGTCTTCACTGACATTTTCAACCTTGCCCTGACCCAATCTGTAATGCTCACATGTTTCAAGCAAACCACCATAGTCCCTGTGCCCATGAATGCCAAGGTAACCTGCCTAAATGACTATCGCCCCATAGCATTCACATCTGTTTTCATGAAATGCTTTCAAAGACTGGTCATGACTCACATCAATACCATCATCCCAGACAACCTGGACCCACTTCAAAAACCGCCCTAATAGATCCACAGATGACACAATCTCTATTGAACTCCACACTGCCCTCTCCCACCTGGACTAGAGGAACACCTATGTGAGAATGCTGTTCATTGAATACAGCTCAGTGTTTAACACCACAATGCCATCAAAGCTCATCACTAAGCTAAAGACCCTGGGACTGAACACCTCCCTCTGCAACTGGATCCTGGACTTCCTGACGGGTCACCCCTAGGTGGTGAGGGTAGGCAACAACATATCCGCCACGCTGACCCTCAACACGGGGATCCCTCAGGGGTGCAGGCTTAGTCCCCTCCTGTACTCCCTGTTCACCCACGACTGCCTGGCCAAACACAACTCCAACACCATCAAATTTGCTGACGACACAACGACAATGAGACAGCCTACAGGGAGGGGGTCAGAGACAGTGTGGTGCCAGGACAACAACTTCTCCCTCAACATCAGCAACAAAGGAGCTGATTGTGGACTACCGGAAACGGAGGTCCGAGCACCCTCCCATTCACATAGATGTGGCTGTAGTGGACTGTGCTACCGCACAGCAAGTCTGCAAACAACAGGACCCTCAACAGCTTCTATGCCAAAATACTGCTAAACAGCTAGTTAAATAGTTAACCAAATAGCTATCTACATTGCCTCTTTTCGCACTAACTTTTTTTATTATTACTTTTCTTACTTTTCTATCTCTCTGCATTGTAGGGAAGGGCCCGTAAGGAAGCATGTCACTGTTTGTCAACACCTGCTTTTTTTTACCCCCCTATTCTCTTCAATTTCGTAGTATCCAATTGGTAGTTACAGTCTTGTCTCATTGCTGCAACTCCCGTAGGACTCGGGAGAGGCGAAGGTCGAGAGCCGTGCGTCCTCCGAAACACACCCCAACCAAGCCGCACTGCTTCTCAACACAATGCCCACTTAACCCAGAAGCCAGCCGCACCAATATGTCGGAGGAAACACCGTACACCTGGCGACCGTGTCAGCATGCATTGCGCCAGGAGTCGCTAGTGCGCGATGGGTCATGGACATCCCTGCCGGCCAAATCCTCCCCTAACCCGGACGACGCTGGGCCAATTGTGCACCTCCCCATGGGTCTCCCGGTCGTGGCCGGCTGTGTCAGAGCCTGGACTTGAACCCAGAATCTCTAGTGGCACAGCTCACACCTCGATGCAGTGCCTTAGACCACCGTGCCACTCGGGAGGCCTTTATACCTGTTGTTTAGGACGCATGTGACAAATGAAATTTGATTTGATTTGCGATTACTGTTGGATTTGAGAAGGTGCTCCTCCCTCCCGGCTTTAGCTCGATGATGTGACGGGCCATTACCCGGTGCAACAAGGGCCAGCATAAAATAACACTCTCATTGCAAGGCTCGGGGATGCAGATGGAAATATTTTCTACATCTGTAGTGTAGACTCACTACTAGATATACACTGAGTATACAAAACATTCAGGACACCTGCTCTTTCAAATAAAATAAAATAAAATACAATTGTATTTGTCACATGCGCTGAATACAACAGGTGTAGAGCTTACAGTGAAAGACTTACTTACAAGCCCTTAACCATAAATTCAGAAAAATAAGTGTTAAGTAAAACATAAAAATAAAGAATGATTAAAGAGCAGCAGTAAAATCACAGTACCGAGGCTGTATACAGGGGGTACCGGTACAGAGTCAATATGCGGGGGCACAGGTTAGTCGAGGTAATTGAGCTAATATGTACATGCAGGTAGAGTTAAAGTGACTATGCATAGATAATAAACAGAAAGTAGCAGCAGTGTAAAAGTAAGAATGTCAGTAAGGGGGGGGGGGGGGGACAATGCAAGTAGTCTGAATAGCCATTTGATTAGCTGTTTAGCAGTCTTATTTATTTATCCGTTATTTTACTAGGTAAGTTGACTGAGAACACGTTCTCATTTGCAGCAAAGACCTGGGGAATAGTTACAGGGGAGAGGAGGGGGATGAATGAGCCAATTGTAAACTGGGGATTATTAGGTGACCGTGATGGTTAGAGGGCCAGATTGGGAATTTAGCCAGGACACCGGGGTTAACACCCCTACTCTTACGATAAGTGCCATGGGATCTTTAATGACATCAGAGAGTCAGGACACCCGTTTCACGTCCCATCCGAAAGACGGCACCCTACATAGGGCAGTGTCCCCAATCACTGCCCTGGGGCATTGGGATATTTTTTTTAGACTTTTTAATATTTTTTTTAGACCATGGCTTGGGGGTAGAAGCTGTTAAGAAGCCTTTTGGACCTAGACTTGGTGCTCCGGTACCACTTGCCGTGCGGTAGCAGAGAGAACAGTCCATAACTAGGGTGGCTGGAGTCTGTATAACACCGCCTGTTATAGAGGTCCTGGATGGCAGGAAGCTTGGCCCCAGTGATGTACTGGGCTGTACGTACTACCCTCTGTAGTGCCTTGCGGTCGGAGGCCGAGCAGTTGCCATACCAGGCAGTGAGGCAACCTGTCAGGATGCTCTCGATGGTGCCCCTGTTACTGACCAGATGAATCCTGGTGAAAGCTATGATCCCTTATTGATGTCACTTGTTAAATGCACTTCAATCAGTGTAGATGAAGGGGAGGAGACAGATTAAAGAAGGATTTTAAAGCCATGAGACAATTGAGACATTGTGTATGTGTGCCATTCAGAGGATGAAAGATCAAGACAAAATATTTAAATGCCTTCGATCAGGATATGCTAGTAGGTGCCAGGCACACCGGTTTGTATCAAGAATTGCAATGCTGCTGTGTTCTTCATGCTCAACAGTTTCCATTGTGTATCAAGAATGGTCCACTACCCAAAGAACATCCAGCTAACTTCATGTGTCAGCGGAGTACATGCCCCGACGAATTGAGGCTGTTCTAAGGGGCAAAGGGGGGAGGGGGGGTCACGAAGGTGTCCTTAATGTTTTATACACTCAGTGTATGTCTGTGATGTTGAGCGGAGACATTTTTTTGGAAGAAGAATAAAAGTATTTTATGTTTATTCCCTGCGAACTGCAACTTTAAGAGATGGAAAAGAACTCTTGATTTGGTGACAGATTTGTCCCGCCCCGTGAGATGCACATACTTTGAGGAGCGCACGAAGACGAAAAACTCATTGCTGTGAGTGTAATTAACCAAAGCCATTTACATTAGCTATACAAAACGTATCTGGTTTAGCAGCAAGAGATTAAAACAAGTCAAGTATGTTCGTTTAACAATGTAATTAAAATCTCAGATACTAGCAGATTAATCGACTCAAACCAACGTCTCTCTTTCTATTGTGCACCTGTGGGACTGTCGGGGGAACTGCGGTAGGCAACATCATAAACGTAAGGCCAAAGCAAGGTTACAGGAGTTTTGTCATACACTTGTGTTGATATATACAGTTATTATAATGCTATGTTAATTTCTAGCCTTAATGTGTGCGTTTTAGGATGCTAGTTTAGGCTCTGGTGTGAGTGTGCACATGGTGAATTTGCTCTAGCCAAGGCTAAATCAAATGTTTGCTGGTTAATGTTGCCAATTTGACAGGTACTTCCAATTTTGCACCATTATTACTGGTAGTGGAGGTTGCATGGGAAGTTATGGCAGTTGGCCAACCTATTTCAGGGTATGAAGGACTGGAGTGAGATGCAGTGCATTCATTTTGATAGTACAGAAGGCTTATAGGCTACTTGTTTATTGTTATAATAATCCATCTACCAAGGAAGATGTCTTCCTGCTTATGACACTTTTTATGAGTAGGCCTGCATGACCATATGTTACAAAATTATTCCAAAGTTTGTAAATATTTTCAAAACTCAAAAGTGGAGCATTTTCAAAATAAGTGTACTCCCCACAATCCCATCTGTTGTGTAGATCCAGCTATCACAAACCCAAATTAAGGGGAAAGATAGACACCATCTAATTTAATAATTTTAAATGGTGCTTAGGCTTTCTTTCCTATGGGGTTGAGGAATATAGTTAGATCTGCACAACAGATGGCGTGCGAGACATGGACTCATCTTGACATTAGACCACTTTTGAAAACATCTGAACAAATGGGGATTTTGGTGTGAACTATTACTTTAAAACTCAGCTGATAGTCAGCCATTTTGGTGACTTGGGCTACTCAAAGTAGGTTACTTGTTGTTGGCCTGATAGCCAGGATATATTCTATTCAAACTCCTGCTGAGTATTACGAGCTGGGTATTCAGTGGCTGTCCCTGGAGAAATGAGTAGTCTACTTTGGTATTCACCTCAGTGCCAGCAGTTGTCACACAATGCCGACTGTCCAGCTTTGTACCTTAACCGCACCGTGTGGCCATTTGAACAGGCCATTTGAATGCAGCTCCATGCTTATTTAACGGTGCTATTTATGCAGTTCTCTGTCTTGGAAGTTGCACAGCTGAGACTTAGAAAACGCTGCCAAACCATGTCGCCTTTTCATCCTCTCTCTGCGAAAAGAAAAGGATAGCCCACAGAGGAGGCAGGTGGTGATGTCCCAGTGAAGATGACTCAGTGGAATGTGTTGATGATGCTACCCATGTCAGATCATTTGGTTCGTCAGCCATTTTCACAATGCCAATTAGGGGACTTTCCTGTGTAAATAAAATAGAAAATATGCTACACACATCCCACTGGTTCAGATGCTGGGCAGAAAAAAAAACATGACAGAAACTATACATTTTCTCAACTCTGACATGCTCCTAAAGTTGATTTATTAATGAGACACAGACAGAAATGGGCAACATTTTGATTCAGTTGTCAATTTCTCTGCCAAGCCAATGAATTGCCTCAGAAATTGATATAGGTAAACTGCTCTTGTGAAAAATGTGTACAATTGTATGGGTATTGAAGTCTTGGTGCAGACAAAGCTGTGTAAGGCGCGACTGCGTGTGTGTGTGCGTGTGCGCCCGCGACTGCGTGTGTGCGCGCGACTGCGTGTGAGTGCACACCTCCAGGTGTGAGGCAAGGATCGGCCTGTGAAGTTGCAATGGGTTGAGTGTATTGAGAGCCAGGGTTTTCTCTCCCTGCCGCAGCACCACGCAGGCCCAACCACACGCTTCAACCTTTCAAACAGGTTAGAGAAACCTGAGCTTCTTGCTCTGTTCGTCTCCTCTCCCCCCTCCTCATTTCTCTTCACCTCTCTCCTCTAGCTGTCCTTTGCTGCAACCACCACCTCCCCTTCTTTACCACCCTCATGAAGGGGATCAAGTTGTGCCATAGAATCACACAATTTAGATCAGTTTTGAGTTCTTCACCAGGTTGTTAAAACACTTAACTGTAGAGCAGTTGTATAGACTATTTCCTAGAAATTCTGCTGAAGACACACAAACACACACACACCCTATGTACCTGGCAGGTGGAATCCAATCTCTAAGGTCATTGGTACAGGAAATCATGTGACCTGCTTCCTCCACTCTCATGACACCTTTCTGCTCACTCCGCCCCTTACACTCTTACACACTAGAGACATGCACATACGCATTGTGTCGGGTGTCGCAAGGTTTCACCAGGGGAGTGTGACAACCGGAAGTGCTTAAAGTAAAGGCTGGACCGAAACTGGAGTGCTATAAAATAATATAGATAAGACAGTAACTTTATATCGAGAAGAAAACAGAAAAATAATCCTTTCAAAAAAGGTACGTTTAAGGTGTGTCACGGTTAACTTGAACTCTTTGGGGAGAAGTTAAGTTACCGCTTCCCTTGTGCCATTGTTTTTGTAACTGTGTGTGTGTATATAGCGTTTCAAAAATCATTATCTCTGTTCTCACAGAGAGTATTGACCATAACTCCCAGTGTTACTGTAGTAAGGCTAGTCCAACAGTATCCATGTCATGGATGTGACTTTTTCCTACCAATTGTCTGAACACGGGTTAAACCAAGGATGGCGGCTTTGTGACATCTGATCAGTCCCATGAGCTGAGGGGTGCCAAGTCAGGGAGAGTCTATGAGGGAGAGTCCTGTGTTTCAGTTTCTGACTCAATCTGCTAGTTTAGCTTGAATGATTTTGTGTTTAATGATTCTTTGTTCAGAGCCAGGCAGAATTGACTATTGATTTTTATTTTTTCAAAGTCTGTTTTAGAGATGGACTTCAAGTAGCTTTTAACCCACATGGTACTTGTTTTGCTATGGTTCAGTTTAATTACATAGTGTCATTTCCTGCAAATCAAATTGTAGAGTAACAAGCAAATCGAGTTTGTCACAAGTGTTACCAGTCTCATATGGTTGGTAATAGTATGACGTAAAGAGCACAGTTTAAATTAGGCTACTGTGCCAATAGAATTTGTGCACCCCCTTAAATGATCTAAAAGGGGATTCAATTAGATTTTTGACAAGTATACCCATAACATGATGCTGCCACCACAATACTTGAAAATACAGAGGGTTTTACTTTGGGATTTGACCCAGCCCTGTAGTTTAATTTACTCCAAAAACTCTGTTTATTTGTTGTGTTGTCTTTGCAGTATTATTTAACAGCCTTGTTGAAAACAGAATATATGATTTGGAGTGGAATTTTTAACATGGGCTTCTTTCTTTTCACTTTGTCATACAGGCCAGTAATTTGGGAGTAAAAACTATGTTGTTGATCCCTTTTGTATTATGGTGGCAGCATCATGCTATGGGTATGCTTGTCACCACCAGGGACTGAGGAGTTTAAGATCCAAATAAATATGAAAGGAGCAAAGCCCAGGTAAAAGGTTAGAGAGAAATCCACCCCATTCTTCTGAAAACCTAACCCTGTGATAGTTGTATTTTTTTCCAAGCGCTGTTGAGTGGTCTAGTCTCAGTCCTGATTTAAATCTGTTTAAGGAAATCTGATAAAAGGTTGAAATATCGCTGTCCATCAATGATATCCAACCAAATTTACTGAGCCTGTGCAATTTTAACAAAAACAATGGATATATGTTGCGTAAAGCTGATAGAATGGAAAAAGATTCACAGCTGTAATGGCTGCCAAAACCGCTTCAACCTGTAACTCAGAGGGTGAAAACGTATCCAATTATGATTATATAAATATTTTAAATGTCTTAATTTGGAAAATGTTCTATGACTTTCTATCACTTTGAAAATGTGGAGTAGGTTGTGTAGATCCGTAGGACAAATATCTACTTGAATCCTTTTTAGATGATGTATATTTTAAGGTGGCAAAATGTGAAAGTTGAAAGGGTGCAGACTTTCTGTAGTCTCTGTATACCCTCCTGCCCCATATCTGTCTGTTGGTGCAGTCAATGTGAACCTGATGTTGTGTTATTTCAATGTCTTATTGAAGTCCCTGGCATATACTTAGCAATGTTTTATCTGCATGTCTGTGTGTGTGTGTGTGTGTGTGTGTGTGTGTGTGGGGGGGGGGGGGGGGGAGCAGCAAATTATAAACCCCTTCCTACATTTGAGCTGTTCAGGACTGATGTACCTCCATGTCACTCAAGGCACTGATGATGATAAAATGGCTATATTTCGCAATACAGACTGATCCTGTGTTGTGTTCCATATCTGGGTTTGTTGTGGATACAGCATTGCAATGAGATGAAAGTGAAGATTCAAAGGCTGTTCCGCTTTGTGCTTTAGTGAAATTGACACAGCGGCCTCGTTGACTGAAACCCGATAATGATTGCCTCAGGAAAGGCGCGTCCGCAGGATCTGGCAATGTCACTTATCTTCAAAAGTTATTCCCAACATCCGGTCCCCATATCATGTCAAGTTTACAGTCACAATCAAGTATGTTGAAGTGAAGATTTGATTTCTTATCAATATACTTGCCCACCATACAGGTAGGGCTGGGAATTACTAGGGAACTCGCGCTAAGATATTATCACGATACTTATGTATTGCGATTGGATACTGTGATTTTATTGCGATTCGATGTTCCAAACATATTGCTCACCAAATGTCTGCTGCAGAGGGACAAGAGAGAGACATGAGAAAACAAGTTTTGATCAGTCATATAAATAAAAGTGCTGAAAACAAATTAGCTCCCTATTTAAAAATAAATAAGTAAATTAAAAAAAAGTGCAGTAAAAGTAGTAAAAATACAGGAGTTTTGGTGCAGGCATAGCAAACTAGCGCCAAAAATAATATTACGATATTGTCAATATGATATATCATCTGAAATAATATCCCCCATCACTACATACAAGTGCTATTCAGATATGGTGAGAGAGTAGACTAGACTGGGCCAGATCAACTAAACTTGTTCTGTTGCAGTTTGCTTCCATGAAGTGGAATGCCAAATGAAAAGGAAGCCTCGTCTATGTTTGGTTTGGCTACTTGTTCCTCTACATATCATGTCTCGTCTCTGTTTGGTTCGGCTACTTGTTCCTCTACCTATCATGTCTCGTCTCTGTTTGGTTCGGCTACTTGTTCCTCTACCTATCATGTCTCGTCTCTGTTTGGTTCGGCTACTTGTTCCTCTACATATCATGTCTCGTCTCTGTTTGGTTCGGCTACTTGTTCCTCTACATATCATGTCTTGTCTCTGTTTGGTTCGGCTACTTGTTCCTCTACATATCATGTCTCGTCTCTGTTTGGTTCGGCTACTTGTTCCTCTACATATCATGTCTCGTCTCTGTTTGGTTCGGCTACTTGTTCCTCTACATATCATGTCTCGTCTCTGTTTGGTTCGGCTACTTGTTCCTCTACATATCATGTCTCGTCTCTGTTTGGTTTGGCTACTTGTTCCTCTACATATCATGTCTCGTCTCTGTTTGGTTCGGCTACTTGTTCCTCTACCTATCATGTCTCGTCTCTGTTTGGTTCGGCTACTTGTTCCTCTACATATCATGTCTCGTCTCTGTTTGGTTCGGCTACTTGTTCCTCTACATATCATGTCTCGTCTCTGTTTGGTTCGGCTACTTGTTCCTCTACATATCATGTCTCGTCTCTGTTTGGTTCGGCTACTTGTTCCTCTACATATCATGTCTCGTCTCTGTTTGGTTCGGCTACTTGTTCCTCTACATATCATGTCTCGTCTCTGTTTGGTTCGGCTACTTGTTCCTCTACATATCATGTCTGTTTGGTTCGGCTACTTGTTCCTCTACCTATCATGTCTCGTCTCTGTTTGGTTCGGCTACTTGTTCCTCTACATATCATGTCTCGTCTCTGTTTGGTTCGGCTACTTGTTCCTCTACATATCATGTCTCGTCTCTGTTTGGTTCGGCTACTTGTTCCTCTACATATCATGTCTCGTCTCTGTTTGGTTCGGCTACTTGTTCCTCTACCTATCATGTCTGTTTGGTTCGGCTACTTGTTCCTCTACATATCATGTCTGTTTGGTTCGGCTACTTGTTCCTCTACATATCATGTCTCGTCTCTGTTTGGTTCGGCTACTTGTTCCTCTACATATCATGTCTCGTCTCTGTTTGGTTCGGCTACTTGTTCCTCTACATATCATGTCTCGTCTCTGTTTGGTTCGGCTACTTGTTCCTCTACATATCATGTCTCGTCTCTGTTTGGTTCGGCTACTTGTTCCTCTACATATCATGTCTGTTTGGTTCGGCTACTTGTTCCTCTACCTATCATGTCTGTTTGGTTCGGCTACTTGTTCCTCTACCTATCATGTCTCGTCTCTGTTTGGTTCGGCTACTTGTTCCTCTACATATCATGTCTCGTCTCTGTTTGGTTCGGCTACTTGTTCCTCTACATATCATGTCTCGTCTCTGTTTGGTTCGAATACTTGTTCCTCTACCTATCATGTCTCGTCTCTGTTTGGTTCGGCTACTTGTTCCTCTACATATCATGTCTCGTCTCTGTTTGGTTCGGCTACTTGTTCCTCTACCTATCATGTCTGTTTGGTTCGGCTACTTGTTCCTCTACATATTATGTCTCGTCTCTGTTTGGTTCGGCTACTTGTTCCTCTACATATCATGTCTCGTCTCTGTTTGGTTCGGCTACTTGTTCCTCTACATATCATGTCTCGTCTCTGTTTGGTTCGGCTACTTGTTCCTCTACCTATCATGTCTCGTCTCTGTTTGGTTCGGCTACTTGTTCCTCTACATATCATGTCTCGTCTCTGTTTGGTTCGGCTACTTGTTCCTCTACATATCATGTCTCGTCTCTGTTTGGTTCGGCTACTTGTTCCTCTACATATCATGTCTCGTCTCTGTTTGGTTCGGCTACTTGTTCCTCTACATATCATGTCTCGTCTCTGTTTGGTTCGGCTACTTGTTCCTCTACCTATCATGTCTCGTCTCTGTTTGGTTCGGCTACTTGTTCCTCTACATATCATGTCTCGTCTCTGTTTGGTTCGGCTACTTGTTCCTCTACATATCATGTCTCGTCTTTGTTTGGTTAGGCTACTTGTTCCTCTACATATCATGACCACTTACTACAGCTAGGCTGCTACCTCCACTACTTCTGCAAGCTTAGAGGAAGATGATTCCTTTTTATTGTCCAATATGCACAAATGTCCATCTGCAATTTGTTGTCTGTTCTATCCCAACCCCTCAGAAGGACAGATAAAACATGCCCTGGATGGGGTAGAGTGCAGCGTCCCTGGAGAAATTATAGGGGTTAAGCAACTTGCTCAAAGGCACAACTGCAGGAGATGGCTGAGCTTGCAGGTGATAAGAGTACAATGGAAGTTGAATAGACAAGCACCCCAAATAAAGTGTTTTATATTCAACTTCCATTCTCCTCCAAGAGGGACTGATTTTTATTTCCTGCTCATCCAGTTTGTTCTTCAATCCCTGCATCTTGGTTTCTACTATGAGGTAGTTTCCCCTGTGCTTAGCTTGGAGAAGCAGCTTGGAGGAAAGGCTGAGGATGATTTTTTTGAGGAATTCCACTGGATTTCTGCCTTTTGGCTTCCTGATCTGGCCTGCTGTGCTGATGCACATGAATATGATGCGTTGCCTCTGACACACACGCATTACACTTTATCCCTTTTCCACTGAACACATACCTCCAGGGTTGCACAGGCTTTCAACCAATGTGCACTTCTTAAGCTAAGGTTTAAGCTTTGCCCTATTTTCCAAAGTTTTTCTCATGAAATATGACAGAGATGCAAGACCCGAGTTTTAAACCACCCCTGTGGACATGCTAAACACGGTCTTTATGAGAAGTCCATGTGATGTCTCTCTCTGTGGATTAGATTATTATTTTCCTGGATCCCATGGTTTGTAGACAGGAAGTGTTGGAGATTCTTTTGGAATTGGTCATTTGTTATGGTTGTCGTCGTGGTCACACTCGTAGTGCTGGTTTGCTTGTGTAGCTTATGAGCAATTCCATGGTAGTGGAATTCACTTTAAAATGTATGCCAAACAAAATCATTGATTTCAAAGTTGAACTCTATGCACAGTGGCTACTTTGAATAATTTACACCAACAAAAAAATATATAAAAATGTACTTGAAAAACTGTGCAGATGCTAAGTTTGGTCAGAATTATGGTAAAATCTCCCTCAATTTTATTGTTACTGAACTTCATCTGCACAGTTCTTCCTGTAAATGTGTTTTTGTAAATTTGTCAGTGGAAATGGTTAAAACTAGTACCTGTGCATAGAGTTCTATGGTTTGTTAAGCTTTGAAATTGATGTTTTTTGTTTGGTCTACATTATAAAGTGAAAAATCTGAGTCTGTAATTCCATTATCATGGAATTGCCTCTACTATGTTTATGCGTGTGCTTGGTCATGTCTGAGTCAACACAAAACCAGCTGCTCTGACAATGCTTAATTCAATTCAGTCTCTTTGTCGGGTAATGATGTAATACCTGCAAAGCACACCTTAATGAAAATGACCAGATGAAAGGGCATGGTCCATACACCCTTCCGGCTGGCCCAAGACAGCCTATTGATATAAATTTATCTGAAAATGACTACAAATACACACCATGCAGTATACCAAAGGTGGGTCCATGTATAAACTGATAAATGCTTTTGTCGATTCTCATCATTCCCTCCCTTCCAGACAAATGACTATTTTACTGGCTTATCAGCTGTGTTATGAGACCGTTTTTTTTGTTAGTGTACGTGTCTATCGGAAAACACAGTAACTATAGTAACTAACTTCCTGTGTGCATTTAGGCATGTGGGTGTATGTTATACTCTGGCCCTCTATAATTGTTGATTATGAAGATCAGGCTGAGATAAGTGGCAGTCGGAGTGCTGGTTTTCTCCTCCGAACAGAACAGGCCTCCTGACTGTCTCGGAACAGGCCTCCTGACTGTCTCGGAACAGGCCTCCTGACTGTCTCGGAACAGGCCTCCTGACTGTCTCGGAACAGATTATGATATGTTCGGATTCGCACAATGACAACATTGCTGCTGATCTCAGTTGTGTACCTGCCCCACAGTCAAGTGTCTGAACTTTCCCACTCAATCATGATGGCAGAATTTTGTCTGCTTGCTCCTGTAACCATGCAATGTTTGAGTGTGTGAGCTCATAGCAGCAGGGGAGGGTATGTGCTGTAGATGATATCTCGGGGGCGGACAGACTCCTAGACAGAGAGCAGAGCAGGTGATTGACATACAGATCAATGACCTCACCATTGGGGAAGCTGAGGGATAGACAGTACCTCTTTGTACAGAGACAGTGCTGCATTGATCCCCCCTGTCTGTCAACACTCTGCTATTATTCTGGGGGATCTGGGTGAAATAGACTATGAACCTATTAAAGAGAACACTTTACTGGCATAACTTTAGTGTATATATAAAGCAATAAAAGCATACAAAATGCCTATATTGGTAATAATCAATGGGCTGTAGGCTACCTGGTAGGGCAGTGTTTTCATGGGATAACTCCTGGGCCATTACACCCCAAACAAAAATACAAATGTGTTTGTTTCAATTTACACAAGTTGTCATTGTTATTAACATGTTATTCATTACCCTTCAATTAAGGTGTCACCCTGTATTGTCTATGTCGTGGTTTGATTGATTCATGATGAATGAGCAGTGAGGTAGTGCACTGTGCACACCATGGACAAACAGCTGGATGATGTCACCCAACAGTGCCAGTGTTGGTTGTTGAATCCAAGCTCTACAGGCTGTGTGTATTATATACTGTATTAGGTCATTTCTATAAGATGGGTGTTGGAGAATTTTGGGACTTGTATTTCATGTAAAACAGGTAATGTAGTTTAAAAAAAAATTTAAGTAAACATTTTGATTCTGTCATTAATTAGTGTGTGTGTGTGTGTGTGTTAGGAGGCGGAGATGGAAGGCGGAAGTTCGTTCAGCAGAAAGTCGTGGGCGTCGCAGTCTTTACGGGTCACCGCCAGGGAGCTCTCATTGGTCAGCACGCGAGGCAAGACCAACGCCATTGCAGAGCGCTTCTCCAAGTGAGTGACACGCACAGCTCTCTACTAGACACTTCTGTCTGTATGAGTGTACTACCGTGGACACTTCTCTTCCAAATTCATCATACCAAACACGCATCTATCTGTAGGGAATCCTCCATATCGCCCAGCTCTACGTACATACTGCACCAATCACACTTATCCTTTTGGTGCTCCAGTATGTACATACAGTCAGTCAAGTCTGTGTCAGTGGAGAGCCAAAATGAAAGTCAACCCAAACACTTCAGGCTTAAAGGCTTTATACAAGTGCTCCCATCCCAAATGTACATAATTGAGGGAGGGAGGTAACAGAGATGCTAGCTGTATATCAATCCTGTTCTGCAGGTCATTGGGTTACCCTCGTGTCTGCCAACAGAGGTTGCAGCAGAACTGGAAAGAGATAATTCTGACTGTTAATAGTTACCACTCTTTAAGAAGCTCTGTGGGTCTGAAAATTATGGTTGAAAAGTCACCTCTTCATCACATTGTCGTAACTGTAATCTTAGGCAGTATCAACCGTGACCTATTTCCTCATACACCTTGCATGTACAGGTCATTTTCTTCTGTTGCTATGTAAAGTAGCTGTTACCTTACAACAATCCTGACCTACCGTGCCACTAGTACATTTCAGCTGGCATTTACATAGCTATGGCTATCTGTGAACTTTAACACCTCACAAAGCAACTGTTTTGACTATGCAGAGGTTGTTGATTCTGCTCTTCACAAGTCCTCTCTGTCAGCCCTACCTATGGAATCACAATTTCCCTAGTATAACACAAGGGTGTATAAAACCAGTGTAACAGTGGTGTTAGTCGAAAAGCAGCGTAGTGTCTGCAGATCCAGAGGAAACCAGATCGGTGTCAGAAATAGCCCAAAACCCTTTTTTTATATTGCTTACACTTCCCTGATCTCTTCAGACCTTCAAAACATGTTCAGATATTATTGATTTAATAGCAGTGCAAACTTCCATTCCCAGTGTAATGCTTTGGTCTACTTTACTGTGTGCACCTCTGTTCTTGATCAGCAGAGGTCAGTGTTGCTCCTCTGTTCCATAGGTACCAGAGAGCTGCTGAGGAGGCCAATGCTGAGAAGAAGAAAGCAGTGAGTATCTCCATTCAGCTCCCCAACAGGAGACCCACTCATGGAACTATAGGATGTGACATCACCTCAGACACAGTCACCAGTTCAATGATACGTTTGTGAAGCTGCCCTCTTGGTCAAGTCTTTGACTCTGTCACCATTGAACTATATCAAATCAAATTGTATTAGTCACATACACATGGTTAGCAGATGTTAATGCGAGTGTAGCGAAATGCTTGTGCTTCTAGTTCCGACAATGCAGTAATATCTAACAAGTAATCTAACAAATTCACAACTACCTTATACACAAATATAAAGGGATGAATAAGAATATGTACATATAAATATATGGATGAGCGATGGCTGTGTGCCATAGGCGAGATGCAGTAGATGGTTTGAAATACAGTGTATACATATGAGTTGAGTAATGTAGGATATGTAGACATTATTAAAGTGGCATTATTTAAAGTGACTAGTGATAGCTTTATTAAAGTGGCCAGATATTTTAGTCTGTATGTTGGCAGCAGCCACTCTGTTAGTGATGGCTGTTTAACAGTCTGATGGCCTTGAGATGTTTTTCAGTCTCTCGGTCCCAGCTTTGATGCAGCTGTACTGACCGCGCCTTCTGGATGATAATGGGGTGAACAGGCAGTGATATCGGGTGCTGTAGGTATCCTGGAGGGCAGGTAGTTTGCCCCCGGTGATGCGTTGTGCAGACCGCACTACCATCTAGAGAGCCATGCGGTCGTGGGCGGAGCAGTTGCCATACCAGCCAGTGATGCAGTCCAACAGGATGCTCTCGATTGTGCATCTGTAAAAGTTTGAGTGTTTTAGGTGACAAGCCAAATTTCTTCAGCCGCCTGAGGTTGAAGAGGCGCTGTTGTGCCTTCTTCGCCACTCTCTGTGTGGGTGAACCATTTCAGTTTGCCAGTGATATGTACGCCGCGGAACTTAAAACTGTCCACCTTCTCCACTACTGTCCCATTGATGTGAATGGGGGGGTGCTCCCTCTGCTATTTCCTGAAGCCATGATCATCTCCTTTTGCTTTGTTGATGTTTGGTGAGAGATTATTTTCCTGACACCACACTCCAAGGGCCCTCACCTCCTCCCTGTAGGCCGTCTCGTTGTTGTTGGTAATCAAGCCTACCACTGTAGTGTTGTCTGCAAACTTGATGATTGAGTTGGAGACGTGCATGGCCACACAGTCATGGGTGAACAGGGAGTACAGGAGGGGGCTGAGAACGCCCCAGTGTTGAGGATCAGCGGGGTAGAGATGTTGTTTCCTACCCTCACCAACTGGGGGCGGCCTGTCAGAAAGTCCAGGACCCAGTCGCACAGGGCAGGGTCGAGACCCAGGGTCTCGAGCTTAATGACCACTTTGGAGGGTACTATGGTGTTAAATGCTGAGCAGTAGTAAATGAACAGCATTCTTACATAGGTATTCCTCTTGTCCAGATAGGATAGAGCAGTGTGATGATGATTGCGTCGTCTGTGGACCTATTGGGGCGGTAAGCAAATTGGAGTGAGTCTAGGGTATCGGGTAGGGTGGAGGTGATATGATCCTTGACTAGTCTCTCAAAGCTCTTCATGATGACAGAAGTGAGTGCTACTGGGTGATAGTCATTTAGCTCAGTTACCTTAGCTTTCATGGGAGCAGGAACAATGGTGGCCATTTTGAAGCATGTGGGAACAGCAGACTGGGATAGCCAGCTGGTCTGCGCATGCTCTGAGGACGCGTCTAGGGATGCCGTCTGGGCCGACAGCCTTGCGAGGGTTAACATGTTGAAATGTTTTACTCACGTTGGCCACGGTGAAAGAGAGCCCACAGGCTTTTGTAGCGGGCCGTGTAAGTGGCACTGTATTGTCCTCAAAGCGAGCAAAAAAGTTATTTTAATTTGTCTGGGAGCAAGATGTCAATGTCCGCTACGTGGCTGGTTTTCTTTTTGTAGTCAGTGATTGACTGTAGATCCTGCCACATACGTCTCGTGTTTGAGCCGATGAATTGCGACTCCACTTTGTCTCTATACTGACGCTTAGCTTGTTTGATTGCCTTGCGGAGGGAATAGCTACACTGTTTGTATTCAGTCATGTTTCCAGTTGCCTTGCCACGACTAAAAGCGCTTTCAGTTTTGCGCGAATGCTGCCATCAATCCACGGTTTCTGATTAGGGAAGTTTTTAATAGTCACAGTGGGTACAACATCACTGATGCACTTGCTAATAATATACATGGCTAAGACTATAATCAAAGAGAATTATCTTGGTAGATAATGCGGTCGGCATTTGATTCTAGGTCAGGTGAACAAAACGGACTTAAGTTCCTGTATGTTGTTATGATCACACCAGGAGTCGTTAATCATAAGGCATACAACCACACCCTCCTTACCAGAGAGTCGTTTGTTTCTGTCGGCACGATGCGTGAAGAAACCGGGTGGCTGTACCGACTCTGACAACATATCCCGAGTGAGCCATGTTTCCGTAAAACAGAGAATGTTACAATCTCTGATGTCTCTCTGGAAGGCAAATCGTGCCCTAATTTCGTCCACCTTGTTATCTAGAGATTGGACATTGGCGAGTAATATGCTCGGAAGCTGTGGATGGTGTGCTCGCCTTCGAAGTCTGACCAGTAGGCCGCTCCGTCTGTATGCCTAAGTGGTTTTGTGCTCTCTTCTCTGCTCAGGCTACTAATTTTTGACAGTGACTAGACGAGATAAAGCATTTTGACATTCACATGGTAAAATGACAGCCTTTCGAAAACTTCCACCTCCCACACACCCATTATAATCCTCATCTCGTCTGAGGAGCACACCGAACAATTCCATGCCTTGTTCTGCCTGCCACTTATTGTGATGGGCAGGCGGTCAGCCCCATAATCCTGACTCAGTCGACTAATCCCAAAGTAATTCCCTCTGTTGGGATAGTTGTCTTTGTCTGTTGGGATAGTTGTCTTCTCTGTTGGTTATGGTCTTTGTTTGTTGGGAAGTGCTGGAGAAGTGGACAAGGGAATAGGGAATAAGTGATCGGCCGATGTCATGCAGGAGTACAAGGTAACTACCTAACATTTCCAATGGCTCATCGATGGGGAATGTATTTTGATCATTGGGTACCTTGCTACCAGTGAATCTGGACCGAGATTGTAGCACAATACTTGCTCTGCGTGACTTGACATTGTGGAATTCTGGAGAGGCTCAAGTAGTTGTAGACAAACATTGTTTACACACAAGGTCCTTAAGGTCATTCAGAGCGAGGAGAAGACGTGCGCACACACACACACACACACACACACACACACACACACACGCTGGTTGTATTTGTGTGTGGTGCATGCTGTTCCTCCAGTCTTCCTGTTTGTGCTGAGTTAAACAGTCGGCACAATGTCTAGTCAGCACAATGCTGTGTGTATGCGTGGATCCACAGGCAGCACTAGTCCTAAAGGGTGGGCTGTACATTTGGGTCATAGGAGGAAAAGAGGTCTCAGCTTTCTGAGATGCAATCCTCTGTGTTGCGGTATGAGAATCAGGGCCAGGAGTTTTAAGTAGGTTTTTTTTCAGGTTTATTTTGGTCCCTGAGTTTTTCCTGGTCAGGTTAACCAGCAGCATTGTCATAATGAATGATTACATGATGGTCCACAAATGAGCGCTAAGGAGGCTCCTGCAGTCTTACTTAACATTGTGTTGATTGTGTGGAATCTACACTGAACAAAAATATAAACGAAACATGTAAAGTGTTGGTCCCATGTTTCCTGAGCTGAAATAAAAGATCCCAGAAATGTTCTATATGCACAAAAAGCTTATTTTACATCCCTGTTAGTGAGCATTTCTTCTTTGTCAAGGTAATCCATCCACCTGTCACGTGTGGAATATCAGGAAACTGATTAAACAGCATGGCCATTACACAGGTACACCTTGTGCTGGGGACAATAAAAGGCCACTTTAAAATGTGAAGTTTTGTCACACAACACTGCCACATGTCTCAAGTTTTGAGGGAGTATGCAATTGGCATGCTGAATGAAGGAATGACCATCAGAGCTGTTGCCAAAGAATGTAATGTTCATTTATATATCATAATCCGCCTCCAATGTCGTTATAGAGAATATGGCAATACTTCCAACCGGCCTCACAAACGCAGACCACGTGTATGGCATTGTGTAGGCAAGCAGTTTGCTGATGTCAACGTTGTGAAGAGAGGGCCACATGGTGGGGTTATGATATGGGCAGAAATAAGCTACGGACAACAAACAAAATTGCATTTTATTGATTGGCAATTTGAATGCACAGAGATAACGTGATGAGATCCTGAGGCCCATTGTCGTGCCATTCATTCACCACCATCACCTCATGTTTCATCATCATTTTCATCATCATGTTTCAGGATGATAATGCACAGCCCCATGTCGCAAGGATCTGTACACAATTCCTGGAAGCTGAACATTTCCCAGCTCTTCCATGGCCTGCATACTCACCAGACATGTCACCCATTGAGCATGTTTGGGATGCTCTGGATCGACGTGTAAGGCAGCGTGTTCCGGTTTCTGCCAATATCCAGCTACTTTGCACAACCATTGAAGAGGAGTGGGACAACATTCCACAGGCCATAATCAACAGCCTGACCAACTCTATGCGAAGGAGATGTCGTGCTGCATGAGGGATATTGTGGTCACACCAGATACTGACTGGTTTTCTGATGCATTTGTTTTTTTAATATATATATTTTTTGAAGGTATCTGTGACCAACAGATGCATATCTGTATTCCCAGTCATGTGAAATCCACAGATTAGGGCCTAATGCATTTATTTAAATTGACTGATTTCCTTATGAATTGTAACTCTTTGAAATTGGTGCATGTTGCATTTATATTTTTGTTCAGTATAATTCCCCCTTCAACTGTGACCATTATCAGTAATGGTTCTGTATATAATTACAGGTATGATTATTCCTACTTAATCACATCTCTTATGCTCTCTAACCGCAAAAGACATGCAAAAGTTAATGACAGTTTTATAGGGGAATAAATGGCCACTCCTTAACTTTCAACATGAGGTCCTCCCTCTTACTGCTGCTGAGTCAGGCAGATTGAGTCACCTTCAGTGTTCTAATCAGGAATCTAATCAAATTTGATTTGTCACATGCGCCGAATACAACAGGTGTAGACTTTACAAGCCCATAACCAACAGTGCAGTTCAAGAAGAAAATATTTACGAAGTAGACTAAAACCTAAAAAGTAATAATAAAAGAAACACTAACAATGACGAGGCTATATACAGGGGTCACCGGTACCAAGTCAGTGTGTGGGGGTACAGGCTAGTTGAGGTAGTGTGTACATGTAGGTGGGGGGGAAGTGACTGTGCAAAGGTAAAAAATTAGCAGCGAGTGTACAAAAAAAGGGGGTGGGGTCAATGTAAATTGTCCGGTGGCGATTTTCTGAATTTCTCAGTAGTCTTATGGCTTGGTGGTAGAAGCTAGAAGTGTGTGTGCGTGTGTGTGTGTTCTCGTTCAATAGTGGTGAATGGCTGAGATGTCTCAATAGGTTAAACGGGACTTCATGTGTTGTAGGTTACGCTGTGTCTTGAGGAAATAGGGTAAAATGGGAGGAGCAGTGACATTGTCAATTTGACTCCTTACTTTTAATAATCCAGTTTTCAAGGGAAATAAATAACTTAAAGGGAGTTTGGTTTTGTACAACACTGTCTGCAATTTGAATGTCATGATGTGATTGGCGATCACAGATCTCAACACTGACAGCATGAGGCTCCGTAACATGACACATGGTACATGTTAGGTGATGCCATGACTTCAGTGCATTGGTATGGCTCTGACATTGGCTCACACAACAACGGAATACTTGAAACTTCAGCCATGTGTTTGCTAGATTCACACACACAAATAACCACATATTTACAATATTTATTTGGGGATAAACTTTGAGAAGTGACAAGTAAAGAACCCCAGACTCAGTCAGCGAAGAGTTAAACATTTCCCAAATGTATCATTTCCTGCTTTCTTGTTTCCTGGGATGTTTTTTTCCCCCCTCTGCCTCCATCTCTCTCTCTTTCTCCTGGTCTTGATGGGGGGTGGGCTGGTTCTTACTTCCAGAGTTTTTCTAACTGCTAACATCTGGGAGAGCTTGATCACCCTTACTCAGCACAGAGACCAGAGGGAAGGACGGCAGACTGATTCCAGCTACAGGACTCTCCCTGTCTACAACCTAGACTCCCCACTACGCCTCGCCTCGCTCTCACAGGTTTCACCACTTCTTTTAGAAAAACAGGGAACCAACTTTTCATTGCCTGTTGCTCGTTTTTCCTTGTACTTCTTGAACATACTTCTTGTACTCCAGCTGCTTTCATACAGAGAACGGTTTTTTTTCTTCTTTTTTTCTACTGTCTGAGTTCTTTCAGCTTTGGGTTTCTCTTCCTCCTTTCTCTTTGTTTGTTCCTCCCATATTCTGATCTCCTCCTTTTCCATGTGTGTTTCCATCTTGTTTCTGTCACATATTTTGTTGGTGAAGCACGGCTTGATGTGCAGGCTAGGTTTTTCTGAGTTGCTGCTTGGTTGAAGTGTGGTCAATGTGATGACAGTAGGAAGTGGAGTCAGTTTTTTAAAATGTATTGCTGTGTTAAGTTTGCATGGATGTCCACTGCTATATGGTTGACCACCTCATTATCACGTTGAAGGGAAAAATCAGGTTTGTTCTTCGTTAGGGGCGTTGTGAATGTTGATGGTTACCTACTGATTTGGAGCTCGTCTCATGGATGTCGTTTTGACCATGTCGATGACATATTGTTAGTCTTCTTCATGGGTGTGACTAGATACTTTGTACTGAGTTGAGCTCTGTGTACCATAGCCCAGTGCGGTTCCTTGAAAGGAACATTGAGTACCCCATGTAAACTAAGTTCATTAGTTGTCTCTGTTCTGCTTTCAAAGGGCCGTATTGTTTCATATACCTTTCAGAAGTTCCCCATATTAAACAGTCCATTTTACATTCATTTCCATATCTTCTAATGAAGAGCAGCGAATGACATCACATAGTGGAGTATTGTTGTCCCACAGTAGTTCAGCTAGCTGCTCGCCGTAAGTTACGAGTTGGGAGCTTAATGGACGGTTAAGCCTAGCAGAGCAGAGAGCACTTCCTGTACTTTCAGGAAAAGTTGAGGTAGGTTTCCACAGAATGGAATATGGTTGAGAACGAGATCTCGTGTTCAGTCCTGCTCTGTCTCCATCTTGAGCCAAGACTTTGTATGCCACTGTGGAGTGGACTTTGCAGCAGCTGATAGTTGCCTGCTCTGACTTCAGCCACCAGCCAGCTACTCTCGTGGCTGGTTGAACAGCTGCTCATCTAATCTCGCTTTCCTTCCACGTCAGTAACTACCACTGTCCGCAGTCTTTTCCCACTGTGGCCTCGGGAAGAAAACTCTGACAGAGTTATGAACTTGAGATTTTTTCCTATATTTTTTTCCCTGTTTAATTTGGTTGCAGTCTGGGTGCTTGAAGTTGGGTGACATAATACTGGACATGATTGACTGGTCGAAGTAGAATGTTGGAAGCAACTGGTGATGACTATTTTGTTGATAATAGTTTCATTCCACATGGTTGAAAGATTAGACTGACTATTTGTATTATTGCGAACTGTTAGAAATGGTACTGTATTTTGGTATTCTTACAGTTTCTCATACAAGGCTACTCTTACACACACTTACCTTGGTACAGTTTACATGGTGGTTAACTTTTCGGTCGATGTAACCTATTTCAGGACGTTGCATCAGTCAGTAACTTCAAGACATTCTTCCAGTTGACCGTTCTCTAATCTTCTCTTGTCTTCCTGGCAGTCGGTGGAGAGCCTGCCTCCCACTCTGCGTTCAGGGAACCTGAGTGTTCTGAAGAAGCGCTGGGAGCAGCCGGCACCTCGCCAAGACAAACCCTGCCTGCTACCAGCCGGCCCACCCCGCGCCCGCCTTATCCCCCCAGCTGTACCCAAACCAGTGCCACCGACTGAGCACCGCCCCCCAGCCAAATCCCCAGGATCCCCGGGCACTCAGGGTAGTCAAGACAGTATCCAGTATCCTTCAGCAGCTATAGCCAAGGAAGGAGCGGAGAGAAGGATGGAGAGAAAAGATCAGCGGCCAAGTGAGGAAGAGGAGGAGGAGGAAGGGCTGATGCAGGTGGAAGATAAGGTGGCGCCAACCAGCCCCTGCAGCCCCGTTGAGAAACCCAGCGTGCCTCTCAACAGCCTGAAGATGATGTTTGAGAAGGGAGAGGGCGCCAAGAGAAGGGTAAGACTGATAGACTCACACACACATTTCACTCAAAAACTTTCTCATTCAGGCAGACACACACTGTGGGTATGTATCCCTCTACAAAAGTGGTTCCCAAACTGTGGGGTGTTTCCCCTGGGTTGGGGGGTAATAGTAGAATGCACAAGGTGCAACCTCGAAATTGGCTAGTACATCGGCAGTTTTCCTCAATGATGGAAGGGGGAGCCCTGGGTGTGAATGTTTGGGAACCACTGCTCTACACAGTATCTCCCCCTATATGCTCTATGGATTCTCTCTCACCCCATCTCTTGGCATCTTCCTCAACATGTAGCTGCTCATTATGCTTGTGGGGTCAGGTCAGTCATCTGACTGTGTGTGATTGGTTAGCCCCCCCGTCCCCCCCATATCCAGCTGGGATGCAGCTGAACTCCTGGTCTGTTGCACAGCCAGACAGTTTCATGGTGCCTTCCTTTGGAGTGTAGTCATGCTAGCAGTCACATGCCTTGGTACCTGATGCATTCGTGCCTTTCAACAAGCCCCGTCTGACTTCATAAAGGCACCCCGAGGACTACTGTGTGTCTCAGTGCGCATCACTAAGTACAGACAGAACACCCATTCACTCAGACACACACATGTGTAGAGGATACTTGCTAAAACTAGCTTACCTACTCATATTAGAGGCCAAGAAACTCAAAACATGCATACATGCACTGACCTGACGAAGACGCCGCCCCAGTTGAGAAGTGAAATACTTTGCACCAGACACTGAGGGAGGGTCTCCTGTGGCTCCTCCGATATTAGCAGAGAGAAGTCAGCCATTAAGTGGCCATATTAACGACCCGGCTCTCTGTCCCATTACTGTCTAATTAACTCAACCCTTCAGTCACACTTTTTCTGTCCCCTCAAAAAGTTTCTATGTTTCAGTTCTCCACACTGCCCTTATCTGCTCTTAAACAACCTTCTCCTCTTTAGTGTACACACATACCATAATACCCCAGGGTCACGAATGTACCCGCATTCCTCGTCTTTCTCTTCAAAGACCCACCTTAGGAATTCTCCCTCCCACTCTGTTCTGTCATTCTCCTTCAGTTAGGTATTCACCCCTCATGGCCCCCACCCCTCCTCTTCAGTTAGGTATTCACCCCTCGTGGCCCCCACCCCACCTCTTCTCTCAGCATCACACAAGATTGCTCTCCTCTGTGCACTTCTGCTTCTCCTATTTTTCAGTTTCCTCAGTTTTCTCATCTGGTAAAAGTTGAGTAAAAATGTGTGACTCTGAGACCATAATACTTTATATATTCCTGGTGGTCTCTGGTGTAGGCTACCTTAGCCAGCCCGGTGTTGATGCATGGTCCAGGTGGAAAAGCAAGACTGGAGTCCGACTCAGACTGGAGTGAGTTTGCCACCACGCCTTGGTGTTCATCTCTTTGTTAAGTGTGTTCATGATGACCACTAGCAATACTTAGTTCTACATGTTGGAAATTCCCCCAGTGTGTCCTCAGGGAGACTGGTCTGAGAACAGTGGTAGTGTTGTAGTCTTTGTCCTCTTAGCCATTCAGTCAGACGAGGCCTGCCACAATGGCCATGCTTCTGGACTTCTGCTGAATTTACTGACAGGGTTTTAAGAGGGGAGTGACAGACAGTAGGAGGTCGACCTCGATTCGTCTTGGTCTGAGAGCTGTGCTCACTACTCGGTGTGTTTCCTCTATACATGCTCACAAAAGCCCTTATCGCTACGCCAGTGCATTTCAGCTGACTAGAGCGGAGGTGGGGTTGTGCGTGGGTGGAGGAGCTGCGTCTCCAGGTGTACACACACACACACACACACACACACACACACACACATTAGTGTGTCCCCCCTGCCCTGCCCCAGCTTTAGCTCAGTGCATGCTCTGGGCTGATACCATCTTACAGCAGTGATGTCATGGAAGTGGTATGCACCCCCCCCAACCAAATCACTAGAGGCCAACAAACCCTGCTCCTACAGAACACAAACTCCTTTCTCTCTCCAATCAAAAGACTCGTAGTACGTTCTCTCTCTCTCTCTCTCTCTCTCCTTCCCTCTCTCCTTAGTTCTACGCCTCTTTTTCTGTCGTTCTTTCTCTTTATAACCTCTCACACACTCCTTGTTTCTGTCTCTTTATAACCTCTCACACACTCCTTGTTTCTGTCTCTTTATAACCTCTCACACACTCCTTGTTTCTATGTCTCTTTTACTCTCTGTATTCCACCTTTTCTCTGTCTCTCCTGTTTTTCGATAGCCCTCGTTTGTAACTGTATGAGCTGTAATGGGTCCTGGGCACAAAAGGTTTAGATGGGGCAGATAAGGCTCTGTTTCTCTACCTGGCTGTCACCCAAATCAACTACACCCTGTACTGCTTGTCACTGGCATTAGCCTTCTCTACTACCACAATATTCAAAACATGGCTTGGTGTTTTTTTTCAATGATTCTAGTTACCATAGTTACTTGGTTAGACGCAGACCATTTGCACATGCAAAGAACAGTTTGAGACTACAGCACATTGTGTAGACTACACATTAAATTCACGCTTGCTTGAAAAAGGTAGGAGCTTTAGCCTGTTTGATCAATTGTGTATATTACATGCTTGTCCTCTCTTTAAAATGAGTCATGCCTCTCTGCTTGGCTGTTGTTTTGGTCGATTTAGCCCAACATTTAGCTGCTGGCACACAGTTAGATTTGCAGTGGAATCAGTTGGTCCTGTCTCAACCTGTCCTCGGTGAACTACAGGCCGTATCGCTGTCCTCTGCTCTAACATAACATCAAACTCTCTTGTAAAACATTTTGTATGAGCAATATTTTGAGTGAACTAGGAAATGGCCTTTCAATACATAACATTATGGACACCTTGTAGCTTCAATCCGCAAGTACAATGTAAAAAGTTATTGACTTGGGCTATGGCTGACTCCAGAAGGCCCCGTCTGTTTTAATTGGCCAGATCCCTCCTCCACTCATCTGTATCCAGGATTACTGCTTAAGCCTGACCATCTGGTTTACACATCAGTGGGCTGTAATAAACACACACACACGCTCGTGTTTGTTAATTCTGTAGAGTGTAAGGGGGGGGGGCTAAACTGACAGATGGAGTTGGTTTAAGATGGATCTTTTAGATGTTTTATTTAGAATTTTAGTACCCTTTTTAGGTATCAAAAAACAATACAAATGATTTTGACCTAACGCCCATGGAAACGCATTGAATAACATCCATAAATGGCAAAAAACAAATCATAAGAAACAAGATTTTGAAGTGCCTGTCCGAAATCTAGGCGATAATTAAAAAACACATTTTGTATTTTTTTTTATTTTTACACATTTAACCACTTTTTTGGGGGGTAGGCACAAAACAACCTTCTACTTTAAAAATGTAATCCAATACCGGTTATCTTCAGACGAGTCCCGTGACACTTGTGGGGGTCGTAGTGCAAAACGGAGAACGTCATTGTGAGAGCCTCCCCTTTCCATAGAGTAGAGTAGTAGTTAGTCCATAGAGTAGTAGTTTGTACGTTAAACCGTTCGGACGCTACAGACGTTTGTGTTAGACGGATTTTCGGGATGTCTCATGGTCTGACAAACACCGCTCTAGTTCTGCCACCTTTCACCTCGGATGCAGAAGTGCAACACAGGTGGATGTGGTGGATTGAGATGCATCCAATGCAACAAAAAACATCTCTACCTTAGACTGACGGATTTTGATGGGGTTTTGTTGTGTAACTTCGACTCTAAGGGATACTTCGGGATTTTAGCAATGAGGCCCCTTATCTACTTCCCCAGAGTCAGATGAACTCGTGGATACCATTTGAATGTCTCTGTGTCCAGTATGAAGGAAGTTAGAGGTAGTTTCACAAGCCGATGCTAACTAGCGTTAATGCAATGACTGGAAGTCTATATGTATCCACAAGTTCATCTGATTCTGGGGAAGTTGAGAAAGGACATCATTGCCAAAATCCTGAAGTATCCCTTTAACCTTGATCCCCTCACTGGGCCGTTTGTCTGTGTTTGAACAGTGTCCCTTCTCCCCTGTGGTGACTAGCCTGTACATTATAATAGGGCATCTTCAGTGTTTTGTAGGTTAAGGTGAGAGTGGAGTGTGTTAAGTATGTGTATAGCCTACTTGTTATGTGTTTTCAGTTGTGTGTATGTGTATTGATGAGTAAAATGGCTGTGTCATGGTGGAGTTGGTGGGGGGACAGACGGTCCTGTCTGACAATGGCTCTGCCTCTTGAGCTTATTAGGGGATTAATGCTGTGTACATGTGTCCGCACGCTAATGTGTACATACAGTAGTGCAGGGTTCCCCAACTGGCAGGCTGCGGTCTGAATTTGGCCCATATGGGATTTTATTTGGCCCCCCAAGTTTTCTGTGCAACTGTTTATTTAAAAAATATATTTGTTGATGGACGCAAGACTGTAAAAACACCAGCAAATTAGCTTCAATCTGTTCCAAAGTATTCTCACACATATTAGAGAGATACTATATGTGTGATCCTATACAAATATAAGCAAGGTTTGAAATGATGACGTTTTAGTCAAATAGATCCGTTTTGGGCTTCCTGCAGTCAATTTGCAGTCTACAAATGAAGTGTAATTATGTTCCGGCACCCTGACCATCCGCTCAAGAAATAAATTGGCCCGCGGCTGAATCTAGTTGATGATCCCTGCAGTAGTGTGTAGGGGTGTGTGTCTCCCTTTACCATATGGTGAGTCATGATGTGGTTGGTGTACATGGTTAACAGACCCGTTGGGTGGTGCTGGAAGTATTTCAGCTGGAATACATCTGAAGTTGTTTTTTCTTGTCATATTTGTTTCTTTTCCATGATGAACTACATATTATGCTTAATGCTTTCTTTAAAACAGACGGGTTGATTTTAGCTGTAGAATTTCATTGCATCTGCTGTCCAAGATTATCCGACTGCAGTAAATTCACCATCTTGTTCAAGTTAGAAACGTTTCAGCAACTTGAGACAATTGAGCCTCTTCTGAAACCTGGACACCAGAGATATTTGGTGAATTTGTTTTGGTGTTTAACAGTAAAGTGTTCCTTACTGCTTTCAGAGTCTCTCATCACTGATGGGAATGCTTGTTATTTGATTAGGTCTAGAGTAAGGTGTCGGGGGAAATGGCAGATGCCCCAATGGGTGTGTTTGTGCCCGTGTGAATAGGGTGTTTGTGTAAGCAACCATCAATGGCTCATTGTAATGTAAAGGATATGCAGGAACTGGTTTTGATGTCGATGGGCCAAACCATTGTGAAATAGGGGGAAGTTGTGATGAGTCGTGGGGGTGGTCAAATGTGACCAATGATGGGGTTGTCTGAGTGTAGAGATGGGCTAAAAAAAAATAAAAGGCTGACTAACTACAAAGGCATAGAGAGGCAGTTGTAGAGAAAGCAGGAGGAGACTGTGGTTGTTGGGGTGGCGGTGAGGACATTGGACAGTCCTTGTCTGAGGTTGTGTAATAAACTGAACCCTGACCCTTGACCCCTGTGTTATCATCCAGGTGAGCACGGGACTACACAGCAGCTCCTCCGAGGACATGGACCAGAGAATAGGAGGTAATACATGAGCACGGGCACACACACACACACACACACACACACACACACACACACACACACACATTTGCACTAGACCCATATAGTGCAATCACATTCTGAGGGCACAGTGTCTGATATCACTACTAGGCACTAAACTGACAAAAGGATCCCATGCAGAGAGGTGCCCACTGCAGTTGTAATAGCCACGAAGGTTACAGATGAGAACACAATGTGTACATTCACGGGTGCATGATAACGGCCGTGCTTGAATTGAGGCAGAACAGTGTGTCAATTCATAGTGCCTACACTGCTTCATCTAAAAAGACCAGCTTTATTTACTCAAGTCAACTTTTGGCAGCGTTTATATATCGTACCCCTGTTTTTCTTCATAGCAGCTAATGATTTGATTTGATTTTGATTTAATGTAGGCTAGTGACTTCTGACATTGCAGCAGAGCTAGGTGGAGGATCCGGATCAAGAAACCTTCTAGATGCTAACCTGTGTGTGTGTGATTTTTGTTTTGTTTTCCCCCGCAGTGTTATCCCCTGACCGAGTTCTGGAGACCACCTCCCTGAAGGAAAGAATGGCCAAGTACCAGTCAGCCGTTACCAAAAAGGGCCCACTAGCACGCACTGTGAGTTTGTGTGTGTTTGTATTTATTATACCCATTTCGTACAGAAGATGTGGTATATTACCTGTAAAAAATATATATACGGCAATGTTTTATATGGCCCCCTTTCAAACAGCCTTATTTACCACTTTTCCCTTTTAAACATACCAGTGGGTAACTGGCACATTGGAAGGTGTGGGGAGTGTTAAACCATGGAGGCTGTTTAGATGTCAAATTAGGGAGGTGTTAAACAATTGAAGTGCAAAAAAGCAGAGAACCATTCACACAGACCCAATACCTGTACTTTGGTTACAGGGTCTGTGCAAATGCAGGAATCATGACTAGGTCTTTAGGTGGGTGTTAATTGACTGTTTTTGACCCTTACCCCTTTCAGATGTATACCAGAAAGCTGGTATAAAAAAGCAGGCATGGTAAAATAGTGTGATTTTGGTCGGGTGTCTTTTAAACACTCCTCTCTCCTTACATTGTCTAGTCTCCTTTGTTTAGGAGAAGCTAGAGACACTGTGGACTCAGTCACCAGACCTAAAAATGATTTTTTTAGAAAGTGATCCTCTTGTTTAATAGTCCAGAAGTTTTGGTCTCACCACATCAAAGGCTAAGGATAGTGTAATGTCAAAGAAAGACAGATCTTAGTTCACATGTTTTCTATATCCTAAAACATCATTTTGTCACCTCTTTTTTTTTTTTTTTTTTTTGAATTTGACCCCTTTTTCTCCCCAATTTCGTGGTATCCAATTGTTTTAGTATCTTGTCTCATCGCTACAACTCCCGTACGGGCTCGGGAGAGACGAAGGTTGAAAGTCATGCGTCCTCCGATACACAACCAACCAAGCCGCTGCTTCTTTAACACAGCGCACACCCAACCCGGAAGCCAGCCGCACCAATGCGCCGGAGGAAACACTGTGCACCTGGCCACCTTGGGCTGGGCGCAGTGTACGCTAGCCGCCACAGGAGTCGCTGGTGCGCGATGAGACAAGGACACCCCTACCGACCAAGCCCTCCCTAACCCGGGCGACGCTAGGCCAATTGTGCGTCGCCCCGCGGACCTCCCGGTCGCGGCCGGTTACGACAGAGCCTGGGCGCGAACCCAGGACTCTGATGGCACAGCTGGCGCTGCAGTACAGCGCCCTTAACCACTGCGCCACCCGGGAGGCCCCTCATTTTGTCACTGTTCTTTTACTGATCGACCTCTCTGTTCGTCTGCAGGCCAGTCAGTCAGAGGGAGAGGACGGCAGCCTCAAGGAGAATGTGCCCCCTAGTGGTGTGGCTGTGGTCAGTACCTACGCGCGTGTCTGTGTGTGTGCGTGCGTGTGGCGCGTCTGAGAAATTTGGTGTTGAGGTGTGTAGCGAGAGAGCGACAGAGGGGACATGCAGTGTGAGTCTGTGAAATAAACGATACACTGTGTGTGAAGATTAGTTAATTGGATAGGGGAGCAGCGTAAAAACTGTAAACCAATGAAACCTGGTGTGCAGTAAGTAAATAAACTCCTACAAGTGCCCTAAAGATCCTGCTTTAAAACATGAATACACAGTGGCAGTAAACTCTTTCATATAGCTTTTTATGTACAATTGTACTTGGGTGAACAAGCTATGTACTGTATATTTGATTTGCTGATGGGTTTTCTCTATTTTTCTCTCAGAGCCAGGCTTTAGAGTCCTACAGCAGAAAAGTTGCTGTAGAAGAGACCAATGGTGAGTCAGCTTTAATTTCCCTATCTCCCATGATGTCATCCCCCACAGCTCTCGGCTGGGGATGCTGAGGACAGAACCGCACCCAGCTGCTCTGATTGGTCCTCTGTGTTAAAGAGCAGAGCAGGGTGGAACCCCGACTGGCTTGTTACCCTGAGTTACTGCTCTCTGTCTAGGCATCTCGCTCGTCTCAATAATTTTTTTGTGAAAAGCCAGGCTCCCTTTTTTTGTTATATTGCTCTGCCCAACTGTGATACTGACTTCCTCTGCAGCCAAGATGGAGTCCCTGTAGTCTCACTGGTATGTTGTGTGTTTGGTCTTTTTCAGGTGATGGCATGGACACACCTACCTCTAAGGATAGTACCTCTTCTCCATCCTCAGCCCACAGTGACCCGCCCAAGGCAGCCAGGGTGAGTCCCCTCCATCACCCCCATCACAATGACATGTACAACATGTCTTCCATCAAGGAAATCGATAGGACCTATAAAATCTGACAAACACAATGCAGTGTATGAAAGGTACATTCTTAAAGTGTCTGTGTGTAGAAGTTCTGCCTGCCCGTGAGGGAGACGTGCATTGCATGCCTGAAGACGGTGTACCCGTTGGAGAGGCTGGTGGCTAACACCCAGATCTTCCACACCTCCTGCTTCCGCTGTCTGCACTGCAACACCAAGCTCAGGTACTTGTGACACTCTCACCCCACGGGACACTTCAAATAACATTATACAAATTTCCCATTCCAAAACATTTAGAAACCATAGGAGAAAGAACATGCAAAAACAGTATTGTGTATCATGCATCATAATACAGTATATTTACAAAATGCTTTTTAATAAAAATTATCACAAGCCGTATCAATTGGAGGAACATTACTTTTGAATGTACATTTGTATGAAATGTCAAGTAAATCCAGTACTGCTTTCAGTAACCGGTGTCTTGTGTCTGCATGTATCTAACGTATATTTGTCTGGTTCTTTGCTGCCCTCTGCTGTTCAGTCTGGGAAACTATGCCTCTCTGCACGGCAATGTCTACTGCAAGCCCCACTTCAGCCAGCTGTTCAAGGCCAAAGGCAACTACGACGAAGGCTTCGGCCACCGGCCCCACAAGGAACTGTGGACACCCCGTGCCGAGGGAGAGGAGGAGGAGGAAGAGGGAGTAGACCGGGAGGTGGAGAAGAAACCAAAGGAGCAGGCAGAAAGAGTGGCGGTGGTGTCCCGTCCAGCCTCGTCAGACAAGCAGCCCTGCCCCACAGTGGAGGAGTCTCCCCTGGCCAAGGTGACGGACCTGACTGCCTCTCTGGAGACACGCAGCCACACCACCTCCACTGAGAAACTCTCCAGCGCCGAGAAAGTCCCAGAGGCCCGCAAGCTGAGGGTTGCCTGGCCCCCTCCTGCTGACAGCGATGCTGGTACCTCTCAAATTCTGGAGGCTGGTAGTGGTGTGAGCCGGCCCTGGAGAGCCAAGTGGCCCCCAGAGGGCGAGGTGTCATCGTCCACCCTGAGCCACGACCGGTCCGAGCTGAAGAGCCTGAGGAGGAGCTCGTCTCTGAAGGAGCGAAGTCGGCCTTTCTCGGTGGCCCCCAGCCTCACCACCAATGCCCTCGGGCCACGGGAGCCCCGCCGGCCCCTCAAATCCCTGCTGGATAGGAGGGGGTCACTGGAGGACAGCCACTCCATGCCTAAGGAACCAGAACCCAAACCCCAGAGGGAGCGAGAAGTAAGGCAGGAGGACAAAAAAGAGTGCAAGCCTGCCCCGCCCAGCGGCAGTGTGGTGAATGGAGAGACCAGCTCCGAGGAGGAGGTAGAGAGTCTGCCGGCGGCACAGGAGGAGAGAGAAGAGCCGATGGAGAGAGCAAAGGAAATAGAAGGGGCTTCTCTGAAATGCCAAAGTGCCTCTCCGGATATCCCAGCATCTCCCTCTCCGTCCCCGCAGCCCAAACACAACCGCAGCTCCCAGGACGTGGGTTTCTGGGAGGGTGAGGAGGAGGGGGGCGAGGGGGAGCAGCTCACCGTAGAGGAGATGATCAAGAGGAACCGCTACTATGAGGAAGAGGAGGAGGAAGATGATGTCTGAACAGACACTCCACTCTGAATCTGGCTGGATTTAGACTGGATACACACCAACGCATTCTGTCCCCAGTACTCCCCGTCCACCATATATAACCCAGGGAGTTTTTAAAAGTGCAGGGATAAAACCATGGGGACCCACTTGTTGAATTTTTCTCTGCTTGGGTGCAATCTGTGATCATTTTGATTTGTTTGTTTGTTTCATTCACAATAGGAAAGTTAGCAATAAATCAGTCTTACTACACTACATAAAACCAAATAGCCTGATTCTTTTGTTTTCTGAGGGAGCCTGATAGAAGGGAGCGGTAGATTGTAGCCATTTTTTTTTACACTGGTTCAGGCTGGTCTGTCTTTTTTAAAACTGGAAGTAAGTACAGTTACGATATATATGACATCTTTTATATAATCTAGGAAAGGTTACATCGGCCATATCATTCTCTAAACTGGAAATTATCTTTTGTCAACATTTTATTTTTTTGTTGATGAAGAAAGACTAAGGACTTTTGACAGGAAAGCCTGTCAAATAAATATACATGTTTGCATTTGCAAATCAGATGCTTATATAGCCTTTGCTTCACAGGTACTTAAGTGGACTAGTCCATACCACTGCCAGATGGATAATAGGAGAAGAGACGTTCTAAAATGATCACAAGCAGTCGCTTCATCTCTTTGATAATACTTGAGAATCAAAAAAGGCTTGTGATAGAATGTGGTAAATTGATCTTGGCCGAGTAAACCAACAGTGTACTTTGAGTCTTTGGGTCCTTTACCTTTCTGGATTTATGTTTTTAGTTGTCCTTTTGACACAGTGCATGTTTTATAATGAATTTTGAAAATTGGATAAATGCACAATTGTTAAACTTACCCTTATGTTTTATACCTTACTTTAAGGAGGACCAAACCTTTTTCGTATCTTGGAATTTTAAATCAAAGTATGTTTGAAATAAATAATAAATGGTCTATCATTGATACATCTGTTGTCTTGTTTCAGTACATGACCTAAGGCTGGGATTCAATCCGATAGACCTTGTAGACGGTGCAGCTTTTTAAAGGCCCAGTGCAGTCAACTTGATTTTCCTGTTTTTTTTTATATACATTACCAATCAAAAGTTTGGACACCCCTCATTCAAGAGTTTTTTAAAATTTGTAATTTTGACTATCTATATTGTACAATAACAGTGAAGACATCAAAAAACAAATCTAAATATATTTTATATTCTTCAAAGTAGCCACTCTTTGCCTTGACGAGAGCTTTGCACACTCTTTGCATTCTCTCAACTAGCTCCACCAACAGTCTTGAAGGAGTTCCCACGTATGCTGAGCACTTGTTGGCTGCTTTTCCTTCACTCTGCTGTCCAACTCATCCCAAACCATCTCAATTGGGTTGAGGTCGGGTCATTGTGGAGGCCAGGTCATCTGATGCATCACTGTCCTTGGTCAAATAGCCCTTACACAGCCAGGAGGTGTGTTGGGTCATTGTCCTGTTGAAAAACATGATAGTCCCAGTAAGCGCAAACCAGATGGGATGGCGTATCACTGCGCTAGACGGTGTCACCAGCAAAGCACCATCACACCACCACCTCCATGCTTCAAACTGGGAACCACACATGCGGAGATCATCCGTTCACCTACTTTGTGTCACCGACACGGCGGTTGGAACCAAAAATCTCAAATTTGGACTCGTCAGACCAAAGGACAGATTTCCACCGGTCTAATGTCCTCGTGTTTCTTGGCCCAAGCAGGTCTCTTCTTATTGGTGTCCTTTTTGTGGTTTCTTTGCAGTAATTCGACCATGAAGGCCTGATTTCATGCAGTCTCCTCTGAACAGTTGAAATCTGTCTGTTTACTTGAACTCTGAAAAGCATTTATTTGAGCTGCAATTTCTGAGGCTGGTAACTAATGAACTTATCCTCTGCAGCAGCGGTAACTCTGGGTCTTTCTTTCCTGTGGCGGTCCTCATGAGAGCCAGTTTCATCATAGCACTTGAATAAACATTCAAGGTTCTTGACATTTTCCAGATTGACTGACCTTTGTGTCTTAAAGTAATGGACTGTCATTTCTCTTTGCTTATTTGAGCTGTTCTTGCCATAATATGGACTTGGTCTTTTACCAAATAGGGCTATCTTCTGTATACCACCCCTACCTTGTCACAACACAACTGATTGGCTGAAACACATTAAGAAATAACTTTATCAAGGCACACCTGTTAATTGAAATGCATTCAAGGTGACTACCTCATGAAGCTGGTTGAGAGAATGCCAAGAGTGTGCAAAGCTGTCATCAAGGCAAAGGGTGGCTACTTTGAAGTATCTCAAATATAAAATATATTTTGATTTAACACATGATTCCATGTGTGTTCTCATAGTTTTGATGTCTTAACTATTATTCTACAATGTAGAAAATAGTTTAAATTAAAGAAAAACCTAAACAGTACCAGTCCAAACTTTTGACTGGTACTGTATATTTCCACACAGTTTGGAATAATATTGTGAAAATGATAATGCTCTTTCAGTGTAAGAGCTGTTTGAAAAGACTGCTTGACGTTTTGGTGGGATGGAGTTTTGGCCTACCTGGGGACATCATCGGGCGGTAAATTAGTTAATAGACCAATAAGATAGAGTTCCAAACCTTTCTACCAATAACCGCTAGTTTTCAGTTTTACCCTGACCACTCCGACAGTCCTAGCAAAATTCTTGCTTGAGAAATTGCTCTTTGCTTAGAAGCGACATATTTGTTTGTTTTCAATTTAAATAGTCAAACATAATCACAGTAAGGATCTAACAGTCCCAATTCAATCCCGGGCTCAATTAGCCAAATTACATGTTATAAAAATCACACAAAGCGGGCCGTTGTATAGAAATAGATTCTCATGTTTAGTTAGGTATTTAAACATTGCATTCAATTGCACAATTTATAGGTGACGCATTCATATCTATGATCTGTAGAATTAAATTAACCTAATTGGTGATTAATACGAAATGAAATGGTACTCTAAGGAACAGTTGTGAGAACAGTGCATGGTCTTCCCTTTTGCAATCATTTAGCATATTGCTTTCTTGAGTACAGTTCTGTTATTACAGATGATGAATCAAAACAAATACAAAATGTTGTTGATCAAGTATTTCATTTAACCTGTCATTAGTCAATAAAATAACCCAAAAGCGAAAGAACAGAGAAATGCTAAACAAAAAGTAGTGCATCATAATCCACTATATCTAGAATAAAGTGCTTTTGATAAAAGGACATGGCATCATGAGTCTTAGAAAAAATAAACATACCACAGCGTCATAGTCGTTACAGTCATTTGGATTTTGGCATACCTGAGAGTTACATTTCTTGGCTGCGGATTTTATGCTACAGCATTTTGAATGAATTCCTCTAATAATCTCAAAATAGAGTTAAGATAATAAGATTTGACTGATTGCTGCTTAAAGACCTGGGATTGGTCCAATTATCTCCCTTTGAACCATTTATAATATTTTCTATTGCCATGATAACAGTAAGCACTTTCTTGAGGCACCCATGCAGTATTATATTATAATATCCATCTTCCTACCATATAGTAGCATGAGTTTCATTTTATGTTAGGAGTCAACCAGAGTAAACTAAACCGAGGTAAGACATCCCAGGCAACATGCTGGATCCAGGAGTGATGTGAAGCGAAGGGATACTGGAGTGATAACTCCAAACACTCCCCTACAGCAGACTTGGGATTGGTCTATCATCATCATGTCGCTACCCTCTCTCAGCCGCTGAGGGGGTGCAGGTCAACCCTGATTTTCTCCCCGGTGCTCATCATGCCGATGGTAGGGTAGAACCCTCCTGCTGGCACTGCCACCTCCCTACGGCCCACCACCTTCCCATTCCTAGTGAAGAACACCTGGCACAACACAAGGGGGCGACAGTGAGTTAATATTCACACCAGGGTTGGGCTACATTTCAATCAATTGAGGAGTGCAACACAAATCGCCAATTTCCACTTCAGTGCCTACTGTTTGACAACTCCCATATCAAACCAAGCATCACATTAAAACCCCATAACTAATTTGTCATAACTCCTCTCCCCTGCTTCCCACTGAGCTAATGACCTGGCCCTGTTTGAAGGTTTGCTAATGTAGACAAAATATACGTCTCTCACCATGACTTTACTCCCCTCCTGCTCTTCCCCATCCTCCTCCTCGTCTTCATCGTTCATGTAGAGTTCGTTCTGGACACGCCGCTGCTTGGGCCAGACCTCCAAGTCCCCGTCGTCACTGTCATCTGAGGGAACCACACCGATATGGTCAGACAGACACAGACAGATTGATAGACATGGAGATGAGGAGACATAACTTAGGAGACAGACAACCATGAAAAAAAAACAATGTCTTTGGAGAATAAAAGAAAGCAGCAAATGTGAGTGTGGAGTTTTTACGGTATAAGATGGCAGCAGCCTATTGTTCAACTCACCTCCACTGTCTAGGATGTAGTCCCGCGGGAACATGATGCCACAGCCCATGACGTCCCCCTCAAAACAGCGAGGGCCAAAGGCGTCTCCCACCCCACTACCCTGGAAAAGCTTCCCATCATCTGAGAGAGAGGAAGGAATGAGAGATCTATGAGCAAAGGGTGAGCGTGTGTATGTGAATGAGAGAGCATGTGTGTGAGTGAGCCGTCATTCTGCATTTCCATGCAAATTCAGTCAGTTCAGGGCAAAAAGAAAAGTCCTATTTCTTTGAATCACCTGCATTGACAAGGAAGTGAGTCCAACCCAGAACTTGACAATGAATGAGACTCCTGTGTTCATGAATTTTAACCACTTTTAAATGGACATACACTGAGTATACCAAACGTTAGGAACACCTTTTGCTCTCAGAACAGCCTCAATTCGTTGGTTGGGGCATGGACTCTACAAGGTGTCGAAAGCGTTCCACAGGGATGTCGGCCCATGTTGACTCCAATGCTTCCCACAGTTGTGTCAAGTTGGCTGGATGTCCTTTGGATCTTGGACCATTCTTGATACACATGAGAAACTGTTAAGTGTGAAAAACCCAGCAGCGTTGCAGTTCTTGACACAAACCAGGATGCCTGGCACCTACTACCATACCCCGTTAAATATTTTGTCTTGCCTATTGACCCTGAATGGCACATATACACAATCCATGTCTCAAGGCTTAAAAATCCTTCTTTAATTATCTCCATTTCTGATTGAAATGGATTTCACAAGTGAAATCAATAAGGGATCATAGCTTTCAGCTGGATTCACCTGGTCAGTCTGTGTCATTGAAAGAGTTGGTGTTTTTAATATTTTGTATAATCAGTATAACACATCCATAATTTCACACATAATTGTAAAGCCCATTTAATAGAGAATGTTACAAACTGGACTATATTTAGTAACTTACTTTGAAAAGATGGTTTTGGGTCAAAACAGATGTTTGATGATTGGTAGGCTAAATTCAGTGTACTTGTCTTTAACTGCCGTTTCCCGAAAATCACTCTTCCCACATGCCAACAAAAACTTCAGAAGCATTTACACATTGACAAAAGTTTGTGTGTTATCCTTAGATATGTTCTCCATAATTATTCAAAGGGAATTGTTGATATGTTGTTCTCCAAAGATTATAGAGCAATTGTTCTTGTAGAATGTGCCAAAAAAGTATTTTACAGATAAAGATTTTAAAAGTATTTATCCATAATCTTTTCTGAGTAAGTCCGGTCATGGAGTTTCTTAACCAAATTTATACCCAAATATTTAAGGCTGACTTCATCCAGTGTCGAGAAACATTATTTGAAACGTATTTGTGGTATATGCAAATACAGTATGTGCATTATTAATGAGATATGACCGTATTTGCATATTTTATACAATATTTCAGAACAATTTGAATACAAAAAAGTATTATATTTGTGTGTACATTCAACTGGTAAAAGTTGATTGTGATATGATTAAGAGAAAAAAATGACTTATTAGGGTGGTGTGCCTGGCCTCAAAACATGTACTTAAACTCCACTTGTCCTCATCTCAACCTCCCTGGCCAGTGGAATGGATGACTATCAACCAGAGGTCAGGGGGAATGTGTCTCATCCTTAGGGTGGATTATAGGAAGAGAAAGGGCGTATCCCCATGGAAACAATGACATGGAACACATGAAACATGAAGAGATCACTAGGTGGGGTTTCACCTAATCACCACTTTGGCAGAGAAGCAGTGATAAACACACAGGCTTATCATAAGAGAAACACACTGATCGGGGTATCCTACCATACATGCTGAACAACTCCTCTCTCAGCTTCTCTCTCAGTCTCTGGCTGAGCCACACATGGCACCTTATTCCCTTCATAGGGCTCTGGTCAAAAGTAGTGCACTATGTACTGTAGGATATATTTTGAGTTTGACCACTTCTCTTTGTCTTTCCGCCTCCCTCTATAGGTTAGCCAAGGGATACACCACACAGGCCTTTCATACAGTTTGGGAAGGATACATTCTGTTCTATACAGTATGAGGTTGACTGCTTCCTCCCTATAAACTGAAAGATTTCATACTACTATGACACTGTGGGCCAAATTCTAACTTGAGATAATGGGATATTTATGGGATATTTGTATGACAGTTTGACTTATGTGCACATGTCTCAAGGCAGGAGTCTGTCTGACCAATAATTAGAATCATGCTAAACTACAGTAGTCACACGTTTAGTGTATGGCAAGCAGGTACAGAGACAGACGCATTCAAACAAACAACCAACCAAGCTATCATGCAGGAACACTTGCAGAAGGACAGACAAACACACGCTACATGACTCAGGACACTCACCTGCATGATAGGCTATGGAACCCCTGCTCCAGCCAGGGTGTCTGTTTTTGGGATAATTCTGTGAAATTAATATAACACGTCAATACAAAGTCAAGGAGGTCTCATTTTACTCATGAATCGTCATTTCAGCAAGCCATGACACTCAACTATTTCTAACTACAGAAACAATTTCAGAACAATCTGAGATGGTAAGACTGGCATTCATTTTATCTCTGGGAAATTAAGCTAATTGATTGCACCCAAAATGGGCATTTTAATTGATAGGATTCAGATAATATTAAATAAATATCGTACCCAAGAGCTGATGTGGACCAAACTTTTTCCTACCAATGAGTAAAACAAGAGGAACCCTGGAAAAATTGTAAAAAGTCAGCCATGGACCCTCCATACACCCATGCCAAACCCAGCCCAACAACCAGTGGAGGCTCCTCAGAGAATGAAGGGGAGGACCATCATCCTCAGGGAATTTCATAAAAAATAAAAATAGTGAAAAAAGCTATGTTTTGATAAAACTATACTAAATATATTCACGTCACCAAATAATTGATTAAAACACACTGTTTTGCAATGAAGGTCTACAGTAGCCTCAACAGCACTCTGTAGGGTAGCACCATGGTGTAGCCGGAGGACAGCTTGTTTCCGTCCTCCTCTGGATGCATTGACTTCAATACAAATCAGAGCTCTCGAACTGACATTTTGTCAATCAAAGGATCAGAGAATTAATATAGTACTGAAAGCATAAGCTACAGCTAGCTAGCACTACAGTGCATAAAATGTTGTGGGTAGTTGACTCAAAGAGATAAAGACAATAGTTGAACAGTTTTGAACAACTAAACTCAGCAAAAAAAGAACCCAGGACCCTGTCTTTCAAAGGTAATTCGTAAAAATCCCAAAAACTTCACAGATGTTCATTGTAAAGAGTTTAAACACTGTTTCCCATGCTTGTTCAATGAACCATAAACAATTAATGAACATGCACCTGTGGAACGGTCGTTAAGACACTAACAGCTTACAGGCAATTAAGGTCACAGTTCTGAAAACTTTGGACACTAAAGAGGACTTTCTACTGACTCTGAAAAACACCAAAAGAAAGATGCCCAGGGTCCCTGCTCCTGAACGTGCCTTAGGCATACTGCAAGGAGGCATGAGGACTGCAGATGTGGCCAGGGCAATAAATTGCAATGTCCGTACTGTGAGACAACTAAGACAACGCTACAGGGAGGCAGGACGGACAGCTGATCATCCTCGCAGTGGCAGACCATGTGTAACAACACCTGCACAGGATCGGTACATCCGAGCATCACACCATGGGACAGGTACTGGATGGCAACAACAACTGCCCGAATTACACAAGGAACGCACAATCCCTCCATCAGTGCTCAGACTGTCCGCAATAGGCTGTGAGAGGCTGGACTGAGGGGTTGTAGGCCTGTTGTAAGGCAGGTCCTCACCGGACATCACCGGCGACAGGACTGGCAAAAAGTGCTCTTCACTGATGAGTCGCGGTTTTGTCTCACCAGGGGTGATGGTCGGATTGGCATTTATTGTCGAAGGAATGAGCGTTACACCGAGGCATGTACTCTGGAGCGGGATCGATTTGGAGGTGGAGGGTCTGTCATGGTCTGGGGCGGTGTGTCACAGCATCATCGGACTGAGCTGTGCGGTACAGGGAAGACATCCTCCTCCCTCACGTGGTACCCTTCCTGCAGGCTCATCCTGACGACTCTCCAGCATGACAATGCCACCAGGCATACTGCTCGTTCTATGCGTGATTTCCTGCAAGACAGGAATGTCAGTGTTCTGCCATGGCCAGCGAAGAACCCGGATCTCAATCCCATTGAGCACGTCTGGGACCTGTTGGATCGGATGGTGAGGGCTAGGGCCATTCCCCCAGAAATGTCCAGGAACTTGCAGGTGCCTTGGTGGAAGAGTGGGGTAACATCTCACAGCAAGAACTGGCAAATCTAGTGCAGTCCATGAGGAGGAGATGCACTGCAGTACTTAATGTAGCTGGCGGCCACACCAGATACTGACTGTTACTTTTGATTTTGACCCCCCCTTTGTTCAAGGACCATTATTCCATTTCTGTAAGTCACATTTCTGTGGAACTTGTTCAGTTTATGTCTCAGCTGTTGTATCTTGTTATGGTCATAGAAATATTTACACATGTTAAGTTTGCTGAAAATAAATGCAGTAGACAGTGAGATTACATTTCTTAAAAAATGAAGGAGAATCAAGAGAGAGGGAGAGAGAAAAGAGAGCTAGCTATATTTCATAGTATTTTTTCACTTTTACTTAATTAGCTAGCTAGCTAGTTTAGCCTACTCAAACAGAGATGGCTGCTATATTAGCTAGCTGACTACGGCTATCAAACTGACTTCGGCCGAAGTCGATGCCTCACCTTGTTCGGGTGGTGTTCGGCGGTCGATGTCACCGGTCTTCTAGCCATTGCTGATCCATTAGTCATTTTCCATTTGTTTTGTCTCGTTTTCCCACACACCTGGTTTTCATTTCCCAATTACTGGTCATGTATTTAACCCTCTGTTTCCCCCATGTCTTTGTGTGTGTTTGTTATTTGTTCAGGTCGGGTTGTTCCGGCTGGTTTGTACCGGGTGCTGTTTATCACCCATGCTTTGTGGCACAGTTCTTTTTTGCACTTTGTAAATTGTTTACCTTCTGCTGTCGAGTAAAGTGTGTTGTTTCACTCATCTCTGCTCTCCTGCACCTCTCATTGAGGGAGAGGTTGTTGTCCTGACACCACATTGCCAGTTCTGACCTCCTCCCTATAGGCTGTCTCATCATTGTCGGTGATCAGGCCTACCACTGTTGTGTTGTCAGCAAACTTAACGATGGTGTTGGAGTCGTGTTTGGCCACGCAGTCGTGGGTGAACAGTGAATACAGGAGGGGACTAAGTACACACCCTTGAGGGGCCCCAGTGTTGAGGATCAACGTGGCAGATGTGTTGTTGCCTACCATTACCACCTGGGGGCGGCCCGTCAGGAAGTCCAGAATCCAGTTGCAGAGGGAGGTGTTTAGTCCCAGGGCCCTTCTCACATAGGTGTTCCTTTTGTCCGGTTGGGAAAGGGCAGTGTGGAGTGCGATTGAGATTGCGTCATCTGTGGCTCTGTTGGGGCGGTATATGAATTGAGTGGTTCTAGGGTACCCGGGAGGAAGCTATTGATGTGAGCCATGACCAGCCCTTCAAAGCACTTCATGGCTACCGATGTGAGTGCTATGCAGCGGGAATCATTTAGGCAGTTTACCTTCGCTTGGTGGTCTGCTTGAAACATGTACACATTACAGACTCAGTCAGGGAGAGGTTGAAAATGTCTGTGAAGACCCTTGCCAGTTGGTCCGCACCATGCTTTGAGTACACGTCCTGGTAATCCGTTTGTGAATGTTAACCTGTTTAGAGGTCTTGCTCACATCTGTTACCGAGAGCGTTATCACACAGTCATCCAAAACAGCTGGTGCTCTCGTGCATGAACCAGTGTTGCTTTCCTCGAAGCGAGCATATAAGGCATTTAGCTCATCTGGTAGGCTCGCGTCACTGGGCAGCTCACATCTGGGTTTCCCTTTGTAGTCCGTAATAGTTTTCAAGCCCTGCCACATCAAACGAGCGTCAGTGCCGGTGTAGTAGGATTCAATCGTAATCCTGTATTGACGCCTTGCTTGTTTGATGGTTTGTCTGAGGGCATAGCGGGATTTCTTGTAAGCATCCGGATTAGTGTCCCGCTCCTTGAAAGCGGCAGCTCTAGCCTTTAGCTCGATGCAGATGTTGCCTGTAATCCATGGCTTCTGGTTGGGGACGTCGTTGATGCACTTATTGATGAAGCCGATGACTGAGGTGGTATACACCTCAATGCCATTGGATGAATCCTGGAACATATTCCAGTCTGTGCTAGCAAAACACTCCTGTAGCGTAGCATCCTAACGATGCATCATAATGATGCAAAAACACTAACAAAATAGCACAGTTGGTTAGGAGCATGTAAAACATCAGCCATCCTCTTCGGCGCCAGCTTAAATCCAGCTTTTGGTTTAATGAATTTATTGCCACCAGGAACCGTCGGTGTAACTTCTAAAGTGCTCGACTGTACTACATGATTGTAGCTGGTTTACTAATCCGTTAGTTCTATTAGCTATGTTGACTATGATGTAAGATATGATGAAAACGATGTAGGCTGTGTGTAGCGGTTATGATATGAAGGTTTGGCTTGGAAAGGTTTATTTGTTGATGTGTTCTGCACTGAAGCCCACAAGCAAAGAGAGAAGGAGAGCACGTAGATGCAAGAAGGAATTACAACAAGCAAAGGGATTGTGCTGTTTGTATGTGGCTGCTATGAAAGTGAACTGTGTTTGCATGTGATCAGGGGTGTATTCTGTTATAAACTAAACACACCCAAGGGGCCATTTCCTTGACACAGATAAAGCGTAAAAGAAAGACAAACTGATTTGCTTGAATGGAGGACTGGCTTGAATTGTGAGGATGACCACAAGTTCTTTCAATAATTAGACAAATCTATTGGTTTTCTGCCCAAGTTGCAAAGGAAATGTTGTGATCTATTTCATAAACATAAGAGACCAGCAAAATGGATAAAAGAGTGTGGCGGTATAGTAAGATCAGTGGCATTTAGTGGTCAAAACCTGGTACATTCACACTACTTTATGGTAAATAATGCAAGTGACTTCAATTACTAATTTCTCTGAGCTGGTGAAACAAATGTCTCCAGATTCATAGGAGATACATGACATAGTATAGCGAAGCAATACTCCAAGCCACAGCTTCATACTACTTGTCAAAACAGAGAACTGATATTATATACTGTTTGTTGGGGTGGGATTGGCATGAGCTGTGGGGATTCCGTAGGTGGATTTTGAATTGTTGGGGGGATTCCTTATGTCCTATTCATTGGTAGGATCACAAAACTACCCACAAAACACAGGTGGGAAAAGGCTGCCTAAGTATGGTTCCCAATCAGAGACAACGATAGACAGCTGTCCCTGATGGAGAACCATACCCGGCAAAAACATAGAAAAATGAACATAGAATGCCCACCCAAATCACACCCTGACCAAATCAAAATAAACATAAAAAGCCCTCTAAGGTCAGGGAGTAACAATTATCTGTATCCAATATATTAAAATGGATGCCATTGATTAGCTTAATTTCTCAGAAAATAAAATGTAAACAAAATGTTTCAAGAATGCTAATCATATGTTACTAACTACAGAAACAATTTCAGAACAATCTGAGATGGTGGGTGTTGAAATCTGTGCTTTGAGGTGGAACGACCCTCATACGATGTATGCGTACTGTATGTCTAATGACACCTTCCTGATACTGATTAATAGTGTGTGTGTGTGTGATTCATTGATTCAGTTTCCTGCAAATGCTCCATTGAGCCCCCAGGTGATTTAACAGAAATCCCTACAGAGGCTAAGTGTTGTTTCTGATAAGATCTGAGGATGAGTCACACTTAATGGGGCACAGTCTTTCCCAGTCCCAGGGTGCACCCTGTCCATCAGCCCATACAAAGGATGTCCTCATACAGGACCGATAAGAACATTTAGATTACGTTGAAACACTTCATTCTTTCTAGTTCTTCCCCCATCCCACTCTACTCCACCTCTATCTCTGTAATATATTTTGATACAGATAGCCATTAAAAGGGTCTGGATTTGCAGCCATAAAACACTTTGATGAGTCACTGCGACTCTGAAGACACTTTTTTTTTTATATAAGCGTTAATAGAAACCACTATCCATTGATAAAACAGCTTTCTCAAAACACTCAGATGCTAATCTTTAACACAGTGGGTAACCTCACCTGGGGATGGCGACACCAGAGCTAACAGCCTTATCCTCTATGCTGGTATTGTTCACTGTAACACACACTAACAAAGACGTACTGTGGAGCCACTAGGTAATGACTAATGCTAACTCTTATTGCGAAGAATGAGAAGAGAGCTGCTTTTGTGCCAAGGGCTTTACTGGTAGAGATGGAAAGATAGAGACACAGGGGGGAGAGGACAGTTGATAAAGAGAGGGTAAAATAGTGGAGACGTATGGAGATGGACAGGTGAGGCAATGGAAGGTTGAGGGAAAAAGAGAGAAATGGAGAGATGGGAGGAAGAGAAGATTGAGTGAGATTATGATCAAGGGATTAAAAAAAATATTTTTTTATCATGTAGCTAGCAGACACTCTTATCCTTGCTCAAGTGCAAATCAACAGAATTTTCACAGAGAATCAGAGGGACAGAGAGAGTGACACAGGAATGCGTATCACACCATCCCGTCATTCTCTAATAAAAAGAGGAGGCAAAGTTGTAAATGATCTGCCTTTACCACAAGTGGTCCCATATGACTCAGTTGACAAAGAATGGTGCTTGCAACGCCAGGGTTGTGGGTTCGATTACTACAGGGGACCAATATAAAAAAAATGTACAATTCTTCCACATTTTCTTACGTTACAGCCTTATTCTAAAACGTATTAAATTGTTTTTTTCCCCTCATCAATCTACACACAGTACTCCATAATGACAAAGCAAAAACTGGTTTTTAGAAATGTTGGCTAATTTATTACAAATACAGTACCAGTCAAAGTTTGGACACGCCTACTCATTCTGTCACGGTTGTCGAAAAGGTCGGACCAAGGCTGTGTGTTGAGTTCCATAGCTTTAATTTAAGTGAAACTTTCAAACAAAAACCATAAACAAGCAACAAAACGTGACTTATGTAGTGCCACAAGCACAAACAATATCCCACAACCCAGGTGGGAACAATGGAGAACTTAAGTATGATCCCCAATTAGAGACAAAGATAATCAGCTGCCTCTAATTGGGAACCATACAAGTACACCAACATAGAAATAGGAAAACTAGAACTCCCCCCTAGTCACGCCTTGACCTACAACACCAAGGGCTCTCTATGGTCAGGGCGTGACACATTCAAGGGTTTTTATTTGTTTTTACTATTTTCTAAATTGTAGAATAATAGTGAAGACTTAAACTATGAAATAACACATATGGAATCATGTGGTTAACAAAACAATTGTTAAACAAATCAAAATATATTTTAGATTTTAGATTCTTCAAAGTAGCCACCATTTGCCTTGATGACAGCTTTGTACACTCTTGGTATTCTCTCAACCAGCTTCACCTGGAATACTTTTCCAACAGTCTTGAAGGAGTTCCCACATATGCTGAGCACTTGTTGGATGCTTTTCCTTCACTCTGCAGTCCAACTCATCCCAAACCATCTCAACTGGGTTGAGGTCGGATGATTGTAGAGGCCAGGTAATGTGATTCAGCACTCCATCAGTCTCCTTCTCGATCAAATAGCCCTTACACAGTCTGGAGGTGTGTTGGGTCATTGTCCTGTTGAAAATCAAATGATAGTGGGACTAAGTGCAAAGCAGATGGGATGGCGTATCGCTGCAGAATGCTTTGGTAGCCATGCTGGTTAAGTGTGCATTGAATTCTAAATAAATCAATGACAATGTCACCAGCAAAGCACCCCCACACCATCACACCTCCTTTAGGTGACTTTTGGCAAACTCCAAGTGGGATTTCATGTGCCTTTTACTGAGGAGTGGCCTGATTGGTGGAGTGATACAGAGATGGTTGTCCTTCTGGAAGTTTCTCCCATCTCCACAGAGGAACTCTAGATCTCTGTCAGAGCCTTGGTCACCTCCCTGACCAAGGCCCTTCTCCCCCGATTGCTCAGTTTGGCCAAGCGGCCAACTCTAGGAAGAGTCGTGGTGGTTCCAAACATTCAATGCTGCAGAAATGTTTTAGTACCCTTCCCCAGATCTGTGTCTCGACACAATCCTGTCTCGGAGCTCTACGGACAATTCCTTCGGCTTGGTTTTGCTCTGACATGCACTGTCAACTGTGGGACCTTATATAGACATGTGTGTGCCTTTCCAAATCATGTCCAATCAATTGAATTTACCAATGCTGGACTCTCCAATCAAGTTCTAGAATCATCTCAAGGATGATCAATGGAAACAGGATGCTTCCGAGCTCAATTTCGAGTCTCATAGCAAAGGGTCTGAATACTTACTGTATTTAAATAAGGTATTTCTGTTTTTAGTAAATTTGCAAAAATGTGTAAAAACCTGTTTTCACTATGTCATTATGGGGTTTTGTGTGTATATTGATGAGGATTTTTGATTTATTTAATCAATTGTAGAATAAAGCTATAATGTATCCAAATGTGGAAAAAGTCAAGGGGTCTGAATACTTTCCGAATGCACTACTGCAAGTTGTCCTGGAAATGAAAGTCTGCTAAATTACTAAAATGTAAATGGTTTCTGAACGGGGATGACGTCCACCTCTGTCAGACTGATAGATTTAAGATCCCCCACCAGAACAGCAAACTGCGCCAGAAAACATTTCCTAGGAAAACTAATCAGTGAAATCACAGAGTTCTATTCTTTTGCCCTCGTCCACATGAACATTGCTCTGGCATTTCTCAGGGTGTGGACTTGATCAAAGGTAGATGAGATGGCCAAACGTAACATCAGGATGGTTTTGCCGCAACACCCAATGGATGATTTACAGTCATTGTCATTGTCTGGGTACAACACATCCTTACAACACACATGGAACAAACTTTCAAAATGAGTAATTCATGACAAACAGGATTTGGAGCACTCAAAAAAACAGGCTGAGATTTACTTCTTACCCTCAGGCTTTGTTCCATATTCTGATGAAGCACAGATATCCTGACGTTTCTACTCTGAGTAAGTCATTTGTGTCTTTTCCTGGGTAAGCCCTATTATGGAATTCCTGACATTTGTTGTTGAGCAGCCCTACTCTCCTTCGTTTTCTGAAATGGGGAGGGATATTTGAACTGTGACCTATTTGAAACTCTTCATGATGTTGCAAGAATGGGAGCTCCAGATGCAGTCAAAAAAGTTCCACAAGAATCCAGCAGTATCTAAGGGCTCTTATTTCCAGGTTCTCTTATCTGATCAAATAACTGACATATCTGAAGTAGGAGGACATTCATTTACATTAAACAGGATGTGAAGATTCCATGTTGATTAAATCTCTGATGTCATAACAAGTTCAGGTATCTCTGTGTTGAGCAGACAGCCATTACACAAGACCACTCTTAACGGCCTGGCAGATGATATTTCCACAATATGGAGATAAACGCTGTAATAAAATTACAAAGAGAGACATTAATTAATTTAGGATATTAACTTTAGCTAGGATATTAACTATTTTCTATGATATTATCAACTTGACCTTTCTAACCCAGAGGACGCAAACACTTGCTGCATACTTTGCTTTTTATGGTGAAACTCAGTGGTAACCATCTCAACAGACAAAAATGCCCAGCTACCTAGCGGCTAACTAGCCATGGTTAGAAAACTGTCACACCGTGAAAGTTGTCATTCAGTTGGAAATAGTGAAATAAACAATGCATGCCTTGAGTAACAGAAGAAGAAAAAAGCTAAGATACATGGATAATTAGAGAGAACAGAGAAAAAGAGAAAGAAAAAAGAAAAAGAAGGGTAGATAAGTGTCTAATCTTGTGAGGTGGAGACCTGGTCCGATACAGCACATTTCCCACACTCCACTTCAATCAGTGTTGCTGTCATGTTAGCACGGTGGGTTAGCATGTAAATGGAACAGCCTGTGTTTTTTGTGGAAAACCAAATGAGGGGTTCAAATGACACATTATTTATTTGTTGTTCACGTTTCCCCTTTCCATCATCCATCACTCGGAATGGGGTGGAAGTACAGTGGGGCAAAAAAAGTATTTAGTCAGCCACCAATTGTGCAAGTTCTCCCACTTAAAAAGATGAGAGAGGCCTGTAATTTTCATCATATGTACACTTCAACTATGACAGACAAAATTAGAAAAAAAATCCAGAAAATCACATTGTAGGATTTTTTAATGAATTTATTTGCAAATTATGGTGGAAAATAAGTATTTGGTCACCTACAAACAAGCAAGATTTCTGGCTCTCACAGACCTGTAACTTCTTCTTTAAGAGGCTCCTCTGTCCTCCACTCGTTACCTGTATTAATGGCACCTTTTTGAACTTGTTATCAGTATAAAAGACACCTGTCCACATCCTCAAACAGTCACACTCCAAACTCCACTATGGCCAAGACCAAAGAGCTGTCAAAGGACACCAGAAACAAAATTGTAGACCTGCACCAGGCTGGGAAGACTGAATCTGCAATAGGTAAGCAGCTTGTTTTTTAAATATTTTTTTTATATTTTATTTTTGTTTATTTATTTTCCAACCAGTTGCATCTCTAGGGGCACTATTTCATTTTTGGATAAAAAACGTTCCCGTTTTAAGCGCGATATTTTGTCACGAAAAGATGCTCGACTATGCATATTCTTGACAGTTTTGGAAAGAAAACACTCTGAAGTTTCAGAATCTGCAAAGATTTTGTCTGTAAGTGCCCCAGAACTCATTATACAGGCGAAACCAAGATGATACGTCAAACAGGAAATGAGCAGAATTTCTGAAGCTCTGTTTTCTAATGTCTCCTTATATGGCTGTGAATGCGACAGGAATAAGCTTAGACCTTCTGCCGTTTCCCCAAGATGTCGGCAGCATTGTGACGTATTTGTAGGCATATCATTGGAAGATTGACCATAAGAGACTACATTTTCCAAGTGTCCGCCTGGTGTCCTGCATCGAAACTGGTGCGCAAAGCCATGTGCAAGTATTTTTCCATTTGATTGAGGGGAGAAACCATGCTTCCACGAACGATATATCATTGAAGAGATATGTGAAAAACACCTTGAGGATTGATTCTAAACAACGTTTGCCATGTTTTCAGTCGATATTATGGAGTTAATTTGGAAAAAAGTTCGCGTTTTGAGGACTGAATTTTCGTTTTTTTTTGGTAGCCAAATGTGATGTATAAAACGGAGCTATTTCTAATACACAAAGAATCTTTTTGGAAAAACTGAGCATCTGCTATCTAACTGAGAGTATCCTCATTGAAAACATCAGAAGTTCTTCAAAGGTAAATTATTTTATTTGAAGGCTTTTATGTTATTGTTGAAATGTTGCGTGCTGGATGCTAACTCTAATGCTAACGCTAAATGCTACGCTAGCTAGCTACTTTTACACAAATGATTGTTTTCCTATGGTTGAGAAGCATATTTTGAAAATCTGAGATGACAGTGTTGTTTACAAAAGGCTAAGCTTGAGAGATGGCATATTTATTTCATTTCATTTGCGATTTTCATGAATAGTTAACGTTGCGTTATGGTAATGAGCTTGAGTCTGTATTCCTGATACCGGATCCGGGATGGGGAGATCAGAGAGGTTAAGAACATTCAAAACAAAAGTGAAAAGATATTAGACAACGATAGGACAAAGTGACAGTAACAGACGAGCGTAACAAAAATAAATTATAATTATAATTATATAAACATACAATAAGAAAAGGAAAAAGAAAATAACGAGACATTGGATCACCTGCCGTAGGCTACATATTATACATTACGTGTGAAACATTTGTGAGGATTATATATAGATTCAATCAATGAGATGTGGGGGAGATTCTCCATATAGTCAATAAAAGGTTGCCAAATTCTGTAAAATGTCTTTAACTTATTCCTCAAGCAGTAAGTGATTTTCTCCAAAGGGATACAACTATTAACTTCCGATAGCCACATTGCAACTGGCAGGGAGGAATCCAATTTCCATTTCAAGGCAATACATTTCTTGGCGATCGCTAGCAATATTTCTGTTAGCTTTATAGTAGGGCTTTGCCTAAGATTGGTGTTAGTAAAGTTACCCAGTAGACAGACCTCCGGGTCTAAAGGGAATGCAACCCCGTGAATTGAGGATATGGTATCGCATACCCCCTGCCAGAAACCGTGTAGTTTTGAACACTGCCAAGTGGAATGGAGGAATGTTCCTTCATCTGAGCCACATCTAAAACATAGGGAGGAGATATCTGGGTTGAACTTGTGCAGTCTAGATGGGGTGATGAAGAGCTGATGGAGGAAATTAAACTGGATCAGCCTATATCTGGAGTTCAATGTGGATGTAACACCATCCCTGCATAGGTCACTCCATAGATCCACATCAAGATCAATACCCAGATCTTTTTCCCATCTAAGTCGGGGTTTATCTAGCCCAGGCAGTGTTAGTCCTGACATAAGAGCATCGTATACATGGGAAATGGTCTTGAACAGTGGTTGGTCTGCGTGGCAGAGTTGTTCAATAGGTGACATCTTAGGTAGGTTCCATTGTCCCTTGAGAGTCACCCTAATAAAGTTTCGTAGTTGTAGGTAGCTAAAGAAGTCCCTGTTAGGCAAGTGGTATTTCTGTTTCAGCTGATCAAAAGACATAAGAACTCCCTCCTCGTAACAATGTTCCAGAAGAGTGATCCCCTTATCAGACCATGGTCTAAAGTTACTATTCTGGAAAAACATAGGGATCAATCTATTGTTCCATAAAGGGGTTTTAGGGGAAAGGAATCCCCCTCGTCCGAACAGCTCATGCAGTTTGCACCATGCCAGGACAGAATGTATGATTAAAGGGTTGTCTGTGATGGTTTTTTAGATTTTCTGTCCCATTTGTAAAACAAATCTGCCCCAGTGTCATCATTTACCTCAAGCTTTTCAATGTTCAACCATGAGGGAGAGGGACCATTGTCAAACCTCTGAGCCAGAAACCTAGACTGTGCAGCCCAGTAGTACATTCTAAAATTGGGGAGGTTTAAGCCCCCTTGACTGTAATCAAGGGTCAGTTTATCCAGGCCAACCCTAGGGGTTTTGCCGTGCCAGATAAACCGTCTGGTCAGCTTGTCGAGAGAGGAAAAAAATGCTGCGGGAACAGGGATAGGGAGAGATTGAAACATATATAGAAATCTGGGCAGGACATTCATTTTAATTACATTGATTCTACCCAGTAGAGTGAGAGGTAAGTCCATCCATTTACAAAGGTCAACCTCCACCTTTTGCAACAAACTGGCCAGATTGAGTTTATAGAGGTTGTTCAGATTACCATCCACCATTATGCCCAAATATGTGAAGCCCATAGGCGACCATCTAAAAGGAAACTTGTGCTTGATGGTATGATGGTCAAAGACAGACAACGGTAAGATTTAGCTTTTATCAAAATTGACCTTATATCCAGAGAAAGAACTATAACACTGTAGTAGGATCTGCAAGTGAGAGAGGGAGTGTTCTGGGTTTGTTAGAAATAAGATAAGGTCGTCCGCAAAGAGTGATAATTTATGGGTATGGGGGCCCACCTCAAAGCCATGTATATCAGCGCACGTTCTAATAGCCTCAGCCAACGGTTCGATGGCGAGGGCAAAGAGGTGGGGGCTAATTGGGCAACCTTGTCTGTTCCCCCTATAAAGAGGGAAAGAGGAGGAAGTAATCCCATTGGTAGCAATCCTAGCTTTAGGAGATTTGTAGAGTGATTTTATCAAATTTACAAACACGGTACCTAAACCGAACTTTTCCAAGACGCAAAAGAGGTATGGCCATTCAACCCTATCAAAGGCCTTTTCAGCGTCGAGGGAGACTGCGACACTAGGTATTTTGTTTTTGTTAGCAAGGTGAATTATATCAAAGAACCTTCTGAGATTATTGGAGGACAATCTATTAATTATGAAGCCAGTCTGATCTGGGTTGACCAACAGGGGAAGACATGACTCCAGTCTCTTAGATAGCATCTTGGTGACCAGTTTACAATCTGTGTTAAGGAGAGAGATTGGTCTATTGGAGGCGCACTTTAGCGGGTTTTTCCCTTTCTTGTGGATTACAGTAATCACTGCTTGAGAGAAGGACTCTGGAAAGCAGTTGTCTTCTCTGGCTTTTTTAAGTACCTCCATAAGGTAGGGGACCAACAGCTCCCTAAATTCTTTATAGAACTCTGGAGGGAAGCCATCCTCCCCAGGAGATTTATTAGAAGGTAAGGATTTAATGGCCTCCAACAATTCAGGAACTGAGAAGTGTTAATTCAGGCGCTCGCTGTCTTCCTCTGACAGGCATGGGAGGTTGAGAGAGGAGAGAAAGGAGTCGATCTCTGATAGATCATCGCTTGATTGGGAAGTGTAGAGGTCTTCATAGTATTTCTTAAAAGTATTATTAATTTCAGTAGGGTTGAAAGATATCTCATTCGTAAGAGTTTCTATGGCATTAATTGTCCTCTTACTTTCCTCTGCTTTCAGTTTCCATGCCAATACTTTGTGAGCTTTCTCTCCAAGCTCGTAATAACGCTGTTTTGATTTAGTGATGGCCCTCTCAGCTTGATATGTGTTCAGAATATTATATTTAAGTTTTTTATTTACCAAAAGCCGGTATAGATCTTTAGTCGGACCTCTTTGGTAGGTTTTCTCTAGCTCGGAGATTTCAGAGTCAAGGGCACTCAGTTCCGCACCGTGTTTTCTCTTCAGCCCTTTAGTATAGGAAATAATCTGTCCCCTCAGATAGGCCTTCAATGTGTCCCAAAGAATGAAGCTGTCAGGAGCAGACGGTTTGTTTGTCAAAGTAAAAATATTGATCTGCTCTTTGATGAATGCACAAAATTCAGGTTGCTTTAGGAGTGTAGAATTTAGTCTCCATCTATATGCTCCATTTACCTTGGTAGGAATGGAGATTGATAATACCAGAGGAGAATGGTCACTAAGCAATCTGGGGAGATACTCGACATCTAACACTCTATAATACAGTTGTGTCGAAAGTAAAAAGTTATCTATGCGTGTGTGTGTCTTGTGTGGGTGTGAATAAAAAGAGTAGTCCCTATCCTGTGGGTGCAACTGTCTCCAGATGTCTAGTAAATTGAGATATTTCATGAATGACATGGTGAGCTTGCCGGCTTTGGTAAGAAGTGAGGGTTTATCAGAAGACCTATCAAGAACTGTACAAATTAAAATCACCTCCAACCAGTAGCCATCCTGGTGGTGCTTGAGCAACCTGAAGGAAGACATTCTGAATAAACATATGGTCATCGAAGTTAGGAGCATAAATATTCAATAGCGTCCAAGACTCTGAAAACATATGCCCCTGCACCAAAACAAACCTGCCAGAGGGATCAGAGATGTTGTTGACGCAGAAGGGGATGTGTCTACTTATCAAAATTGCAGTTCCTCTTGCTTTGGAGTTAAAAGAGGATGCAAAAACTTGTCCTACCCATTCCCTCTTCAATTTCTTGTGTTCACTGGCTGTAAGATGTGTTTCTTGTAAAAACACAATGTCAGCCTTTAATTTCTTAAGGTATGTATAGACTCTTTTCCTTTTAATCGGGCTGTTAAGACCTTTTACGTTGAATGTGACATATTTTAGTGGATTAAGGATAGGTTGGGTTTCAAATATGTAACTGAATAGAAATCTATCATATGCAGATAATTAGGAAGTGTTTCAACTTTGGTTTGAGCACAAAAGTGACCTGTGTGTCTCTTTAGGAAGGAAACAATAAACATAGAAAAAAGGAAGAAAAAAATAAGAAAAATCCCACCCACCACGATTGTCAGACTAAAACAACAATCCCAACAATCAAACATGAATACACTTGTAGAGATACGTTGCTGCTCGCTTTCCATCTTGCTCTTACTAGCTAAAACTTGGCGTAAACTAAAACCTGCGAGCTCTCTAAATTGAAAACAAACGTTGTGAATAGATATTTATGGCTGAATATTTACTGCCCACGGTAAGGGATGCTTGAGTCTTTTGATGCTTTTCGAAAGATTAACATAAATGAGGGGGAAAGCAGTGGGCCTAAGCCCACTTATTGCTTCGCCCAGTAGATATGGACTAAACCAAAATATACTCTCCTGTAAATGTAATAGAACTCACCCCGGGAAGATACGGTTAGTTGAAAATGTACAAATCAATTATAGTGACCGGGAGATACCAGCAGTTCAATCCAGATAAGAGAAAACAAACGAACGGCATTTTATCCCCCAGAGAGACCGTCCTGGCTCAGACGTTGCTCAGTTCTTTGAGAAAAGTGTGCACTTCTCCCGGTGTGTTGAAGAGATGGCTTCGGCCTTTGTACTGAACTTTCATCCGCGCAGGGTGGATGAGGTAGCCGGTGATGTTCTTCTCCTTCAGTGCTTTGGCGGCAGGTCTGAACTGCTTGCGACGTCTGGCGAGATCCGCGCTCATATCTGGGAAAAGGCTGACCCTCTTTCCATCGATGGTGATGTCCCCTTTGGCTCTTGCGAGTTGCAGTATCTTCTCTCTGTCTTGGAAACGGAGGAACCTGATCAGGACGGCTCGTGGGGGCTCATCTAGCCGGGGTTTCGGCGCTGATGTTCTGTGGGCGCGTTCGATTTCCAGCGGCTTGGTGAAGTTGATTATGCCTAGGACCTCCGGGATCCATTGAGTGAAGAAACGGACCGGGTCACGGCCCTCGCTGTCCTCTTTCAATCCCACCACACGGATATTACTACGTCTACTCTGGTTCTCCATCTGATCTACCTTGTTTTTTAGGTAGGCATTGTCCTTTTGCAGTTGTATCAAGACCTGGTCATGTCTAGCGATGGTATCTTCAACTGTGCTAATGCGCAACTCTGCCTCAGTCGTTCTCAAAAGGAGATCATTCATGGAGGATTTCAGGTCGTCAATGGAAGAATGGAGTTCAGCCGATTTCTTATCAATTTTCAGAGAAAGACCTCTGTTACCATCCTGAATTACCCGGAAGAGAGTAGCCAGCATGTCGGCTGGCTCGCAAGAGGCTGCTGAGAGCAACAGTCTGGAACTGTCGTCTGAGTTATGAGGGCTAATGCTAATCTTGCTAGCTGTAGGGCTATCGTTATCTTGGGAATCAACAACGTTTTGGTCGTCCTTCTTGCTTCTCGGTCGGAGGTCCATGGCTCTTTGGGAAGGTAAGTACTTGACAATTTATCAGCCGATGTTAGAATATTGTTTCAACGTTGTTATTTAGGTAAAAATAGAATAACTTGGAAGAGCTCGGTTTGTCAACGTCTGCTCAGCTCCACGGCATCACGTGCTCCCTCAGCAGCTTGGTTTGAAGAAATCAACTGTGGGAGCAATTATTAGGAAATGGAAGACATACAAGACTACTGATAATCTCCCTCGATCTGGGGCTCCACGCAAGATCTCACCCTGTGGGGTCAAAATGATCACAAGAACGGTGAGCAAAAATCCCAGAACCACACAGGGGGACCTAGTGAATGACCTGCAGAGAGCTGGGACCAAAGTAACAAAGCCTACCATCAGTAACACACTACGCCGCCAGGGACTCAAATCCTGCAGTGCCAGACGTGTGTGTCCCCCTGCTTAAGCCAGTACATGTCCAGGCCCGTCTCAAGTTTGCTAGAGAGCATTTGGATGATTCAGATTCAGGTCTGTGAGAGCCAGAAATCTTGCTTGTTTGTAGGTGACCAAATGTTTATTTTCCACCATAATTTGCAAATAAATTCATTAAAAATCCTACAATGTGATTGTCTGGATTTTTTTTCTTGTAATTTTGTCTGTCATAGTTGAAGTGTACCTACGATGAAAATTACAGGCCTCTCTCATCTTTTTAAGTGGGAGAACTTGCACAATTGATGGCTGACTAAATACTTTTTTGCCCCACTGTAGGTACTGAAGCGGAGGAGAAATAGTTGAAAGAGGATAGGATCATCATGGCTGGGCTAACGAGATAAGCAACATGACAGCAACATTTGACCAAAGACACTGACTGGTTAAACAACTAGCCTACCTCAGTTTCCTTTAACCTCCTTTTCACCCCAAAATTAAGGTTTAATTGGCATCTAGCCTAATTCCATATTTTCAGTTGGTAACCATTCCTTCGGGATTGAGGCCTGCAAATATCTTCAAATGCACATCCATAATTTGTACAACAGATGGGGGGGCTCACACAGTGCCTTAAGGACTTTCTCCACATTTTGTTGTTTGAATTTAGATTTTGTGTCACTGGCCTACACACAATACCCCATGATGTCAAAGTGGAATTATGTTTTATAAATGTTCACAAATGTATTAAAAATGAAAGGCTGAAATGTCAAGTATTCAACACCTTTTTCATGGCAATAAGTTAAGAAGTAAAAATGTGCCTAATAAGTCACATAATAAATTGCATGGACTCTGTGTGCAATTATAGTGTCTAACATGACTTTTTGAATGACTACCTTATCTCTCTGTACCCCACACATACAATTATCTATAAGGTCCCTCAGTCGAGCAGTACATTTCAAACACAGCTTCAACCACAAAGACCAGGGAGGTGTTCCAATGCCTCGCAAAGAAGGTCACCTATTGGTAGATAGATTGGTAGATAAAAAAGCAGACATTGAATATCCCTTTGAGCATGGTAAAGTTATTAATTAAGCCTTGGATGGTACACCCAGTCACTACACATATACAGGTGTCCTTCCTAACTCAGTTGCCGGCGAGGAAGGAAACCGCTAAGGGATTTCACCATGAAGCCAATGGTGACTTTAAAACAGTTAAGAGTTTAATGGCTGTTATAGGAGAAAACGGATTATGTCTCAACACCATTGTAGGTACTCCACAATACTAACCTAATAGACAGAGTAAAAAAAAAAGGAAGCCTATACAGAATAAAAAATATTCCAAGGCATCCTGTTTGCAACAAGCACTAAAGTAATACTGCAAATAATGTTGCAAAACAATTCACTTTTTGTTCTGAATACAAAGTGTTATGTTTGTTTTTCAGGATAAAAAAGAAACTGAATGGAACTAAGCACAGGCAAAATCCTAGAGGAAAACCTAGTTCAGTCTACATTCCACCAGACACTGAGAGATGAATTTACCTTTCAGCAGGACAATAAACTCAAATACAAGACCAAATATACACTGGAGTTGCTTACCAAGAAAACATTGAATGTTCTTGAGAGGCCTAGTTACAGTTTTGACTTAAATCGACTTCAAAATCTATGGCAAGACTTGAAAATGACTGATCAAAAAACAGCTTGACAGAGCTTGAAGAGTTTTTGTATAAATATTGTACAATCCTGGTGTGCAAAGCTCTTAGACTTACCCAGAAAGCTGTAATCGCTGCCAAAGGTGATTTTTACATGTATTGACTCAAGGGTGTGAATACTTATGTAAATGAGATATTTCTGTATTAAGAACCGTAGAATGCTATGGAAGTATAACATGTTTCACAAACTCTGATAGACTCATTATAGGCTGGATAATGATGATAATAATAGTGTTCTTGATGTTCATTATGCTGGAGATAATGACTAGTGATAATAGCAATGAATGATGACAATGATGATGATAATGTATGAGGAAGTGGCCTGAGGTGATCTTGCGGTTACTGCCGCTGCCTTCAGAGCACACATGTATGCCAGTACTCTGGAATGGGTTCGAATCCAGATGATGTCCGCCGTTCTAGCACACCATTTCTCTTCCTTACTTCCCTTTTGCTCTTTACTGACGAAAAAAAGACATAAATAAAACTATGATAAGGATACATACCCTGCGTGCCAGTCCCAGGGCGATGTAGCACTTCTCTCCTGCGTCGGTGATCTCCAGTTCGTAGTAGTGGCAGCGTGTGTTGAGGGGTAGACGGGATTGGGCCAAACCCACATCCACAATGCTCTTCCCTTTACCCACGTACTCCAGCAACTGAGGAGGAGGATTGCATCACACATCACAATAAGGCAAATACTGTATCTACAAATAAATAAACTCATTGAAATTAACATTGCACAAACCCACTAGCTTCAACAAAGTACATTCAGTACCATTTAACATAATTAATGATACAAGGCAAGAGAGTGAATGAAAATGAAGAGAATAAGCACGTTCTCCTCAACACACAAAACCCCAGGACAAGAACAATAGACAATTTATGATATTTTAATTTTAAAAAGTTTTAATTGAACCTTTATTTAACTAAGTCTGTTAAGAAAAAAAAATCTTATTGACAGTGACGGCCTAGGAACAGTGGGTTAACTGCCTTGTTCAGGGACAGAACGACAGATTTTTACCTTACAGCTCGGGGATTCGATCTAGAAACCTTTCGGTTACTGGCCCAACCTGCCGCCCTGGTATGGGTATGTGTGTGTGTGTGTGATTTGTGCCAGGATGCACTGTGTGTGACCCTTTCCCTCTGTCCTTTCCTGCTGAAAGGTAAAAACACACTCTTGACTCAGCATCAAAACTACACACTTCTAAATATTGGTCTGCAATCTATGTGTTTATTCTCATTTAATCTGAGGAAGAAAGAAAAACAACCAGGATATAGAGTTGTAATAATTACCTTAAACTATGCTCAGTTATAATGAAGACAATACCTCAAAACAGTTTTCAGGGTGAATGTAACATTTGTACCTTGGCCGAATTTAGGATTTAGGTAACAATAGATCTTCTCTCTGTGGTGCTTATAAAACCACAGAATCAGACAGACATGTACAGACACACTCACACATATACCCTCACATATGCCCTTGACTAACCGGTCGTTAGTTAGCACATTGACTCTGTACCGGTACACATTGACTCTGATTGCTGCTCTTGAATTTTTTTTAACTTGTATTTTTTATTTCTCTATTTTTTACTTCACACTTATTTTTCTTAAAACTGAATTGTTTGTTAAGGACTTGTAAGTAAACATTTCACTGTAAGGTCTACACCGGTTGTATTCGGCGCATGTGACAAATAACATTTGATTTAATTTTATTACATAGGAATATTTCAGCAGGAGAGGTTGATGGGGCCATGTGCTCTTGAAGGCTTTTAGGGGCCAGGTCATGAGGGTGAGAGACATGAGAATCTTTTCGACTGTCTATTAAATTTAACAGTTCCGCTTGACTCATCCTAAAGTGCTTTTTATAACCATTTATCATAAAGACAATCCAATTGGAACAGGCATAAGGCCCACCAGGTAAAACCCTCTCAAACATAAGAAAGACTCTCTGATTGCAACCAGACGTGTGGGCCTGGAGCCCTCTGGCGTGACTTGATCAGAATCTGTAGGGCTGACAGGAACACATCAGCGTAGAAAGTAGAGTACTGTAATTGTCCAGGAAAGTGTTCGCAGGTTAAAGCTAATGTGACGAATGAAATGGTCGACTAGCGAACATGTGGTGGCCATAAAGAAAACAACCACTTACCAGTCCAGATGACAAAACAGAGGAGCTATGAGGTCAAAGGTGACCGAAGTACTCATCTCATGGATAGAGTACAAAACAAGCATAAACAAACATTTATCCGAGGTCACACTGAGGTCCCGGTCATGTCAACACAATTCAATCAGGTAGTCTATCTGCCTCATGACCTCATATCCTGTCATAGCTTAGTTTCCTTGTCGTTCGCTAACTACATTCAGCATATATAACTGATAATTACTCCAATGTGACCTGAATCAGTCATGGGTAGGCCCGACTCTCTAGACATGCTTTAGGTCTGCCAGAGAACCATGGTTCCCACCTCAAACAAATACTTCATATCAAGAGGGAGGAAAAATAACAATTTGACAAGAACAGCCGTGACATGTGTGCTTGTGAGGTGTAAAAGGATTAACGTACATGGTATGTGTGTGTGTGTGTGTGTGTGTGTGATGTGCCAGGAAACACTGTGTGACCCTTTCCCTCTGCCCTGACTAGCAAAGAGAGCAGACAAGCACTGTAAATAAAACGCAGGGAAAAAATAATTATCATTATTATTACTTTACGACAATCTGTCAACGCCACCCTTTTCTCTTTCCTCTCTGTAGAGCAATTACCGGCTTACCAGATAGCTCTCTTTCGGCCTTTCACTTTTCTCTTCCTATTCCTCCCACTTTCACCTTGACCTCCTGAACTTTAAATAAAAAAGAAAAATACAATATTGATGGTTGTGATGGTTTTTTCCATCTATCATGCCTGCGTCTTTGAAGACCAAATAGGGCTCCTAGGTACAGTCTAATGACACCTTCCTGATGCTGAGTAATAGAGTGTGTGTGGTCACTGATTTACCGTAGCTGGCCCTCCCTGTGGCAGTCAGCAGGATCCGGTGGGTGTGATGACATCCCTAAATCTCTCTCTCTCTCTCTCTGATCCTCATGATGTGTGTGTGCGTGTGCGTGTGTGTATATAAAGGGATGTCGATAAGGCAAGGTAAAGGGATTATTTTTTGGACCTGCTCGCTGCCCCAGCAACAGGTGCAGTGAGACGGCCGTTTACTTATCTATCTGTGTCATTTTGTCTGCAGTGGCAGGGCTGACCTTGGTAAACTTTAATCATGACTCACTGCAAATAGCTTATCCAACATTTTGTGTCATTTCAATAGTTATTCCAATGCACATTTAAATTGAACCAACCACACATGTATAAAAAAATAAGAATAAAGCACTATGAACCTGGTACGGGCACAGCTTTCAGATTACATTTTTTGATGGAAAATAACATTCCTGTTGAAACAATGAGCAAAGATTAGAGCAGTTTACAATCCTTTAGATCCCCCTAAGGCCATAGGCATCATGACAGGTAGAAGCATCTCTAGCATTAGAGAATGACCAAGAAATGCTGCAAGTTTACCCATGGCTCTGCAGAGTGGAATCTGATTTTTGTTGTCCTCCATGCTATTTCTCTCTCTCTCTCGCCGAGTGTAGGTACATGTCGTGCCTGTAACACCTGCTCTGTCCAGGTTTCTAAGGAGTTCCCATAAATATGTCTCTTAGCACGTCAGCTTGACTGATCACTCCAGTCCGTAGTGAACACCCAGTCATTACCAGAGCAAATAAGCTCATCCTGAGGGTAGGTGTGGGGTTGGAGACAATGAAGAGATGGAGATGGAGATGGCAGGCAGGACTCGACATTAACGCATGTCCGCTTGCCCGGGGAAAAGAAAGAAAATTGTCGGACAAGCAGATAATAGATTTAAGTTGTCCGAATGGACAATCACACAATCAAACAATTCGGCTCAGAACCTGATCAGAAATGGATCTGTTTCCACTGTGCAATGTGTTACACACAGTCTTCCCAATATCTTATTGTAGGCCTGCATTGACAGGCACAAACCGTCTTTCAATCATGCAGTCGCGAAATGCGTTTTTGTATTTAGATCAACGCGAGCCTAGCTGCATGTACACATTTCTGGATATTGATGTCTAATTATTGAGTTATTTGCCCAGTTATAGCCAGTGTGAGTGGGCAGTTGTCAGAGGAGAGAGAGAGACATTGCGCAGCAGGTAAAATAATGATATAGCCTACAACAGATTAACTAGATTGCCAATCCAAAACAGTGTAGTTTGGCAGGTTATCTCGCTAGTTAACTGTTTACCGTTAACTGATTTTCTAAAATAACTTTCCACCGGCACTCGTGTAAAACTGCAAATAGCCGACACTGAGTTGATAGGGGTGCGCAGTTGATGAAACCGATGCCACATACTCCGGTTGTAAAACCGTATCTCAACCACTCAAAATTGGGTGTTGAGAAATAATTCTAACACAGTTGGAAAGCTGAGATTCTCCTCTATTCAATACTAATTGTTTTACATTTTAGTCATTTAGCAGAGTGACTTACAGGATGTTAGGGTTAAGTGGCTTGCTCAAGGACACAGATCTGTCACATAGTTGTCTTGGGGATTCGAACCAGCGACCTTTCAGTTACTGGCCCAACACCCTGAACCGCTAGGTTACCTGCCGTGAAGTGGTTCCTTGAATCATACAACACAATTTACAGTCACCTTTTTGGCCCATGGTGTTACACACCTTTTCTTTTATAGGACAAGTACAAAATTGATCCTACTTGTCCAAAGGACGAGTAGCTAAAAAAGTTCATGTCAAGCCACCATCTAGCCTACCTTTGCAGGCTGCCACAGCAGAAATGTTACGTGGGAGACGGTTTCATCATCTGAGCAAAACATAACCATGCAGCCCTGTGTCGACACCTTCATTCCTCGGGTAAGTCAACACCTCTTAATACAATAATTGTTTTAAAACGCTCTAGGCAGGTTTTAGCCTTAACCCCAGTACTTTGCTACGCTGGAGCCAACACGTACACACATATGCAATACACATTACACATAGGCTTGATGCAGAATAGGCAGCCATCCAGCCAAAGACCCACAGTCACACGGGCAAGTACTGCAAACAGTCACAGAGTTCCAACCCTAGCATGAATATGGCTAGAATATTTCCAGAAAAATCAAATCATGGTCTCCACTATACTTCACAAGGTGTGAGATCCTGCTTAAAGATCAGATGCCAGGATACATTTTTAGAGCGATTCCACACCAGGATAGCCATAAATATTTTTTGTATCACAGATTGTTCTGTCAGTTATCATATAGAAACTTAATTGGAAGGAAGGACGTTTGACATGCTTTTTACATTTGTATCACCCATTTATTTTTTTACCATGATGAAAATTTTATTTTTAGGCTATTTTTATACCTATACAGTGGAGCCAGAAATGATTGACATCCTTAATAAAGATTAGCAAAAATGACTGTATAAAATAAATTAATCCATATAGTGAGTTATTAGGGACGTAACGATTCAAATGCTTGAGATATAAGTTCATCAGACCACAGGGCCCGATCCAACTTTAGAACGCATCGTTTAGGAAATTGATTCAAACGTTACGAATCGCCTGTTAAACGTTTTATTGTTGCTCAAATTACTTTCTTCCTACATTCCGAAAATACCTCTCATCTTTTGTGACAACTCACCTTCAGTGTCAAACTAAGCATGTAATTGTGTTGACAGTCATTGATCTAATTTTGAATGCCGAACAGTGGCGTGTATTTATGGATGCCAAGGGAAGCCAGCCCCCCCCCCCCCCCCCCCCCCCCCCCCCCCCAAAATACATATACAGTGCCTTGCGAAAGTATTCGGCCCCCTTGAACTTTGCGACCTTTTGCCACATTTCAGGCTTCAAACATAAAGATGTAAAACTGTATTTTTTTGTGAAGAATCAACAACAAGTGGGACACAATCATGAAGTGGAACGACATTTATTGGATATTTCAAATTTTTTTAACAAATCAAAAACTGAAAAATTCGGCGTGCAAAATTATTCAGCCCCTTTACTTTCAGTGCAGCAAACTCTCTCCAGAAGTTCAGTGAGGATCTCTGAATGATCCAATGTTGACCTAAATGACTAATGATGATAAATACAATCCACCTGTGTGTAATCAAGTCTCCGTATAAATGCACCTGCACTGTGATAGTCTCAGAGGTCCGTTAAAAGCGCAGAGAGCATCATAAAGAACAAGGAACACACCAGGCAGGTCCGAGATACTGTTGTGAAGAAGTTTGGATACGAAAAGATTTCCCAAGCTTTAAACATCCCAAGGAGCACTGTTCAAGCGATAATATTGAAATGGAAGGAGTATCAGACCACTGCAAATCTACCAAGACCTGGCCGTCCCTCTAAACTTTCAGCTCATACAAGGAGAAGACTGATCAGAGATGCAGCCAAGAGGCCCATGATCAGTCTGGATGAACTGCGAGATCTACAGCTGAGGTGGGAGACTCTGTCCATAGGACAACAATCAGTCGTATATTGCACAAATCTGGCCTTTATGGAAGAGTGGCAAGAAGAAAGCCATTTCTTTATGGAAGAGTGGCAAGAAGAAAGCCATTTCTTAAAGATATCCATAAAAAGTGTTGTTTAAAGTTTGCCACAAGTCACCTGAGAGACACACCAAACATGTGGAAGAAGGTGCTCTGGTCAGATGAAACCAAAATTGAACTTTTTGGCAACAATGCAAAACGTTATGTTTGGCGTAAAAGCAACACAGCTCATCACCCTGAACACACCATCACCACTGTCAAACATGGTGGTGGCAGCATCATGGTTTGGGCCTGCTTTTCTTCAGCAGGGACAGGGAAGATGGTTAAAATTGATGGGAAGATGGATGGAGCCAAATACAGGACCATTCTGGAAGAAAACCTGATGGAGTCTGCAAAAGACCTGAGACTGGGATGGAGATTTGTCTTCCAACAAGACAATGATCCAAAACATAAAGCAAAATCTACAATGGAATGGTTCAAAAATAAACATATCCAGGTGTTAGAATGGCCAAGTCAAAGTCCAGACCTGAATCCAATCGAGAATCTGTGGAAAGAACTGAAAACTGCTGTTCACAAATGCTCTCCATCCAACCTCACTGAGCTCGAGCTGTTTTGCAAGGAGGAATGGGAAAAAATTTCAGTCTCTCGATGTGCAAAACTGATAGAGACATACCCCAAGCGACTTACAGCTGTAATCGCAGCAAAAGGTGGCGCTACAAAGTATTAACTTAAGGGGGCTGAATAATTTTGCACGCCCAATTTTTCAGTTTTTGATTTGTTAAAAAAGTTTGAAATATCCAATAAATGTCGTTCCACTTCATGATTGTGTCCCACTTGTTGTTGATTCTTCACAAAAAAATACAGTTTTATATCTTTATGTTTGAAGCCTGAAATGTGGCAAAAGGTTGCAAAGTTCAAGGGGGCCGAATACTTTCGCAAGGCACTGTAAATAAAACAACGCATAAAATAATGTATCTTTCGTCTCTCTGTTTCATAATTATCCTTCAATTCGCAAGTGGCTGAATGTATCTCACCGGAGAAAGCATCCGAGTGAGCGCAACAGAACCCCCTGTCTCAGTATGTGTAGCCCATCTATCTGATGCTGTCTGGACAAAAAGAGTATGACATTGTTGCCACCCGAAGCATTGAATTCAATAGCCAAAAAGTCTTGCCAAAAATAGTTTTGTTGTTGCTCAAATTTCTTTCTACCTTACGAAAATACCTCATATTTTGTGACAACTACGTCCTCTCCTTCAATGTCAAACTAAGCATGTAATTGTGTTGACAGTCATTGATCTAATGTTGCATGCCGAACAGTGCCGTGTACTTATGAATGCCAAGGGAAGCCAGGCTTCCCCAAAAATATTGTTGCCACCCGAAAACATTGAATTCGCAAGTGTTATGATGATGCTTTGCAAATGAGCAAGCAAGATAGCTACTTGAGCTACTAAAGTACGCAACATCTGACTGCCTCCTGGAAGTTCTGTTTACAAAACGATTACAAGCATATCCATAACATGATGCAGCCTCCACTATGCTTGAAAATATGGAGCATGGTACTGAGTAATGTGTTGTATTGGATTTGTCATAACCTAACACTTTGTATTCAGGACAAAAAATGTATTGACTACTTTTAATTTTTTACCCATCTACCAATAGGTGAAAACCTCCCTGGTCTTTGTGGTTGAATCTGTTTTAAATGTATTGCTTGACTAAAGGACCTTACAGATAATTGTATGTGTGGGGTACAGAGATGAGGTAGTCCTTCAAAAATAATGTTTAACACTATTATTGCACACATTGGGTCCATGCAACTTATTTTGTGACTTGTTACGCCCATTTTTACTCCTGAACTTATTTAGGTTTGCCATAAGAAAGGGGTTGAATACTTATTGACTCAAGACATTTCAATTTGTAATTGAAATGTTGACATTATGGAGTATTGTGTGTAGGCCAGTGACAAATACATCTCAATTTAATCCATTTTAAATTCAGGCTATAACACAACTAAAAGTGGAAAAAGTCAAGGGGTGTGAATACTTTCTGAAGGCACTTTAATTGCTCAGTATTTGTATTATTTATTTTATACAGTATTTTTTGCTCATCTTTTTTTTGCTCAAAATTTGTACCTGACTGTACGTAACATTACCAGAGTGGGCTCTCTGACAATTTTGAAGTTACAGTGCCGTCCAAATAGAGTGGGGAGAACTGCCGATTTTGCAGGTTTTCCTACTTACAAAGCATGTAGAGGTCTGTAATTTTTATCATAGGTACACTTCATCTGTCATCTGTGAGAGACAAAATCTAAAACACAAATCCAGAAAATCACATTGTATGATTTTTAAGTAATTCATTTGCATTTTATTGCATGACATAAGTATTTGATCACCTACCAACCAGTAAGAATTCCGGCTCTCACAGACCTGTTAGTTTTTCTTTAAGAATCCCTCCTGTTCTCCACTCATTACCTGTATTAACTGCACCTGTTTGAACTTGTTACCTGTATAAAAGACACCTGTCCACACACTCAATAAAACAGACTCCAACCTCTCCACAATGGCCAAGACCAGAGAGCTGTGTAAAGACATCAGGCATAAAATTGTAGACCTGCACAAGGCTGGGATGGGCTACAGGACAATAGGCAAGCAGCTTGGTGAGAAGGCAACTGTTGGCGCAATTATTAGAAAATGGAAGAAGTTCAAGATGACGGTCAATCACCCTCGGTCTGGGGCTCCATGCAAGATCTCACCTCGTGGGGCATCAATGATCATGAGGAATGTGAGGGATCAGCCCAGAACTACACGGCAGGACCTGGTCAATGACCTGAAGAAAGCTGGGACCACAGTTTCAAAGAAAACCATTAGTAACACACTACGCCACCATGGATTAAAATCCTGCAGCGCACGCAAGGTCCCCCTGCTCAAGCCAGCGCATGTCCAGGCCCGTCTGAAGTTTGCCAATGACCATTTGGATGATCCAGAGGAGGAATGGGAGAAGATCATGTGGTCTGATGAGACAAAAATAGAGCTTTTTGGTCTAAACTCTACTCGCCGTGTTTGGAGGAAGAAGAAGGATGAGTACAACCCGAAGAACACCATCCCAACCGTGAAGCATGGAGGTGGAAACATCATTATTTGGGGATGCTTTTCTGCAAAGGGGACAGGTTGACTGCACCGTATTGAGGGGAGGATGGATGGGGCAATGTATCGCGAGCTCTTGGCCAACAACCTTCTTCTCTCAGTAAGAGCATTGAAGATGGGTCGTGGCTGGGTCTTCCAGCATGACAATGACCCAAAACACACAGCCAAGGCAACTAAGGAGTGGCTCCGTAAGATGCATCTCAAGGTCCTGGATTGGCCTAGCCAGTCTCCAGACCCGAACCAAATAGAACATCTTTGGAGGGAGCTGAAAGTCCGTATTGCCCAGCGACAGCCCCGAAACCTGAAGAATCTGGAGAAGGTCTGTATGGAGGAGTGGGCCAAAATCCCTGCAGTGTGTGCAAACCTGGTCAAGAACTACAGGAAACGTATGAAAAACATATTAGGCCTGCATGCCCAGTTATGCGATCTCCTCAACAACTGCAAACGCATAGTTTTCATTACCATTGTTATGAATCAATCCCGTCAACAAACACCTCCATTTCCACAAAATAACCATATTTGCTTGCAATACCATTCTTCAACCATTCCACAACCACTGTGGAGATACTCACACTTTCAAATTTGTTAAATACCAACCGTTGTGGGAAATCTGGCACATGCAAGGTTTAGAGGCTTTTAAAAAACATGTTTAAAGAGTATATTGTTCCAAGAAATATGTCTGAAAACAGGCCAAATCAAAAAGGGTACTTCTGAGATATTCATATTTTTTATGTATGTGAAATTTTTTATTTCAGAATCTAGATATACTTCATATGTTTGAGCACACAATAAGGAGTATAATTATATAATGATATAATGGTATAATGATAATATGTTGTCTGTATCATGTACTGTTCATGGATCAAAGGGCCTGTATTAAAAAAGGGCCTAAAATGGCCACTTTCATAATGATTATCTCACAAATTGTTTGTGATCCAAATGTAAAAAGTATGTAAAACCTCCTTCCTCCCAATTCATTTTCTATGTGAGAATTGCCAGAACAATCTGAGTTACCCAAAATGTTTTGGGCTATACTGGCATGGAATCACCCTTTTCCTGTCCTGGCTTTGGATTTAGCCTGCCAAAAAAGGCCCTGGCTGCTGTCTCCACATTTTGGAAGTGTGTGAGTGGTGTGGCTGGGATTGCCCCTTGCCAGGGTCAATGTGGAGTGGATAAGGGGTTTGGGACAGCGACTGGATGCACGGATGGTTTTTGGGGTGTTGCTGTGACACGTAGTGTTGGGTTAATACCTGTATTGCGATATGCGTTAGTATTGTGGCAAGGAAACAAAACACAAAGCGGATTCTTTAGGAAAACGGCCCTAATGTTGGAAACAAACATCATTATGATGTCATGTCATCCAGAGTCACATTTATTTACTTTCCAAGCTATAGCACACAATATTTAACAGCAGGATTTTAAAAGACCAAAGAGTTTGATCTGCTTCGTGTTTTCATTTTTGCCATGGAAAAAAATATTGCAATACTGGTATTGTCACAGCCCGAGTGATGCAGTATTGGGGCGTATTTGGGGATGTGGGTTATAATTAAAAGTGAAAGAGGTATGTAGGTTTGCCTTGCCTGTCCCAGGGCCTTTCAGCTGCACGCCCTAACCCTGCACAACCACCCCTACCCATGCTAAAGCAGGTATGGTGTGTCTCCCTACTGAGTCAGACACCAACCCTACAGCCTGCCTCACAACGGATACTGCCAGACAGACAACCCCCAACATAAATCTCCATCAGAACAAAAGACAGAGACCTAAAGAGGGTGAGAGATCAAGACAGGAAAGGGAGAGCGGGAGAGAGACAGACAGACAGACAGACAGACAGACAGACAGACAGAAAAAGGGGAAAACAGGGCTGCCGAGAGAAGTAGCTTGTTGAGTGTGTATGAGACATGAAAAATTACCACGAAGCGAAAATCACACCCCCATGGCATCCCTTCTTTCTTATACCAACAGTATCCAAAAACAACAGAAATTCACACCATTAAACATTACAGTATTTCTGACACAGTCTTACTCACTCAAGTACTGTACAGTTAATATACAGAAGGCTGGCTACATGCTCCAACTTATACAGGTGTCTGTCCCTACTACGTGACTCCTGCCATGTCCGTCTCTTAGCTAGGACTGGCACAATTACGTATTACCATGTTACCTAAGGTTATGGATGAAGCCAGCCATGAAAATGAAATAACCATTAAAAAATTAAAATAACCATATATACATATATAGTGCATTCGGAAAGTATTCAGACCTCTTGACTTTTAGTTACGTTACAGCCTTATTCTAAAATGGATAAAATCAAATAAAACATCCTCATCAATCTGCACACAATACCCCATAATGACAAAGCGAAAACAGGTTTTTAGAAATGTTTACAAAAGTATTCAGACCCTTTGCCATGAGACTCGAAATTGAGCTCAGATGCATCCTGTTTCTATTGATCATCCTTGATATGTTTCTACAACTTCATTGGAGTCCACATGTGGTAAATTCAATTGATTGGACATGATTTGGAAAGGCACACACCTGTCTATATAAGATCCCACAGTTGACAGTGCACGTCAGAGCAAAAACCAAGCCATGGGTTGTCGAAGGAATTGTCCATAGAGCTCTGACACAGGATTGTGTCTAGGCACAGATCTGGGGAAGGGTAACCAAAACATTACTACAGCATTACAGTGGCTTCCATCATTCTTAAATGGAAGAAGTTTGGAACCACCAAGATTCTTCCTAGAGCTGGCCGCCCGGGCAAACTGAAGAATCGTGGGAGAAGGGCCTTGGTCAGGGAGGTGACCAAGAATCCGAAGGTCACTCTGACAGAGCTCCAGAGATCCTCTGTGGAGATGGGAGAACCTTCCAGAAGGACAACCATCTCTGCAGCACTCCACCAATCAGGCCTTTATGGTAGAGTAGCCAGACGGAAGCCACTCCTAAGTAAAAAGCATGTGACAGCCCACTTGGAGTTTGTCAAAAGGCACCTAAAGGACTCAGACCACGATGAAACCAAGATTGAGCACTTTGGCCTGAATGCCAAGCCTCACGTATAGAGGAACCCTGGCACCATCCCAACGGTGAAGCCTGGTCGTGGTATCATCATGCTGTGAGGGTATTTTTTAGCAGCAGGGACTGGGAGACTAGTCCCATTCAACTTTGAGGCAAAGTTGAATGGAGCAAAGTACTGAGAGATCCTTGATGAAAACCTACTCCAGAGCGCTCAGGTCCTCAGACTTGGGCAAAGTTCACCTTCCAACAGGACAATGACCCTAAGCACACAGCCAAGACAACGCAGAAGTGGCTTCGGGACAAGTCTCGGAATGTCCTTGAGTGGCTCAGACATAGCCCGGACTTGAACCCGATCGAACATCTCTGGAGAGACCTGAAATAGCTGGGCAGCGACGCTCCCCATCCAACTTGACAGAGCTTGAGAGGATCAAATCAAATTGTATTTGTCACATGCGTGAAATACAACCGGTGTAGACCTGACCATGAAATGCTTACTTACAAGCCCTTAATCAACAATGCAGTTTTAAGAAAATAGAGTTATGAAAATATTTACTAAATGAAGTTAAAAAAATAAAATAAAAATTGTAACACAATAAAATTACAATAATGAGGCTATATACAGGGGGTAGCGGTACCGAGTCAATGTGCGGGGTTAAATGTTAGCCGAGGTAGAGATGAAGGGGAAAAACTCCCAAAATACAGGTGTGCCAAGCTTGTAGCGTCATACCCAAGAATACCCTAGGCTGTAATCGCTGCAGAAGGTGCTTCAACAAAGTACTGAGTAAATATGCAGAATTTCACACAAAAAACGATTTAATCAATTTTAGAATAAGGCTGTGGCGTAACAAAAATTTGGAAGATGTCAAGGGGTCTGAATACTTTCTGAATGCACTGTATATATACAGTACCAGTCAAAAGTTTGGACGCACTTACTTATTCAAGGGTTTTTCATGTAGTAACAAAAAAAGTGTTAAATCAAAATATATTTAAAATTTGAGATCATTCAATGTAGCCACCCTTTGCCTTGATGACAGCTTTGCACACTCTTGGCATTCTCTCAACCAGCTTCATGAGGTATGCACCTGGAATGCATTTCAATTAACGCATGTGCCCTGTAAAATGTTAATTTGTGGAATTTATTTCCTTCTTAATGCGTTTGAGCCAATCAGTGTTGTGACAAGGTAGGGGTGGTATACAGAAGATGGTCCTATTTGGTAAAAGATCAAGTCCATATTATGGTAAGAAAAGTTCAAATAAGCAAAAAGAAGCGACAGTCCATCATTACTTTAAGACATTAAGGTTAGTCAATCTGGAAAATGTCAAGAACTTTAAACGTTTCTTCAAGCGCTATGATGAAACTGGCTCTCATGAGCACCGCCACAGGAAAGGAAGACCCAGAGTTACCTCTGCTACTGAGGATAAGTTCAATAGAGTTACCAGCCTCAGAAATCACAGCCCAAAGTAATGTTTCACAGAGTTAACGTAATAGACACATTTCAACATCAATTGTTCCGAGGAGTGGACATGGTGGAAAATAAGTATTTGGTCAATAACAAAAGTTTATCTCAATACTTTTTTATATACCCTTTGTTGGCAATGACAGAGGTCAAACGTTTTCTGTAAGTCTTCACAAGGTTTTCACACACTGTTGCTGGTATTTTGGCCCATTCCTCCATGCAGATCTCCTCTAGAGCAGTGATGTTTTGGGGCTGTTGCTGGGCAACACGGACTTTCAACTCCCTCCAAAGATGTTCTATGGGGTTGAGATCTGGAGACTGGCTAGGCCACCCCAGGACCTTGAAATGCTTCTTACGAAGCCACTCCTTCGTTGCCCAGGCGGTGTGTTTGGGATCATTGTCATGCTGAAAGACCCAGCCACGTTTCATCTTCAATGCCCTTGCTGATGGAAGGAGGTTTTCACTCAAAATCTCACGATACATGGCCCCATTCATTCTTTCCTTTACACGGATCAGTCGTGATGTTTCCACCCCCATGCTTCACAGTAGGCATGGTGTTCTTTGGATGCAACTCAGCATTCTTTGTCCTCCAAACACGACGAGTTGAGTTTTTACGAAAAAGTTATATTTTGGTTTTATCTGACCATATGACATTCTCCCAATCTTCTTCTGGATCATCCAAATGCTCTCTAGCAAACTTCAGACGGGCCTGGACATGTACTGGCTTAAACAGGGGGACACGTCTGGCACTGCAGGATTTTAGTCCCTGGCGGCGTAGTGTGTTACTGATGGTAGGCTTTGTTACTTTGGTCCCAGCTCTCTGCAGGTCATTCACTAGGTCCCCCCGTGTGGTTCTGGGATTTTTGCTCACCGTTCTTGTGATCATTTTGACCCCACGGGGTGAGATCTTGAGTGGAGCCCCAGATCGAGGGAGATTATCAGTGGTCTTGTATGTCTTTCATTTCCTAATAATTGCTCCCACAGTTGATTTCTTCAAACCAAGCTGCTTACCTATTGCAGATTCAGTCTTCCCAGCCTAGTGCAGGTCTACAATTTTGTTTCTGGTGTCCTTTGACAGCTCTTTGGTCTTGGCCATAGTGGAGTTTGGAGTGTGACTGTTTGAGGTTGTGGACAAGTGTCTTTTATACTGATAACAAGTTCAAACAGGTGCCATTAATACAGGTAACGAGTGGAGGACAGAGGAGCCTCTTAAAGAAGAAGTTACAGGTCTGTGAGAGCCAGAAATCTTGCTCGTTTGTAGGTGACCAAATATTTATTTTCCACCATAATTTGCAAATAAATTCATAAAAAATCCTACAATGTGATTTTCTGGATTTTTTTTCTAATTTTGTCTGTCATAGTTGAAGTGTACCTATGATGAAAATTACAGGCCTCTCATCTTTTTAAGTGGGAGAACTTGCACAATTGGTGACTGACTAAATACTTTTTTGCCCCACTGTACATATGAGATGAGTAATGTAGGGTATGTAAACATTATATTAAGTGGCATTGTTTAAAGTGGCTAGTGATACATTTTTACATCAATTTTTACATTATTAAAGTGGCTGGAGTTGAGTCAGTATGTTGGCAGCAACCACTCAATGTTAGTGGTGGCTGTTTAACAGTCTGATGGCCTTGAGATAGAAGATGTTTTTTAGTATCTCGGTCCCTGCTTTGATGCACCTGTACTGACCTCGCCTTCTGGATGGTGAACAGGCAGTATTTTTGCTATTCAAACGGTTATTACGATGACCGAGGTCATTTGGCTGGCCAATTACCGTCATCCAAAATTACATGACCGTCACAGCCTTACTCATAGCCTGCATTTCCCGCCTCATTATTTTCCTCACTCTGTAGTAAAACTTGGCGAAAAAAACAACAGCAAACCCCTATTGTTCGTCAACAGGTAATCCTCAGATCTTTTTTCTGAGTAGTTTGTCTATTTATAGACTGTGTTGAATGAGGGCATCTTTTCCAGCCCTGCGTTCTACCAACACACTGAATCTGCAGTGAATGCCCCCCCTGTACTGTTACTGTATCCCTGCATGCTCTGTTGCATTGGTGTCAGATTTACTGATTCCTGGAACCCCGTCCGACATGGCAGGAAAAGAGTAAGGTAGAGAGAGAATGAGAGGGGAAAGGATAGGGAAGGCCAATTCAGAGAACTGATATACGTTTCACCAAATTAGAATGACTCCCCTTGAACTAGTGTGCTAAAGAAATCAGTCTTGTTTAACCCATTACAATCTAAGCCCTGGCTAAGCCAGGGGTGGTGGTTCCACTAAACTATATGGAATTGTTTTAAGAAGGTCATACCAAGGATAACTGCTATTTAATTTGGAATTTTAAGACTCCTTGAAGTATCAAACAACTTTTTTGAAATGTATTATTTGATGAAAATGTGTATTTGGCCTTACTGCTATTAGCTCATACAAATGCATTGAATAACATATTCACTACATGGAACAACAGATAGTTTAGACACTTCCTTTAGATTTTTTGGGGGGGGACTTTCTCCTTATATACAGTTGAAGTTGGAAGTTTACATACATCTCAGCTTTTCACGATTCCTGACATTTAATCTTAGTAAAAATGTCCTTTCTTAGGTCAGTTAGGATCACCACTTTATTTTAAGAATGTGAAATGTCAAAATAATAGTAGCGAGAATGATTTATTTCAGTTTACATACACTCAATTAGTATTTGGTAGCATTGCCTTTAAATTGTTTAACTTGGGTCAAACGTTTTGGGTAGCCTTCCACAACCTTCCCACAATACGTTGGGTGAATTTTGGCCAATTCCTCCTGCCCACTAATTTTCTATAGAATTGAGGTCAGGGCTGTGTGATGGACACTCCAATACCTTGACTTTGTTATCCTTAAGCCATTTTGCCACAACTTTGGAAGTATGCTTGGGGTCATTGTCCATTTGGAAGACCCATTTGTGACCATGCTTTAACTTCCTGACAGATGTCTTGAAATGTTGCTTCAATATATCCACATGAGGTCTTGGCTGATTTCTTTTGGTTTTCCATGATGTCAAGCAACGAGGCACTGAGTTTGAAAGTAGGCCTTGAAATACATCCACAGGTAGACCTCCAATTGACTCAAATTATGTAATTCAACCTATCAGAAGCTTCTAAAGCCATGACATCATTTTGTGGAATTTTCCAAACTGTTTAAAGGCCCCATCAACTTAGTGTATATAAACTTCTGACTAACTGGTATTGTGATAAGAGTGAATTATAAGTGAAATAATCTGTCTGGAAACAATTGTTGAAAAAAATCCTTGTGTCATACACAAAGTAGATGTCCTAACCGACTGGCCAAAACTATAGTTGTTTACAAGAAATTTGTGGAGCGGTTGAAAAACGAGTTTTAAGGACTCCCAAGTGTATGTAAACTTCCGACTTCAACTGTACTTCCATTCATTCTTTCAACTGATACCGGGGACCTTCAGACGAGTCTTGTGAGACCTGTGGGCGCACTAGAGCAAAACAACTGACATGTATGTGTTCGTGAGAATCTCGATTTTTGGCATGTCTCATAGTTTGACACCGCTCTGTCGCATTTCACCGCAAATGCGGAAGTGTGACATCGGCAGATACAGAGGATTGTGACGCATTTATTTTGTTATTATGCTAATTAGATTTCCACTGACTTGTTTTACATTCATATTCTGGTCATAGAGCTTCAAGTTCATTTTCTGACATTTTCAAACCTCAAAATGTGGAGTCCACGCTGATTTTGGAGTGAACTATCCCTTTACGTGAGTTAAGGGAAAATACCAGCCACTCCACTTCTTCTCAAAAAGCAAAGTAACCATCCCAATGATATGAGGAAGACATCCTAATGATATGAGAAAATGTTGTGGTTTTCCAGGGAAATCTTTAACAGTCTGTCAACCTAACCACAAAACTTCCAGCCCTGCTGTTACCAGGCAACCAAAGTGAACACTAAACAACCACACTAAACACCATTAATCACTTATTAGTGTCAACGATAAGAAAACAATGATGAAACAATGTGAACAATTAGGTGACACCTTGACAACCCATGACGTTTCTCTTGGTTCTGAAGGACATGGTAAAGGGTTCAGTCAACAGAGGAAAACTCCTTGCTCTCATGTCAAAGTTCCTTCTGAAGCAGCAAGCATTCCAGGCCTCCCACATCAGTTTTCCTATTTAAACAGACTGTGGTAATCTACAGGTGTGTTAACATAATCCCAGGTGTAGCTACAGTATGAAGGCTACTTTCACAGAACCAGAGGGGCCAGACAGATGAGACGCTGCAGCCTCCAGCAAGCATGCCATTGCCAACACCACCAGGCAGGTCTCCACTCAGCAGTTACCAACACACACATAAACACTCAAACACACAGAGACACACAGACTGAAACAGAGACAGATACAAACACATAAGGAAAATCTTCCGATATCAACAATGGCATACTACTTGAATAAAGCAATGAACTAGGCATGCTTTCTAAGTAGTGTTGTAAGTTAAACCGAAACTTCTGTACTTTTTAGATACTGAAAAAAACGGTTCAGTGCTATAATTTTTTTAAACTTTTGGTACTTCTTTCATACAGTATGTGTCTCAGATCTTTACTGATTGAGCGGATCGAGTCTGTCTGCCAGAGCAGCTGATGTCCCCTTATAGCATGAGAGCACTGAGCATGTTCCACTTACTCATTGCTAGCTCTAGCCTAGAGGTCTTCACAGGTTCAAAAAGTTGGACCCGTTCCGAAATGGACCTGGGTCTTTCCCACCCGGACCCAATACGCATAAATACTATTTTAAAATCTAATCTCCAATGTGGAGGCGATTAAAATAATTGAGAAAATAAGTGATGCTAGTGAAAATATGGTAGTGGATACGCCACAGCCTGTAGTAAATGTTTGCTGCCAGACAAAAGATACCCTGTGTGTTAAAAATATGGATTTTGTTGCGTTCATTGTCACAGTTATAAACTGTACGGCACAAGTCTCAAAGAAGTCGAAAAGGAAGACCCACACTCCAAGGTTCCTCTTGAGCCTGTGTAGGGATCAGATGTTGTATTGTTAGTTTTTATTTTTTTAACAGAAAAGTTGTTTGATTGATTTTTTGGTCGTTTTCCTTTCCATTAACATATATATCATATACCGAGGTATTTGAAAACAGCCACAAAATGTTTTTTCAATGTCATCAAAACTATTTTTTTCCCCCCCGAGTTTTTCCAATACATTTGAATATTGATTGCAAATGTTTTAGTTATTCCCTGCAGTCAACTTGTGTAATACCTTAGCAGATTGTGTTTTTCATTTCACCTGTCACATCATTTACGCCAGTCACGTGTTTGTTCGTAAATAGCACAACCGGAGCTGGTGAGTCCATGGCGTTCTATTATCTATCGGTGAGTCTCTGTTGTGTAGCGCACATGAGGCGATGAAGTTACACTTATATACAATTCACTACTAAATGTTTGCCATCAGTTATCTTATAATGGCTTTCCGCCAGAAGTCAAAGCTCTGGATGAGTTATTTTCCCCCTGCGCTTTCTACTAACGTTTTTTTTCTCTGTTCGTTTCCCATGTACACATGATGCTCTTCCTTCAGAAAAGCATGCATGACAACTTTGTTCATTTGCACAATTTCTCTCATTCACTTTCACTTATAAATATCCACACTCACAGAAAATTACATTCGGTAGCTACTAGCTATGCTTCTAAAACTTTATGAGCTGGATTTTCCTGTTTTTGCAATTCATTTATGTTAATTTTTGCTCATTAGCATTTAGCTAAAAGCGTCTATGTGATTCACTATTAGTTTGTGCAAATTCTATAATGTCGGTAAAACTGTAAATCCTATATGGCAATATGAAAATCTGGATACCGCCCAAGCCTAATACCCATAACATGATGCAGCCACCACTATGCTTGAAAATATGGAGAGTGGTACTCAGCAATATGTTGTATTGGATTTGCCCCAAACATAACACTTTGTATTCAGGACATCAAGTTAACTGCTTTGACACATTTTTTTTGCAATATTACTTTAATGCCTTTTTGCAAACAGGTTGCATGTTTTGGAATATTTATATTCTGTAGAGGCTTACTTATTTTCACTCTGTCAATTAAGTTAGTATTGGGGAGTAACTACAATGTTGTTGATCCATCCTCAGTTTTCTCCTATCACAGCCATTAAACTCTGTTTTAAAGTCACCATTGGCCGTCATGGTGAAATCCCTGAGCGGTTTCCTTCCTCTCTGCAACTAAGTTAGGAAGGACGCCTGTATCTTTGTTGTAACTGGGTGTATTTATACACCCAAGGCTTAATTAATAACTTTACCATGCTCAAAGGGGTATTCAATGTCTGCTTTTTTTTATCCATTTACCATTAGGTGCCCTTCTTTGCGAGGCATTGGAAAACATCCCTGGTCTTTGTGGTTGAATATGTGTTTGAAATTCACTGCTTGACTAAGGGACCTTACAAATAATTGTGTGGCGTACAGAGATGAGGTAGTTATTCAAAAATCATGTTAAACACTATAATTGCACATAACTTATGTGACTTGTTAAACACATTTTTACTCCTGAATTTATTAGGCTTGCCATAACAAAGGGCTTAAATACTTATTGACCCAAGACTTTTCAGCTTTTATCAATTTGCAAATATGTTGAAAAACATATTTCCACTTTGACATTATGGGGTATTGTGTATAGGCCAGTGATACAACAAACTTAATCCATTTTAAATTCAGGCTGTAACATACCAAAATGTGACTCGTTTCAGGACAAGGCGTATGTTGCACGTCACTACTTCACAGGAGAGGCATTTGAACGTAAACACAAATGCCTTCTGGAACATGTGAACTTTCATGTACCTTAATGACACACTTGTATGCCATCTGTAAATATGACAAAAATTGTTAAATTATTTGGTTAGGCATGGAAAAAGACGGACTTCCCGCTAGCCGTGATTGGCTGAGATAATGGATGGGCTGGACATGCTGAAAGATGAGTTCGGATTGGTCTGCCATGCAGTATGTTTCTGTATACAACATGAGCTGCTCAGTATGTGTAGGTAATAATTTCTACCGCATCTTTTTTGAAAGATATCATGAAGAACTCCAAAAGTGTTGCTAATGCTCTCCACTTTCTGGAGGACGTGCCATGCTGACTCTCTCCGACTCCAAAAATGAATCAGACAATGGGGAAATTCCTGATTTAGGTCAAAACATCTTAATTGAACCAGACATTGTAGAGTCTTCAGAAATAGCGATCAGCAGTGTTGTTGTCACGGAAGAAGTTGACCATGCTTTGAAATCAGTGGAATGCCCGATGAAAGCAGAGTATGAAAGTGAAGGAGGGATACAATTCTGGCATTTGATGGCAAATACGCATAGGGAGTCAAAGAGAACACATAGAAGGCTGTTGTATAAAACACGTATCTACGGATTACATCTTCAAACTAAGGGCAACCTTGGCATCTGTGAAAGAGAGGGAGAAGCGTCCATCCATGTATACAGGTAAGAGAGTCTAGCTAGCTACATTTTCAGATATTAAACATTTTGAATTCTGTCAGAATGTTGTTTTCATTGTAAGTTAAAGCGTACTGTTAGCTAGCTAGCTAACGTTCGCTGGCTGGCTCGCTAGTTAAATTTCTGTGTATGAAATGTGTAGTAATATTATTTGTATCTCAGAAATCATTGCTAATTATTGCCTAATGTTAGCTAGCTAACATTGAACCTAGTTGGTTAGCTTTAGCTACCTACAGATTAATGCATGATGGCCAGCTATGACAGTCAGTTTGTATTGCTAGTAGTATGGGTTGGGATTATTGCCACATTCAAAACAACTGGGAACTGACTTCCAACTCCAGTGCTTTTAAGACAACTGGAAACTCGAGAAAAAAAACTATCTCCAACTGAAAAATCGTTTTGAACAGTCAAACAACTCAGAATTCCAATTTGGGAGCCCCGACTTTCTGACCCGAAGACCACTGATTTCCCGATTTGACCTTGTATTTTTCCAAGTTCCCAGTTGTCTTGAAAGCACCATTAGGTTCATTGTTTAGCTAGCTAGCTAGCTAGCTAGCTAGCTACAGGTCTAAACAAAATACTATTTGACAGATGATTACAAAACCCACCAAGTTAGCCGGGTGTGATTACAGTCATCAATTGTATTTCATGAACATGTGTACATGGTGACCCATCCACAATAATGACCCACCCACTTAGTTAGATGTGGCTGGGAGGTGGTTATAGCATTTCTTTCACATGACCCATCAATTTAGACAACTAATATTTATAAAATATTTATAAAATATTTATCTGGACACTTTCTATTTGTGATAGTGCTACTATGCAAGTAACCATTTCACTGTACCATTTACATCTTCTGTATCCTGCATCTGACAAATAAACTTTGATTTTATTTCATATAGTGTGTGTTTACCAGAGACGGTAATGTGATGAACAACATGACCTGCACCAAAGTCAGATTAGGATATAGGCCAAAGACTAGATAACGTGTGTTTTTGCTTCTACTTTCACCACTTTTAGTCTTGACATCTTTGGTTGTTTACTACACTACCTTACTCCGTTTAGCGCATGGCCTCACATGTGAATCGTTAAAAAGATGGGTGGGGCTTAAGAGGGTGTGAACGATGCTGAATGGGTGTAGAAGAGCTCTCCAGTAGGTGTACCAAAACATTCAAGGGCAAATTCAATTTTCTCAAAAGTGGGGTTACAAGTTTAGCAACTTTCAAAGCAGAATTACTTTCCCGTTGTTCCTCAACTGCAGTGTATGATATACCATTTTCTAGCTCGGTGTCTCTACTTTTATCCAATGTCAAAAACACCATTGAAAACGTTGCTACATAGGACCGAATCGAGATGGTCGTTCACAGATGTGGAAAAAGAGGTGTGAATACTTTCTGAAGGCACTGTAGTTAGATTGCTAAAAGCAAAGTCAAATTGATTGCATGATTGTATAATTTAATCATTAATGCATACATGGCTGTCTCTGAAAAATGGACTTCAAACATTTAAAATGTCATGATATTGAACTCAAAAGATCCGTCTGGATCAAGTGCCATTTTGAAGTGATATCGTTATGATATCGGGTACCGTGATGGTAGCGAGTATCATGATACTAAACCTTGTTACCAGTAAATATTCTGGTACCGTGACAACACTAATTCTAAGTGGTATGCTAGTATGGACATTGGAACGTAATCATACCCTCTCTTTCTTCATACAAAGGTTGTTTATTCATAGTCATACACAATTTAAATAATATGTATGTTGAGAAGATGAGGTGTAACATAATCACTACAAGAAGATCATGTGAATAACATTAATTCAGTATGTAGCCTAGAAGACAACAGGCAAGACCAGGTCCTTACCGTCCCGGTGACCCTGACGTCATGGAGACGCCCCCACTCGTCCTCGTGGCTGTCAACCATCATTAGTCCGTCCTCCTCCATCCCCCACTCAGCCTGCAGATCCAGCTGCACCTCCTCCCCCAAGGAGTGCATCCCCACGGCCGGGTAGAGTGCCTCTGGAGACCCTGGGACCACGACCGTGCCCACCTGGACGCAAATACAATGTTACTATGTCCGATGGGTGACAGATAGATGGAGTCTGGACCAGCCCAGGACCATTGAGTACTAGACCCAGTCTAAGACCAAAGCCTTGATCCTGACTGCACACGAGGTCTCACGAGTAAGACTACGAAATTAAGACTCAATCTCTGTGGCCCAATCTGCATTCATGGCATATGGAGGCGTTACATATCATAGAAAATATAAATACCAGACGAAAGTAGGGTAATATTTCTCCAATTACAGCAATATCTTGATTGTATGTTGTAGGCCTACAGGTGTGTGGAAGAGAATAAGACTAAGAGCTTAGCTTACTTCTTTTCCGTTCTTGGTGAAGAGGACTGTTGTTCGTCCATCCTCCAACGACTCTAGGTAGATCCCACAGCCGATACGATCGCCACGGTTACATTTGGGCCCAAATTGCTGTCCAACAGTGTTCCCATTGTACAGCCTGTTGAATGGCAGAGAGGTGAGATGTGAGCGTGCTGGCTGAGCAACAGCTGGCAGACTACTAAAGGAAACACCAACATAAAGTGTCTAGGGGGTTGGCCCACCACGGGCCGCCAGAACAGCTTCAATGTGCCTTGGCATGAATTCTACAAGTATCTGATGCTCTACTGGAGGGACTTGACACCATTCTTCCACAAGAAATTCCATAATTTTGTGTTTTGTTGATGGCAGTGGAAAATGCTGTCTCAGGCGCCATTCCAGAATCTCCCATAAGTGTTCAATTGGGTTGAGATCTGGTGACTGAGACAGAAACACACACACACACACACACACTTTAAACCTATGCTCCTTTGAACCCATCTTTCAATGTCACTGAAATCTCTTCTTCTAGCCATGGTAGCCAAAATAATTGGCAACTGGCATTTTATACATGACCCTAAGCACGATGGGATGTTTTATTGCTTAATTAACTCAGGAACCATACCTGTGTGGATGCACCTGCTTTCAATATACTTTGTATCCATGATTTGTTTCCTTCCTTTATTTTGGCAGTTACCTGTAGGTCTCACATACTTCAACCTTCACAACAGTAGACAAAGTAGTAGAACTGAGACGATAAACCAAAAATGATCGACACCGACCATACCAATCACTTATCACAGGCATTGTCATCACCATAAGTAGCCTACACTAGAGAAATGTGAAGTTTGAAATTAATAAGTTAGCTAAATGTGTGATTGTTAATGGGACAATTGATAGTTATAACCATAATTAATAGTATTAGTAGTTTAAAGGATAAAAAGTGGTGCACATTAATGTTACAAGCGTATTGTTCTATTTATCGTTATCGCATCAATTCAAGCAATTTATCGCGATTTGGATTTTTGTCTGTATTGCCGCCCAGCTCTACCAAGCAGTGTTTCTCAACTTAGGTTGAATGTTTGTAAAGTGGTGCTGTGGACCGTTCAAAATAAATCTGTTGAGGAACATTAGGCCTATTTCTCTATTCCCTTCTAGAACATACCATTGAAATTATCTCTATGCATTCTAAAGCAAACTGATGCTAGAATGTTAAGGTAGGCCTTCATTCAAAACTTTACAAATAAGAGATTTTAGAGTATGTACGGGATACACATGGTATACACCGTCCAATGAATTCCTTACTTGTAGGTTCCTTCTCGACAATGCAATAACAATAAGAAACAAGGCAAAAGTAAACATTTTGTCCCCAATTAGTTATGCAGAACCCCCACTTGGACCAATTGAAATATTGTGTGTAACTAACACATTTCAGTTAATTACTATAGCTCCCGGCTTGGACCAATCAGTAAAAACTTGCAAGACGCATCATTCCCCCAAGGTTTCATCTAACTCGGACCTTCAAACTCGACCCAGTGCTGTCTGAAATATTGAGTGTGACTAACGGACAAATGAACAGACAGACGAAGACAGATCCACAGTCCCTTCCCATGTTTCATAATGGGGGACAATAATACAAGATAGGAATACAAACAAAGTAAATGGCTCAGTAGAATAGAATAAACATGTTAGTATAATACAGGAAGGTACAATTTATAACCCAATATTTACACGTGTTTTGGGGAAGGGGGTTTGGGGAAAGGTGTTGAAATTGTGCAGTATTTACCAATCATAATAAGAGTCTGGTAGCTGCAGTAGTGATGCGTGTGTAGCTTGAATGTGTGTGTGTGTGTGGGGGGGGGCGGGGGTACGTGAGTGAGTGCATGTTTGCTAAGGTGCGGAGAAGCAGAGCAGGTGGTCAGTCCAGTTCAAGTGTTCAGCAGTCTGATGGCTTGTAGATAAAAACTGTCTCTGAGCCTGTTGATCAGACCTCATGCTCTGATACCATCTGCCCAACGGTAAGGGAGAAAACAGGTGTGTGGGGTCCTTGATGATGCTGCGGGCCTTCCTCAGGCACCGTTTCGGGTAGATGTCCTGGATTATTTATTTATTTAACTAGGCAAGTCAGTTAAGAACAAATTCTTATTTAGAATGACGACCTAACCCGGACGACACAGGGCCAATTGTACGCAGCCCTATGGGACTCCCAATCACGGTCGGATGTGATGCAGCCTGGATTCGAACCAGGTACTGCAGTGACGCCTCTTGCACTGAGATGCAGTGTCTTAGACCACTGTGCAACTTGGGAGCCCGGAAGCACAGTGGGTGGGAACAGGGCCCCAGTGATGTACTGTGCCGTCTTCACCACCCGCAAGAGGGTCTTGCAGTCGTGGACAATGCAATTCCCATATCAGGCCGTGATGCAACCAGTCAGGACGCTCTCGATGCTGCAGAGTTAGTATTTGGAGAGGACCCAGGGTGACATTCCAAATTTCTTCAGCCGCTGTAGGAAGTAGAGACGCTGTTGTACCCTCTTGACAAGACTGGTGGTGTTGTTGGTCCATGACAAGTCCTCGGTGATGTGGACGCCGAGGAACTTAACTGTTAACTCTCTCTACTGCAGTCCCGTTGATGTGGATTGGAGCATGTTCCCTCCTCTGCTTCCTGAAGTCAACAATCAGCTCCTTTTGTTTTGATGCCATTGGGGGAGAGGTACCACAATGCCAGTTCACTTACCTCCTCCCTATAGCTGACTCGTCATTGTTGGTTATCAGGCCTACAACAGTTGTGTTGTCAGCAAACTTGATGATGGAGTTGGTGTCGTGCAAAGCCACGCAGTCGTGGGTGAACAGATATATTAGAATTAGAATTCCTAAAACCAGGTCTCAAGCATGGATTACATTTGAGGCCCATGTGATTTCCACAGAGTTGGGTATGGCTGCCTTTTCCTGTTACGCTCCTTGCCTATGGAATAGCCTGCAGACTAAACTTAAACTTGAGACTCTTGTCCCCCTTGCTCATTTTAAATATTTATTGGAGCATTTATTTTTGTATTGCTTGTAACTGTTTCGGGTAATGCAAGTTCTTGTGCTGTTAGTAGAATAACCTGTGTGTAAATGAAAACTGTTGCTGTATTTTTTATTATCTGTGATCGTTTTGTTTGTCTTGTTTTAGTTTTTTAAATCATTGTACCTAAACTGTATGTGTAAACATGTATACGCAGGGCCCAGCTGTAAAAGAGACATTGGTCTCAGTCTGTGTTTCTTGTTGAAATAAAGGTATAATAATAATAATAATAATAATAATAATAATAGAAGAGGCCTGAGGACACACCCCTGGGGGGCCCCTCTGTTAAGAGTCAGTGTGGAGGAGGTGGTATCGAGGGTAGAATATGTTAAGCTCGTCTGGTAGGGAGGCTTCGATGGGCACCACACAGCTGGATTTGCCTTTGTAGTCTGTGATAGTCTCTTGTTCGTGCCACATGCATCGCGAGTCTGATTTGTCGAACATCAATTAAAGTTAAATTCAATTAACTTACTTGCCATCATCAGCGTGGTAGGCCACTGAGTGCGGGAGCCAGCCAGGCTGATGGTCCAGCTTGTAGTATTGAGGCACCAGGCCAACAGCAATCATCCCCCTCACCCCTGTGTCAACGATGGTCACCTGAAAACATCACAGACCACTTCACTTAAAAACCATAGCATGAGCATGAGGTCCTAACATGCTCAAAAGTTCATATTTCCCTGTGGGGGTGGCAGTCAGACAGCTGTTCACGAGCACCTGCAACTACACACCTTCCTACCGACAGCAATTAATTATGACATCATACCTGAGGGCCGCTTAAGTAGAAGGAGTGCAATCAGAACACTGAAAGATCGAGAGCGCTGAAAAGGGGAAACCATTAAGTCCTTCCCCATGACCTCACTAGCACGGCCCCTGGAATACGCAGCAGTCTGTTTCTCTGTATCACATTCTTAATCCCTTTCAGAGCTCCTTAATCCTCAATCAGACTGGTATGGGCTGCATCACAAATGGCACCTATGGGCCCTAGTCAAAAGTAGTGCACTCTAAAAGGAATAGGGTGCCATTTGGGACATAAAGACACTTGAACTGAGATGGACACAGGTCTGCTGATGATCGACTGAGGTGACAACTGACTGATAGGTGGTTGGGAAAGCACCCCCTGCCCACTGCTAAATGGTCTTGCAGTTACATGATTGATTAATAAAATCTGTGTTTTGGCAATGATCATCCTGAAAACGGGAATATTTCAGTGCATGTGTCAAAAAGTAGATAAGACAATAAGAAAAATAATTACATGGCTTCAGTCTTCTGTTTCCATAAACAAGGTTGTGTTTAATTCACTCTAAGGTGTGTCCGTTAATGAAAAGCGGGATATGATTTCCCTTCCATGAAAGTTAAAGCAGGCGCGGGCGTTCAGTCAGACACTCATTATGTCTGCCCAGTCAATCCTCCAACTCCATAGTGTGCATCCCAAATGGCACGCTATTCCCCTATATAGTGGACTACTATGGGCACTAGTCAAAAGTAGTGCATTATAAAGGGAATAGTGTGCCATTTGGGACTCACATATGGACACCAGCAGGACTCCTTCAGGAATCACTCTACTTACCCACTCACTGTCCTGGCATAGCATACAGTAGGCTCAGGAAGCCAACACTAAACACCAGAACCAGACCTCTCCCTATCCCAGAATGTACAGCCAAGTCCTCCTTTCCTGAGCTTTACCAAAACCCAGGATGCTTTTTTACGAGTCTGCTGTCTTTATGATTTAGTCTGGAGGGACTCCTATTAAAAAAAGGTACTGGTGAATAACTGGGGAGTTATGTTACACACTGCATACTTTTACACTGGAAAAACGACCATGTTTGATCCATTTGTCAGATCATTTGTTTAAAAAAAAAAGAAGGGTCCAAAAATAACAGTTTGGGTTGGTCTGAAAACTATTTTTACTTAAATGTGTCAGCTAAATTTAGCAGCTGTGCAGTTCTCTGAGGGCAGACAGCAGTTAATCTACAGGGTGTGACTGGCGATGGGCTCAGAATTACGATGCTCTTGACTTGAACTGTCAAAAGACTCGCCTATACGACAGTATGCAACAGTGTGGGAACAACAGGGTACAACAGTGTGGGAACACAATAGAGGCAAGAGACATCTTGACTTGACAACTTGTGTGATATGTCTGTCAAATTTGATTAATAGCTTGGTAATGTTAAATAAATGGACAAAAATTAACTACAAGACCACCAGTGCCTGAGTCAGGGATACCTAACTAAATCTGTATTGGAGCTTACCTCAAAGTAGCAGTTTCCTTTGGATAACGGCCTTGGAGCCACGTAGCAGCCAACCTCATCCGAGTTCCCTTGGTAACTGTAAAAGAATTTCAGAAATTACTTTATATTAATCGTATCGTATTTGCAAAAGTATTTGAAAGTATGCAACGAACATACAAGCGTATGCTACACAGCATAAAGTAGTTCTTTAACTTGTGGATGGTACTGGTCATCCAAGACAGTGAGAGGCTAGGAGGACAGTGTGAAAGACAGTATGAGTCTAAAAGTAAACAATCTAGGGGTCGTATCCACAAAGCAAGTAGAAAATGAGTCATAAGTGCTGAGAATATACATTTTACTCTTACTCTTATGGGTAAAAATGGAAAACTATGCATGAAGCCTCTTTAGTCCCTCCTAGTCAACATATATTTAGGAGACCTCATGAGCTGTCCTAACCAGTTAAGAATTACCAGCAGGTGTCTTGATAATAGAAAAATGCAGTGAGTCAGTGGTTCCTGCACCACATGAAATTGCAGTTGTTAAAGTTGCACTATGCAAAAATCGCTCTGCCATTTCCTGTTTGCTAATACTCTAATAGTTCGCCTAATTTCAGTTTATGTGACAAAAGAAGCTAGTATTCCATTATACCATCTAAACAGCTCTGAAATATATTTTCCATAACCAAACATATTGTTGTTTCAGCTGTTTGAAGCTGGTGTACAAAACCGAAAGTAAAAGACTCAAAAACAAAACTTAAATGGGAAGCATAGAAATAGCTCGCATAGAACAGATCTATTCTGCACGCATATAAATTTGGCAATTGAAAGCATCTAGGGTTTTAGCCAGCTGATCCGACACCTTATGCTTGGCTACAGTTAACCCAAAAAATGTATTAAGAAACTGCGGGGACGGCGCAAGATATGGCTTGGAAAACGTACCTCAATCCAGGGATGAGAAATGTGTAGGGATGAGAAATGTGTAGTGCAGCTGTAAGCAAGTGTAAGGTGTTGGAAGAGCTGGCTTATGTTAACTTTGATTGTTTTCAATGAAAATGATAGACTTTTCAAAAGTATACAATGTTGTATGCAACATTATCGTCGAGTGACTTGATACCTACTTTGCAAAAGCTATTTAGAGATGTTAAACGGGATTGCGAGTGTGTTGATATAACGATAATATTGTTAAAATTCTGCTTTTAACAACCATCAGAATTTGTTAAAATATATGCCATATATATATATATATTAAGCAATAATTAATAGTAGGCCTAGGCAAAGTGATCGTGTCAGGGGAAAATGATATCAAACGTTTTACCATTTCAACATTTGATGTACAGTCCCATTCACAGCTGGCGATGCCTCATGGTTATGATGGTTATTCCCCATCATTTGCAACAATGTCAATAAGTGTCATCACTATCTTTCCTTTGCGGTACCTCAAACTGCCGTGATTGTGATTACCAGCTGAGATAAACTTTTATGAGTGGATTTTACTCCTGGTTAAGAGTATGTCTGAGCAGTGTCTTAACATCAACCTAAGCTGGGAGCTTTTTAAGTCTTAAAATAGGTTTTAACAGGATTCCTAGGACATTTTATGAGATGCTTTGAGGATACAGCCTAGAACCCAGGACAAACGAACACACCTGAGTCAGCTCATCAAGGACTTGAATCCGGTGTTACTACTTGGCTGCAACAAAAGACTTCACTCACAGTGGGCTTGTTTGGCTTCGACTGCCTTGCAGTCATCGACTGCCTGGTCTACAATTCACCTTGAATAATAACTACCTATTATTATTTGCAGATCAGTCAGTCACAATTTACCCACATTGCATCAAAGATTTGATGTTCTCGAAGAAGGCCACCATGCCTGTGGGTCCCCAGAACCAAGGATAGAGATATTATGACGCCTCTGACTGTTCTTTCTCTTTAGATTCCTTGGTTCTGTGGACAGGGCCACAGGGTGGCTGTGTTTGAGAATATTAGGGCCGTGATTCATTGTGGGTAAATTGTGTCTGACTGACTGATCTGGGCCCGGTTTCCAAAAAGTATCTTCAGGATAAGTTAATCGTTAGAACCTTCGTAGGAGCATTGTTAAATCTCTGAGCTTATTCCCAAAAACATCGTTATTAACGTTGCACTTGAAATAACTCTTAATCTAAAGCCTGCCTCAGGCCCCTCGTAGAACAGCTAAGTGCGTCGTTACATGCTTTTTTGCCTTTATACACAGACGATCTCCGCTAAACATAGATACACCATGTGATTCTATCTCTCTTTGACCGCTGCTAACGTCAGAACAAAGTTGACAATAAATAAACAGCTGCCAATGTCTTTGCAAATGATACAAACAAGGGACGTATAAAAAGATGCTTCAAATGAAAACCAAGATGACTGCATTTAAACAGTAGGCTATAGGCCTATTTCAATCATATTGAAATACGTTTCATGTTCAATCGAATTATATTTACTACTTGTAGGATACAGTCTGTAATTCCTCTCTCTCTCTCTCTCTCTCTCTCTCTCTCTCTCTCTCTCTCTCTCTCTCTCTCTCTCTCTCTCTCTCTCTCTCTCTCTCTCTCTCTCTCTCTCTCTCTCTCTCTCTCTCTCTCTCTCTCTCTCTCTATATATATATATATATATATATATATATATATATATATATTTGTCTCAATATATATTTGTCTCAATATATATTTGTCTCAATATATATGCTGTAATACCAACTGAATTTCGCTCTGGTAAAAGTAGCCTCTCATGTGCATTTTACCAGTAAGCCTATAGTCACATGAGTCTTCTCATGTACCCCCAGGGGTCCTAGTACCTCTGGTTGGGAATCACTGGCCTAACATGTGTGCAATGATGTGCCAAATCGGTGATTTAGTGAATTTGCATTGGTTAAGCATTAGAATAAACTGCCTCAATATTTGCAGCTGTAAGTTTGTAATAGGAGCTGATCCGTTTTCAGTATTGTGAATGTTAAGGTAAGATTTTAATGGATAAAGCTGATCCGAGAGCAGCGCTCCCTTTCTTTCGATTCTATCAGTATCAACACATGCTCCAAAAACGCACTTAGCGACCGTTCTCTCTGCGTGGTGTTTTTGGAAATGCATTTTACATCTTCTGCCATTGTTGGGAAGCCAGGCTTTGACTGTTCCGTCTCTTTACATCCCCTGCCCAGAACCAGGATAGAGGAACACTGTTTTGGCTAGTGTCATTATATATTATTATGTATGAATGTTGCTGTTTATATGTTTATACACTAGGTATATTGATCTTATCTGACTTACCACAACTGATATTTCTTCTGGAAAATAAATAAAATTCAATCCCTCATTCATCATCCTGCATTTGACAGTTTTCATCCCCACCTTAGCACGTCTCCGTCTCTCAGCATCCTCTTGAACCGCTCACGGTACCGCACAGCCCCTACCTCGCGAATCTCCCGGATCCTCCGTCTCCAGTTCAGAAAACGGTAATGGAGGTTGATGTCGTCCATCGCTTACCTGAGGACAGAAACAGGAACCTTGAGGTGTTGATCCTCTACCCTACTCTCATATACGTTTTTGAAATGGCAGCTGCATATGAATAGCAGGCTGAATAAGTATGGACTAGGATGTCGGTTTTGCATTTGTTTGGTTCAGTTGGGTCGAAATCAAACTAAAAAAGATTTAAAATGCCCAAAGTAGCTTGTACGAGGGTGTCAAATAATAGCATGTAATGTACGGCGTATTACCTAATTAATACACAATATACCTAGTTAGTTAGCAATTTAAGAACATATCAAATGTTAATAGTCTAGAGCGAACTAGCCAGCTATCTAGCTCCAGCTGCCAACACCTGTAGGGAAATAAAAACTGTTAGCTACTGTAGCTGTAGGTTAACGTTAGTTAGCTATCCACATCAAGCACTTCTCAACCACACATACAGTGAGGAAGAGTTCTGTCCGTACGCAGGACATCCTCTCACACGTCCGGTAACTTTTTGTTTATTTATAAAACACACACCGACTAAAAGTTGCACACCTTATTGTTAAGCTACTGTCTTTCATCTGTGGCCAAATTCCTTGTTGTTTACAAATTTCCCGTACGTGCTCTCCAGCTCCATCAAAACAAATTCCACTGAGTGCAAATGGCGCGTTCTAATGACATCATGATACAAATAACATTTGTTTCCGGCAATCTATAAAGTACTCTACTGTAGCTGTTTATTTTAGGCTATAGGCTATTTTCCAAAGAGCATTATTATCTAAATTGAGTTGGCTACACTTGACAGGATATAAATTAAACTTGTGTGTGAGTGAGCAAGATAGAATTTGAGATGACAGTAAAATAATAAAGGAGCCTAATTATGGGGCGGAGCCGTGTCTTTTTTTTTAGAAGGATGAATCCTGAGTTTTGGGGTGGGTTACTAATTGTTAGGTGTGGAAAGGGAGGGCTTCCATAGCTAAAAAAAATACATAAAAATACATCTCGATTGTGAAACATTTGAACCGAACAGCGTTCGGATCGTGAACTGGGAATACAGGACTGACAGCAAATGTTTCTTGCTTTTACATATTCGTTGCCAGATTGGCTTCAGCATTAAACAGCAGTGTTTTTCCCCTTAATTTTTCTAAAATAAGTCATTTTTAAAGAGGTGGTCCTCCTACAAAATTCTTCACTAGTCCATTATCATGACACACACACACACACACACACACAGAGGAATGCATTTCCTGTCATGGAATAATTAATCATGTTTGGCTTAGTCAGCCAAAGTCCCCTATGTTAAGTGGCACTCCGGCACCCTCTCCGTCAATGTCTGTCTGATCAAAGTCTGAACGTGCACTTTTACGTCATCAAGCTACTCTTTTGTGTTCATTATTTGTTATTTTAAGCTAAGCCATGGCAACTGCAAATGCAAACATTCCATTTAATGGGGTCATTAAACTTTGGATGTGAGTGACTAATGCCTTGATTAGAATTCCTTTGGTGTTTGACTGTACATTCCAAAGTTCCAAAGACGTTAGCCCACGTTTTAAACAGCTCAGGTGTTCAGTCGTAAAGGAATAGGATTTAGACCAGTGCCTGATGCAACGGTTTAACAAGATTGCTGTTGGAACCTGTCCAAATTCATTATCAGGCTTCTTCATCAATAACCATCAAAGCACAGGTGAAGTATGTACAAGGGTTATTCTCAGTTTGTATACACAGAAGAGGACACTTAATCAAACATAAATGTTTTCTATAAACAAATGTTCTCATCACCAGCCTGTCATTTTAAATGTGTCAGTAATGCTTACTTGTAAAACACATAAATCAAATATATTCCCGGTGGAAAAACAATAATGCCGAATTTGAAACAGCAATAATGACACATTCATGATGGGGTTACGGCTATCCCTATTTCACCAGCAGGCACTGGTAAAGGAAAGGTGTGTGTGTCAGAGACAAGGGGAAGTGGGGGTGTGCTCAGCAATCTGGAAATGAGAGGGGAGACTAATATTCCTCTCTCCCTCTTTCCTTCCCCCTCCCTCTCCCTCCACCTTTTGGCTCTTTAAAAGCCGCTGTCCGTGGTGTCTGTCTGCTTCATTATCGCTCTGTTGTAGCTGGAGGGGATTCCTATCCACTCTGCCTCGCTTCTCCCAACCAACAACTGGAACTGAGCTGAATAAGAACAAACCTCAGAGAACAGCCTACCCTGACATTGAATATCTGGCATTGAAACAAATAGGAACCTCCTGGACTATTACTTAACTTTTGTTGGTGGACCACGTGTATTTTAAGGGAAACATGCTTCTGTACCCTGACCTTCTGGCCCTGCTCTTCCTCCAGCTTGCCCTCTCCAGCCCGTGGACGCTAGCCTCCCGGCTGCCCCCTCTCAGAGGAAGGAGTCCCTCCAGTAAGGGCTTACAGGGGGCTAGGGCCCCCAACCAGAGGCAACAGTCTGGGGAGCTCAGCACCACTGTCCTGTTCCTGGGGGAGCCCTGTGGGGTCTACACCCTGAGCTGTGCTCGAGGACTCCGCTGCGCCCCACCACTGGGAGACCCCAGCCCCCTCCAGGCCCTTCTGCAGGGCAGGGGAGTCTGCGGCAACGCCAGTGAACCCAGCCCTTCTGAGAGTCCCCAGCCAAAAGGTAAGACACCTACTACAGCACAGAGGGAGAAGCCACTCAGTTACATCTGGTGGGGTGGAGGAGGAGGTACTGTAAACTATAACTAAAATCAATGCTAAATTGAGCTTTTGCAGATAGCTCACTTGACCTAGTTATGGGCTGTATAACAAGGGCCCAGAGTTGATCCTTGTCAGGATATGGATATGACGCCAGCGCTGTATATCTTAGATAAATAAATAAACGTTGCTCTGATGACTTTGTTGTGATAAGAAAGGTCCCGATTGTGAGATTGTATTGGCCTGTGGAAGTGGAAAATGTGTAGCTTCATCAGAAGTAAGAAATACAGCTAGGTCGTAATGGAGCACACAATTGGCACTGACAGTAGTTTACATTGGAGACAGAGCCAAGATCAGTATGCAGTGCTCCAAACTCAGCCACAAGACTTAGGATTTCTTTCAAATAAATCTATGCTCAGACTCCACCAGGAATTAAATTGTTTTGTGTGTGGGAAATGTTCTTCTCTTAAATAATCCCAATTATGTCATGTTGACCTCAAATCACCAGCAGCTGGAAATTTTACTCAACAACCTGTTAATGCCAATCTGTGAACATGATATGTGACTCTACCTACTGGTTTGTCTCTGCCACTGCATTCATCAGATATTTCAGTAATCAGTTACTGTGGTAATGTAATCCATTACTATGCTAAAGCTGTTGTCATGTATTTTTTCCAGCCACACACCCGACACTGACTGAAGACCTGGAGAAGGTAAAATCCTTTACTTAAGACATTTCATAATGAGGACATGTTGTACTTCCAAATGTGTGGAGGACTGTGTTGAGCGATAGAATTGAAAGACAATAAAACATGCACCTGAAATAGTGGCGGGGGTTTTAATAATGAAAACCCGCTCTCTCTCTCCGTCTTTCTCTCTCCTTCTCTCTCTAGACTCCGTGTCGTAGGCTGTTGAACACTGTACTTAAAGGTCTTGAGCCTGTGGTCTTCCAGTCAGACCGTGGCGATATCTATATGCCCAACTGTGACAAGCGTGGTTTCTTCAGAAAGAAACAGGTATGTTTAGAAGCAGACTGGTTTATGCATGTATAGCAGAGGTGGTTCGCCAAACTATGCTTGCATGATGAGTAACCTTGCCTAAGTAGGAGTTCAGTGGACCAACTCAATCTTGAGTTGCAGGCTGGACTCGATAGTCAATGCCTGGTCAGAAATGTTTGTGTGTATGTGTTTGAGTGTCGTTGTTGTGTCCTATACAAAACTGCACATCTCTAATAGGCTTTATCTCTGTGTGGCAGTGTCGGTCGTCTCGGGGCATGCACCGCGGTCACTGCTGGTGTGTGAATGAGAGTGGCATGTCAACATCATCACACACAAGTCCAGAGGGCACCCTGATCTGTGACAATGTATGAGAGGGCACTGCCCAGTCCAACACACCCTGAAGTCTGGAATATTGACCAATGGGTGAGGATCGAGAGGAAAAGCAAGATGAGGAGAAAAGAGGGGGATAGAAGAAGAACAGAAGAGCTGCCCAAAGTGCTGGACACTAAATGGCCAATACATGCAAAATTCACCCAACTGCATCCCAAATGGCACCCTTTGTAGGGAATAGGGTGCCATTTCAGATGCATTCCCTACTACACTACTACCTACAAGCACATTTTTCCAATTGTATTTCTCGGGCAGGTCATTCGCTTTATCCATCCCTGTTAGTTTGGTCTCACAGCGCCCTCTAGTGATGAGTTGTGATACAGTTCAAACCAGAGAGATTTTTACTAAGTAGGCTTCACCTGAGTTTAGACTGGATGGGTATGGAATTATTGCACTTTTTAGTTTCAATATCTGTACTCTGTGTTATAAATATGCAGAGTTGTGAGTTAATTGTATAACCTAACTCAAAGTGGGTAGACCTGTAGTAGACTACACCCCCAATCCTATTTACCCGCTGCGTCCCATGACAGTCTAGGCCAGGGTACTCAACTCTTACCCTACGAGGTCGACAGCCTGCTGGTTTTCTGTTCTACCTGATAATTAATTGCACACACCTGGTGTCCCAGGTCTAAATCAATCCTTGATTATAGGGGAACAATTAAAAAATGCAGTGGAACTTGCTTCGAAGTCCAGAGTTGAGTTTGAGGGGTCTAGGCCTAGTGATGACGATTGTCTCTGATGATGTTACCACTGTCGCTCTTATAGTTCTGAAACTATGCACTTAAATCTGACATTCTGATGTTCAAACTCCAGGACCAAGAACCACTGGAGCACCTCCAATCTTTTTACTGATATTATAGCTGAGCAGACATGTTTTTAGAGTATAAGATATAGTCTTTTTATATACATATATAAATTAAAACCTGATGTATTATTTAATTCTCAGTATGTATTTTTTATAACAAATTGTACATTTTATTTAAGTGCTTTTTTGTCTTCTATTGGGCATGACAAAACATTGTATTTTGTACTGTACCTGCTGAACCTATTTTATTGATGTAATTATTTATGTTGACAATCTTTTATACTTAAGTAAATGTGACATTTTATCAATAAAAGCCTCTGAGTGGAAACACACTGGAAGCAAATTTATGTTGATGGGTATCTTTCCCAGATGTCTGGTGAAGATACTTACCTGCTGTATAATATATGTTTTACAGGTTTCATGTGAGCCTCATAACAGCCTGGAATAACAGCATGTGGTCTACGGTTTAACAAAAACCTGTTTGTGATTGAAAATAACCTTGCTATGGCTGTAATGGCTGGCCAGTGTGCCCTTAATCCAGAAATCGTTCTCATATGACCAGGAAGATTTAGAACAGGACTGGCTCTCAGTTACCATGACAATATCTAAAGCCAAGGAGCTTTGGAGTTAGTTTGCTCTTAAAAGTTTAAAGTGTGTTTTTTTATTTTTTATGTTCTTCACCTTCCAAAAGCACAATCTGAGTCTTATAAAAAGATACACAATACACATTTTTCAAACAGCAGGAGACAAGAATGTTAAGTGAATTAGTTGGCATTTGTGACTTTACATACAAATGGAACACACACACACACACATGCAAACACACACACACAAACACACACACACAAAGACTGCTTTGTTTTAGTCATTTAAACGTTATTAGGAGATTGAAAAAGGACGACCTGAACGCATGTAACTCTACTCCATTCCGGAATAAAGGGGAAATTAGAATTAAATGTCACAAAACAAATGTTTATATTTTTGGGAATCTACTGTATATAAGTCTCATTGGAGTAATTACATTTGAACCATATTCTAGTATTTTATGATAATCTAAAAATAGGTCAACAATATCAAACAATTGTTACGGACTCATTATGTACAAATCTAAGGTAGTTGAATGAGAAGTTGATTGTTTTGATATTCAATGGCGCTGGAATGTATAGAGGCCGTTTTTCGGGATCCTGACCAATTCTGTGGTTTTGTGTGTTTTGTTTGCGCTGATCTTAACACTTCTTGTACATAATGTTTCTGCCCATTGTTTCCTATAACCTTAAAAAGCTTCTGGACATCAGAACAGCGATCACTAACCTCAATTTGTATGAAGATTTATATTTCAACAAGTCGGCGGCACAGGACATACTGCTCACGCCAGACCAGGCCCTAATCCCCGACAGGTGGAAGAGAAATAGAGGCCAACGTGCGGGTACCCTGATGAAACTACGCAGAGGAGAAAATAAACAGCCACAACCATCTGTTCTATTGGCAAATATACAAATCACTGGAGACCTGAAGATGGGACCTAAAGAACTGTAATATCCTATGCTTCTCGGAAACTTGGTCATATTCTAGCTGGTTTTTCTATACATCGGCAGGACAGAACTGCAGCGTCGGGTAAGCTCAAGGGGGGAGGTGTGTGTCTCTTTTGTTAACAACAGCTGGTTCGCAATCTCTAATTGCCCGCCTGCGTTAGAATACCTCATGATAATCTGTAGACCATACTATTTATCAAGAGAGTATCTATAATATATCTATAATTTTCGTAGCTGTCTATTTACTGCCACAAACCGATGCTGGCACTAAGACCACACTCAACGAGCTGTATAGGGCCATAACTAAATAAGAAATAGCTCACCCAGAGGCGGCACTCCTGGTGGCCAGGGATTTTAATGCAGGAGAACTAAAATCCGTTTTAACTGATTTCTACCAGCATGTCACCTGTGCAACTAGAGGCGAAAAAGCGAGATCACCATTACTCCACACACAGAGTTGCATACAAAGCTCTCCCTCGCCATCCTTTTGGCAAATCTGACCATACTCTATCCTCCTGATTCCACCTTACAAGCAAAAACTCAAACAGGAAGTACCAGTGGCACGGCACGCTCAATACGGAAGTGGTCCGATGAAGCAGATGCTAAGCTGCAGGACTGTTTCGCTAGCACAGACTAATATATTCTTGGACGCATCGAGGAATTTACCACATCAGTCAACGGCTTCATTAATAAGTGCATCGTTGACGACGTCCCCACAGTGATCGTACGTACAGTGGGGAGAACAAGTATTTGATACACTGCCGATTCTGCAGGTTTTCCTACTTACAAAGCATGTAGAGGTCTGTAATTTTTATCATAGGTACACATCAACTGTGAGAGACGGAATACAATGTGATTTTCTGGATTTTTGTTTTAGATTCTGTCTCTCACAGTTTAAGTGTACCTATGATACAAATTACAGACCTCTACATGCTTTGTAAGTAGGAAAACCTGCAAAATCGGCAGTGTATCAAATACATGTTCTCCCCACTGTATATACCCCAACCAGAAGTCATGGATTACAGCCAACATCCACACTGAGCGGGACACCAGTGGAGGCTGCTGAGGGGAGGGCGGCTCATAATAATGGCTGGGATGGAGTGTATGGAATGGCATGTAACACACGTAAACCATGTTTTTGCTGTATTTGGTACAATGCCACTCCAGCTATTACCACGAGCTTATCCTACCCAATTAAGGTGCCACCAACCTCCTGTGCGGGACACCCTCTGTCGAACGTTCAAACAGGAAAAGCTTCAATAGAGGACTGAGATCGAATCCTACTACACCGGCTCATTCACAAAGCCACAGGGCCATACGGATTACCAGGGCGCGTACTCAGAGCACGTGCTGACCAGGTGGCAAGTGCCTTTACTGACATGTTCCTCCTCTCCCTTACCCAGTCTGTTTCAAGCAGACCACCAGTCGCTGTGCCCAAGAACGCAAAGGTAACCTGTCGGAATGACTATCGCCCTGTAGCACCCACATCTGTAGCCCTGAAATGCTTTCAAATTCTGGTCATGGCTCACATCAACACCATCATCCCAGACACCCTGGAGCCACTTCAATTTGCATAGAGCACCAACAGATCCACAGATGGCGCAATCTCTATTGCACTCCACACGGCCCTTTCCCACTTGGACAAAAGGAACACCTATGTGAGAATGCTGTTCAATGGCTACAGCTCAGCGTTAAACAACAATGGTGCCCTCCAAGCTCATCACTAAGCTAAGGAACTTGGGACTGAACACCTCCCTCTACAACTGGATCCTGGACAGGAAGCCACCAGGTGGTGAGGGTAGCCAACAACACATCTGCCACACTGACCTTCAACAAGGGGGCCCCTCAGGGGTGCCTGCTTGGTCTCATCCTGTATTCCCTGTTCACAGTTGATGATGAGAAAGCATATAGGGAGGAGGGCAGTGTGGTGCCAGGACAAATCAATTCAAATCAAATGTATTTATATAGCCCTTTGTACATCATCTGATATCTCAAAGTGCTGTACAGAAACCCAGCCTAAAACCCCAAACAGCAAGCAATGCAGGTGAGAAGCACGGTGGCTAGGAAAAACTCCCTAGAAAGGCCAAAACCTAGGAAGAAACCTAGAGAGGAACCAGGCTATGTGGGGTGGCCAGTCCTCTTCTGGCTGTGCCGGGTGGAGATTATAACAGAACATGGCCAAGATGTTCAACAACCTCTCCCTCAACGTCAGCAAGACAAAGGAGCTGATTGTGGACTACAGGAAATGGAGGGCCGAGCACGCCCCAATTCACATCACTGCAGTGGAGCGGGTTGAGAGCTTCAAGTTCCTCGGTGTCCACATCACTAAGGATCTATAATGGTCCAAACACACCAACACAGTCGCGAAGAGGGCACAACAACTCCTCATCCTCCTCAGGAGGCTCAAAAGATTTGGCATGTGCCATCAGATCCTCAAAAAAGAAAGTCAAACAATTAAATAATGGATAAAAAAATCAAAATAAAAGTTATACAGCTGTACCATGACTGGCTGCATCACCGCTTGGTATGGCAACTACTTGGCATCACTGGGAAGGAGCTCCCTGCCAGGCGGTGTCAGAGGAAGGCCCTAAATTAAAAATAAAATAAAAACTCCAGCGCCCAAGTCATAGACTGCACCAAGTATGGAACCAACAGGACCCTGAACAGCTTCAACCCCCAAGCAATAAGACTGCTAAATAGTTAGCCAAATAGCTACTCGGACTATCTGTAGTGAACCTTTTTGCAATAACTTGTTTTGACACATCAACTCGGTACAGCTACCCCTTGTATCCAAGTTATTGTTACTCATGGTGTATCTATTATTACATGTATTATTGCTTGTTTTACTTTCTCTAGTTTCCTTCTCTCTGCATGGTTGGGAAGTTCCCGTAAAACAAACTTTTCACTGTTAGTCCACCCACACCTGTTGTTTACGAGGCATGTGACGAATAATAAAATTAGATTTGATGTTGCTGCATTTGTGGGCGGAGTGCGCGAGCGCTGAAATCGTTGCGCACCTGTCAACTGGGCACTGAGTAGGTGATGCCAGATGATGGCGAGTGTCTTTAATGTGATCTGAGTTTGTTTTTCGGCGACTATTGGGGCAACAGAGTCACTTAAGAAGGCAAAAGGAAATAATAAAACCAGGGAGTCATTGAAGGAGTTTATCGTGGCAGCGTCACAAACTTGGGACCGAATAACAACACCAAACCAAAGGTGAATTCATGTAAACAAAATCAACAACTTTTTTTTTTGTCCGCTGCTCTTCATTGCAGCCAACTCAGACTATTGTTTATTGTACTTTAAGCGCGCAATGGCTTCTCCGGGTGCCAGTTCGAGCCCTTTGAGTATCCTGGCTCCCAAAACGAAGACAAAGAAGAAACATTTTGTACAGCAGAAAGTGGAGGTGTTCCGAGCCAGTGACCCTGTTCTAAGCGTCCTTATGTGGGGAGTCAATCACTCGGTACGTCGATTAAATCAATGTTTTTGTTGATGTTATTATTATTATTATTATTGTGTGTGTTCTAACAGTGTAAGGTATCCACTATCTGCAGATTAATGACCTGGTCCAGGTGCCTGTCCCCGTCATGCTGCTTCCTGATGACTTCAAAGCCAATACCAAGATCAAAGTCAACAACCATCTCTTCAACAAGTAGGCTACTTTACTAGACTCCATACAACTTCGTAAAAAATAGATATATTGATCCTTGCTCAAGTGGAGAGTTAATCATGTCATCTGATTTATAAATCCCCTTTTTGACTCAATTGTTCCAAATTTGTCACACAATCTCTGCCAGGGCAGGCCCTAAGCAAGATTTGGTGGCCCTTTTAGTTTTAAAGTTAATTTCCTTGAATTGTACACATTTTTCCATGGGGCGTAGAGTGAATGGTGTTGTTTTAAAGGCCTACCTCAATCAAAAACGTTATTTTACACACTGAGGTTGGAATAACACTGTGTAACTGAGAACATGATGATAATGGCCTATTAGTGTAACAGCTGTTTGAAAAGACCAGCTGAAATTTCAGCCTGTTTTGGTGGGATGGATTATTGGCCTTCCATTATGACAGCACCATGCGGTAAATTAGTTAATAGACCAATAAGAGTTCCAAACCTCTCTGACAACAATAGCTAATTTTCAGTTTTCCCCTCCCCATACAGACCACTCCCAGACAGTCCTAGCAAAATTATTGCTTAAGAAATTCAAATCAAATCAAATTGTATTTGTGACATGCGCCAAATACAACAGGTGTAGGTAGACCTTACAGTGAAATGCTTACTTACAAGCCCTAAACCAACAATGCAGTTTTAAGAAAATACCCCCCAAAAGCAAGAGATGAGAATAACAAATAAAGAGCAGCAGTAAATAACAATAGTGGGGCTATATACAGGGGGTACCGACCGGTACAGTGTCAATATGAAGGGGCACCGGGGTCGAGGTAATATGAACATGTAGGTAGAATCAAATTGTATTTGTCACATGCGCCAAATACAACAGGTGGAGGAGACCTTACAGTGAAATGCTTACTTACAGGCTCTAAACAATAGTGCAAAAAAGGTGTTAGGTGAACAATAGGTAAGTAAAGAAATAAAATAACAGTAAAAAGACAGACTATATACAGTAGCGAAGCTATAAAAGTAGTGAGGCTACATACAGACACCGGTTAGTCAGGCTGATTGAGGTAGTATGTACATGTAGATTGGGTTAAAGTGACTATGCATATATGATGAACAGAGAGTAGCAGTAGCGTAAAAGAGGGGTTGACGGTGGTGGGACACAATGCAGATAGCCCGGTTAGCCAATGTGCGGGAGCACTGGTTGGTAGGCCCAATTGAGGTAGTATATACATGAATGTATAGTTAAAGTGACTATGCATATATGATAAAAAGAGTAGCAGCAGTGTAAAAAGAGGGGTTGGGGGGAGGCACACAATGCAAATAGTCCGGGTAGCCATTTGATTACCTGTTCAGGAGTCTTATGGCTTGGGGGTAGAAACTGTTGAGAAGCCTTTTTGTCCTAGACTTGGCACTCTGGTACCGTTTGCCATGCAGTAGTAGAGAGCACAGTCTATGACTGGGGTGGCTGTGATATTTCACAATATTTAGGGCCGTCCTCTGACACCGCATGGTGTAGAGGTCCTGGATGCCAGGCAGCTTAGCCCCAGTGATGTACTGGGCCGTACGCACTACCCTCTGTAGTGTCTTGCGGTACCAGGCAGTGATGCTCTCGATGTTGCAACTGTAGAACCTTTTGAGGATCTCGGGACCCATGCCAAATCTTTTTAATTTCCTGAGGGGGAATAGGCTTTGTTGTGACCTCTTCACGACTGTCTTGGTGTGTTTGGACCATTCTAGTTTGTTGTTGATGTGGACACCAAGGGACTTGACGCTCTCAACCTGCTCCACTACAGCCCCGTCGATGAGAATGGGGGCATGCGCGGTCCTCCTTTTCCTGTAGTCCACAATCATCTCCTTAGTCTTAGTTACGTTGAGGGACAGATTCTGGCACCACCTGGCCAGGTCTCTGACCTCCTCCTTATAGGCTGTCTCGTCGTTGTCGGTGATCAGGCCTACCACTGTTGTGTCGTCTGCAAACTTAATGATGGTTTTGGAGTCGTGCCTGGCTATGCAGTCGTGGGTGAACAGGGAGTACAGGAGGGGACTGAGCACGCACCTCTGTGGAGCTCCAGTGTTAAGGATCAGCATGGCAGATGTGTTGCTACCTACCCTCACCACCTGGGGGCGGACGGTCAGGAAGTCCAGGATCCAGTTGCAGAGGGAGGTGTTTAGTCCCAGGATCCTTAGCTTAGTGATGAGCTTTGAGGGCACTATGGTGTTGAACGCTGAACTGTAGTCAATGAATAGCGTTCTCACATAAGTGTTCCTTTTGTCCAGGTGAGAAAGGGCAGTGTTGAGCGCAATAGAGATTGCATCATCTGTGGATCTGTTTGGGCGGTATGCAAATTGGAGTGTGTCTAGCGTTTCTGGGATAATGGTGTTGATGTGAGCCATGACCAACCTTTCAAAGCACTTCATGGCTACGGACGTGAGTGCTATGGGTCTGTAGTCATTTAGGCAGGTTGCCTTTGTGTTCTTGTGCACAGGGACTATGGTGGTCTGCCTGAAACATGTTGGTATTACAGACTCAATCAGAGACTCTGGGTTCGCACCCAGGCTCTGTCGTAACCGGCTGCGACCGGGAGGTCCGTGGGGCGATGCACAATTGGCATAGCGTCGTCCGGGTTAGGGAGGGTTTGGCCGGTAGGGATACCCTTGTCTCATCACGCACCAGCGACTCCTGTGGCATGCTGGGCGCAGTGCACGCTAACCAAGGTTGCCAGATGCACAGTGTTTCCTTCTGGCCCCGCGGCCTTGTGTAACCTGTTTTAAAGGTCTTAGTCACGTTGCCTACGGAGAGAGTGATCACACAGTCGTCCGGAACAGCTGATGCTCTCATGCATGCCTCAGTGTTGCTTGCCTCGAAGCGAGCATAGAAGTGATTTAGCTTGTCTGGTAGGCTCATGTCACTGGGCAGCTCGCGGCTTCCCTTTGTCGTCTTTGTGGCCTTTGTAGTCTGTAATAGTTTGCAAGCCCTGCCACATAAGACGAGCGTTGGAGCCGGTGTAGTATGATTCAGTCTTAGCCCTGTATTGACGCTTTGCCTGTTTGATGGTTCGTCGCAGGGCATAGCAGGATTTCTTGTAAGCTTCCGGGTTAGAGTCCCGCACCTTGAAAGCAGAAGCTCTACACATGGCTCAGTGTGAATGTTGCCTGTAATCCATGGCTTCTGGTTGGGGTATGTACGTACAGTCACTGTGGGGACAATGTCCTCGATGCACTTATTGATAAAGCCAGTGACTGATGTTGTGTACTCCTCAATGCCATCGGAAGAATCCCGGAACATGTTCCAGTCTGTCATAGCAAAACAGTCCTGTAGTTTAACGTCTGCTTCATCTGACCACTTTCTTTATAGACCGAGTCACTGGTGCTTAATATTTGCTTGTAAACAGGAATCAGGAGGATAGAATTGTGGTCGGATTTACCAAATGGAGGGCGAGGGAGAGCTTTGTACGCATCTCTGTGTGTGGAGTACAGGTGATCTAGATTTTTTTTATTCTGGTTGCACATTTAACATGTTGATAGAAATTTGGTAGAACTGATTTAAGTTTCCCTGCATTATGTCTCCGGCCACTAGGAGCGCCGCCTCTGGGTGAGTGGTTTCCTGTTGGCTTATTTCCTTATACAGCTGACTGAGTGTGGTCTTAGTGCCAGCAGCTGTCTGTGGTGGTAAAGTATGTGTAGCCATTTGATTAGATGTTCAGGAGTCTTATGGCTTAGGGGTAGAAGCTGTTTAGAAGCCTCTTGGACAATGACTTGGCGCTCCGGTACCGCTTTCCGTGCGTTAGCAGAGAAAACAGTCTATGATTAGGGTGGCTGGAGTCTTTGACAATTTTTAGGACCTTCAAATGACACCGCCTGGTATAGAGGTCCTGGATGGGAGGAAGCTTGGCTCCAGTGATGTACTTGGCTGTACGCACTACCCTCTGTAGAGACTTGCGGGTCAGAGGCTGAGCAGTTGCCATACCAGGCAGTGATGCAACAATCAGGATGCTCTCAATGACTTTTACTAAGCTATTTTCAATGTTTTAAATTAAAATGGTAAAAAAAATCACAGTAAGGTACTTAATTGTTACCCTGAAATGAGTTGATAGTGAGATAAAAAAAAATAATTAAAACAGAAGCATTGGACCTCAAGTTTTTACCCAATTATACACATTTTGCCAAGGGGCAGAGAGCATACAATTGCAGTTACTGCTAATTTCCTGCAAATATACCAATTTTGCCATGATGTGGGATACATTTTTGCATTTTTAAAGCTAATTTCCTGCAATTCTACAGAGAGTCTTGTGCCATGTTATTATGATATCTGAGTGAAAATGACGAACAAAATCAATTGGAGCCCCCGGAGCACGTGTGCTGCTTGTCCAGTCGGTTTTCGGTCATATTTACTACAAATGTAGATAACTACCAGTCTAAACATTGTTTGCTGACATGGCTAATTGAGTGACAGTTAGTGACTGACATAACAAGAGAGAAACTGCTGATGCACAACCAAATTTTGGAATTTCACACGGCTTATTCTACTATTCTTAGTAAGATGAGACCCCGACTGAGTTCCTAAAAAAAAAACATGTTTAAAAAAAATTACATTTACATAAACATTAAGAGATCGTTTATGTTGCTTATGCCTGGAACCGGCCCTGATCTTTGCCACAAACCAACTTTCTGTTCTAGCAATAATTGCATATTAGAAGATAAACATAGGTTTGTCTATCTGAATGTCAAAGGCGAGCACTACCTATGAAGCTGCATTCTGTGCAGAGATGTGAGAGGGAGTGTTTGTGGGAAACACTGCTACCTAAAGCATTATTGAGAGATTTGGAGTCTTGCAGGTTTTTAAGAAGGACGATTTACAGTAAAGTGCTCATACTATTCTAAAAGAGAAAGAAATGTCCTGTGTGTGGACCAGAGCAGGGATTGTTTAATCTCTCGGTGCAGCTCAGCTCACACAAACACCATGACGCTCAATGGCTAAGTAGACAGCGCAATTAGACTCACGATGACATGTCCACTGAAAGGAATGTGAAAGGAATCGGACACAGAGAGAGAGAGAGAGAGAGAGTGTGTGTGTGTGTGCGTGTAAGAGACACACAGAAGTGACAGTGATGAGTCTAATAAAAATAAAGTGTATTCTTGTATTTGTCAAATGCCAGAGATTGGCTGCTCTGATGTCTCATTTTGTGTTGTTATTGTACAGTGGGGTCCTGCATGTTTCTTAGGCAGAGACCGTAAACTGTATTAACCTCAATGAGATTTGGTAGAGTTTTCCAATCCTTTAATCTGGTCAGGAATTCAGGCCCTGGTGAAGGATTGCTCCCACTTTACTTTGTTTGGATTCTTTTTAATTTGCACAAGAATGAGAAAGTCCTTTGAAATAATGTTGGAATGATGGGCACAGTGGTTCAGATATCGTAATATCAATCAGATGTCTTCAGAAATGCCGTCCTCTTATTAATCCAATTATTATTCCAATGCTATTTTTACAGTAGCCCGTGGACTGCAAAACCTACTCATCCAAAATGGTTATTGCACGGTGCTGGTTGCAACAATATCATTGATTTGAGCTTGTCCTCAGATTATTCTTCAATACACTATTCATAATATTAATCAGCTATTGAGCTCAGTTGTACAAGTTGCTCATTCCGATCCTTGTATTTACAGTCTGTTCTCTTCTCTGCTTTCCTCCCTAAGTTGTAGTACACAGCTGAAAGCACTTGGGAGAATGATTAGAAGCGTGTTGTCCCGTTTCTGAACAATGAAGTGTGAAATTCCTGCCTCAAGTAGGGAGAGGAGAGGGAAAGAGGGAGATGCAAAACAACATGCAGGATAGAGAATGATATCCATGTCCTCGTGGTTAATAGGTGTAATGCATCAGGTCATTAAGTTCAAGTCTGGTTCTGGTGTTTCTCATGTTTGTCTACAAGATGTATAATTATAGTCCTTATGTTTGTGAATGTTGAATTCATATAGGCCTAACCTTATAAAACCCTTAGAATTAGAATGAGTAGAAGAGGCATCCCCATTCGTTCTACTTGTATGAATGGAAATAGCCAAAAATAATATAAAGCTGTAATAAACATCAATATTTACACTTTTGATCTCTATTATTTGTTTCTCTACAGAGAGAATCTTCCAGGACATTTCAAGTTCAAAGAGTATTGTCCACAGGTGTTCCGCAATCTCCGAGAGCGCTTTGGAATCGAGGATCTGGATTATCAGGTATGAATACTCACACACAGGCCAACATGGTGAGTCTTTATAAGCTCTGTGGCTTTGATGGCCTACTAGAAAGGGGGTAGGATTGAATGGGGCAGTTTTAAATTTGCATGAGGTTGGCATAATATTTGCATGGATTGGTTGGTAGGTAAGGTCTGTGTGTTCACTGCATGTTCTCACATAGTGGTGTCTGTCGATTTTCATTGTCACAGGTTATGTGGCATTAATAGGGACTCGTGTGATTTGGGGGAGAGTTGCCATTCAAAGGTGATGGAATTTTACTGGTCCGATGTCCGTTTAATCAGTCATATCCCAATTTTCTTCTAAGAGATGCATCTACCATCTGTTTTGATGCTGTGTTAGAAAAACATAAACTCCACATTAATTTATGTTTCAGTCATGAAAACATCTGTCAAAGTTAGATTTTGTGGTTAACCATACCCTTTATGTACCGAGATTTAAAATGTTTTCCATAACAAAAACAAAGGAAAGGTTTTTAGATATTATTGGTGGCTGTTGCACTTCTCTTAACTCCATATCCCCTCTGATACCAAGGGTTCTCTGGCACGCAGCCCTCCGGTGAAGGACGGGGATGGTCACGGAGTGGGGCTGCTGCTGACATCATATGATCGCACCCTGAAACTCAAACAGATCTCCAGTGAGGAAGTGGAGGACATGCACAACATCCTATCTGAATATCACCAGGTAACAACACTGACACCCTATTCCCATCTGGCAACCTATTCCCTTTAGTACACAACTGTGCAACAGTGAGAGTGCAAAGCTGGTCCTGGAGACGGGTGTTTTTAAGCTTTTGTTCCAACTCAGCATTAAAAGTGATACTTCGGGATTTCAGCAATGAGGCCCTTTATCTACTCCCCCGGTCAGATGAACTCGTGGATACCATTTTTATGTCTTTGTGTCCAGTAAGAAGAAAGTTGAATGTAGTTTTGCGAGCCAATGCTAACTAGCATTAGCGCAAGGACTGGAATTCTATGCGTGTCTGCTAACATGCTATGCAGCTGATTCAATTAGTGATTATTTCAATCATTGAATTTATTGATTAAGCCCTTCTTACATCAGCTGATATCTCAAAAGTGTTGTACAGAAACCCAGCTTAAAACCCCAAACAGCAAGCAATGCAGGTGTAGAAGCACTGGGGCTAGGAAAAACTGCCTAGAAAGGCCAGAACCTAGGAAGAAACCTAGAGAGGAACCAGGCTATAAGGGGTGGCCAGTCCTCTTCTGGCTGTGCCGGGTGGAGATTATAACAGAACATGACCAAGATGTTCATAGATGGCCAGCATGGTGAAATAATAATAATCACAGTAGTTGTCAAGGGTGCAACAGGTCAGCACCTCAGGAGTAAATGTCAGTTGGCTTTTCATAGCTGATCATTCAGAGTATCTCTACCGCTCCTGCTGTCTCTAGAGAGTTGAAAACAGCAGGTCTGGGACAGGTAGCACGTCCGGTGAACAGGTCAGGGTTCCAAAGCCGCAGGCAGAACAGTTGAAACTGGAGCAGCAGCACGGCCAGCTGGACTGGGGAAAGCAAGGAGTCATCAGGCAAGGTAGTCCTGGAACAATGCTCTGCACGTCCTGTACTGGAGTTGAGAAGCAATCTCATATACAGATGCAGCATCACACTTAAATAAAATAACTGCATACTTTATTAAGCTCTTGATCACCTCACCCACATCGTCCCTGCTTCTCCCTCTCTGCCAGCACATAGTGACGTGTCACGGCAGCACGCTGCTGCCTCAGTTTCTGGCCATGTACCGGGTGACCGTGGAGAGTGAGGACACCTACCTCATCGTTATGAGGAACATGTTCAGCCACAGGCTCAACGTTCACAGGAAGTACGACCTTAAGGTATCAATCAATCAATCACATTATTTTATAAAATACCTTTTTGCATCAGCAGTAGTCATAAAGAAAGTCCTATACACTTTTTCAATACATCATGTGCAACCACATTTGGGTTTTTTCAAATTATGTAACAACATTTAGCCCATATATTCAGGTCACTCATCATCAGTTCTATGATGTTCCATGTAGTGGATATGAGGTATGTTACTGGTTTGGGCTCAGGATAAAGTTAGTCTAATTACAATAATGTGGTTATATTGAGATTATGCTCTCACACAGACGGACCACTAGATGGTATACTGGTGTCGTTACCCATTCTGTCCACAGTAGTTTTGCTCAGTTCCACCATAGATGTAATTACTTGCAGTGAAAGAAAGCAACCCGGCTCTCCGCCCCTGGTTAGAGAATAAGGCAGCCTCACAAAGTTACACACACACACACAGGGAAACTTCATTTACACACACTAGAACATAGGTACATGGGGTTGGTTCTGAAAGGTACAGAAAGGGAATAATGAATATAAACATATAGCAGAGTAACAAATGGGTATGAATGAGCTTCAACACTAATGGCATAGAACTGGAATAGCTCAATATGAAGGACTGTATATGATAATACATTGCAGTGATGAGCAATAGCAACCATAGCTAATAACTGTATATGATAATAGATATAGTAGGCTATTACAAAGTAAGGCACAACAACGACTGTAATCGACCAGTAGATGGTGAAGGTTATAACACAGTAACAAGTATCAAATAGATAGTAAATATGAAACAAGTAAATAGCCACTAATAATTGCAGCGAGCCAGTCTCTGCGGTGTCATCCAGACATAAACAAGTAACACAAGCTGGAAAATAGTCCTACAGCGCCCTCTGCAGGATAATTGGTAACAGGCAGATTTGTAAACAGAATGTGTTCTTTTATCAGGGGTCTCTGGTGTCCCGTGAAGCGAGTTTAAAGGAAAAGGTAAGATCATAGCAAATGGATTTATTTTCAAAAGTGAGTTGTGGGATATTTTGAAATTGATCAACATGTAGATCCAAATTGGTTCTCTTATTGACTTGCTCCCTTTCCCCTCTTTCTCGTTGTGTTTTCAGGAGAAAGAGTTGCCCACTTACAAAGATGTGGACTTCAGGAATAACATGCAGAAGGTTTATGTGAGTGAGGAGGAGAAGGAGAGGATCATGGACAAGCTCAATAGAGACGTGGAGGTGAATGTCCGAGACATGGCACAGCATCAGTTGCACTACAGTACAATATGCATCAGTGCAGAGTGGCTGGCTGAGAGGGATGCCCCAGTGTGGGTTGAGAGGGAGGAAAGATGAACAGATGTGACTGAGCTGTTGTAATTGGCTAACTGTACTATGTTTGTCTTTTCTTCTGTGTGTGTCTGTCTCCCTTTCTCTCTCGCTCTTTTTCTCTCTCCAGTTCCTGGTGCATCTGAGGATCATGGACTACAGCCTGCTGCTGGGGATCCACGATGTGGGCCGGGTGGAGGAGGAGGAGATGGAGGAGGAGTCGTATGATGATTATGATACTGAGGACGAGGAGGACGAGGAGAACAGCCTGACTCCTGCTCCTGCTGTGGGCTCCTATGGCACCTCCCCTGAGGGCATCGCTGGCTACATGAACTCCTTTAAACCCCTGGGGCCCGGGGAGTTTGACCCTTATGTAGACGTCTACGCCATTCAGAGTGCTGTGGGTGAGTCCCCATAGAGATCCTATAATTAACTTCTAGAATTAAAGTTTTCCTGACCAAGATGGCAGATTTTTAGGCATATTGCTAGGATGACAAATTACGTTCTATTTAGTTCTGAGCCCCAACAAGTGAATTTTGTAGCTGATCAGAACAATGATTCAAAGAGGAATGGTTTCTTTTTTGATGTCTTGGATGTTTTGTATGGTCATTGATGATCTAACTATTGGATACATTGATATAAACCATGGCATTGTTGAATAGTTGTTTCTGATTGGCTTGAAAGGCATTATTTCCTTTTATACAAATAGTGGGTCTAATGCTGATTGGTTAACCTCATTCTAGCCGGTGTCTATACCATGAGTTACCACCGGCTACATCTATGACATCTTTGTATAAACCTTGCTGTCTGTCTCTCTGACATTTGCAACATTGTTTCAGTAATCAAATTCGATCTCTAGCCATCCCATAGTAATGAACGTGTTGGGAAGATACAGACAGGCAGGCACCGTTTCTGAGCCAGTTGAAATAATGAATCAGCTAGCATCATTTTTATGGATGTATACAAAGAAATATCAATTGAAAAAAGGTAAAAATTAACAAAGTTTGCAGTCTTTCCTGCTTTAGTTTGAAGTGATTGTGTTAACTGTGTTGTTGGCTAGCTCCTCTGAACAACAGTGTCCTGATGAGAGAGCACATGTTCTATGCCAGGTGAAATCAGACCTCATTTGCTCATTGTTATGGATGTATCTAAATAAATGCCACTAGAAAACAGCTTAAACAAATGCAAATGCAGCTACTGTTGTTATTCTGCCTGCACTGTTTGACGTGACTGTAAGTTGGCTAGCAAGCATGGGATAAGAACGTTGCCAGCCAGTATGGCAATAGAACATTTAGAACGAACGACTGGGTCGCATCCGTAGATGGAGAACAAAAAGACTGAACGACTGGGTCGCGTCTCTGGAAACCGAACTGATAAAACAAACGACCAGCTGGCTTGGGTAGCAACCCTAGATTTGTGTTGGGACTATATCTTGTGGAAGGATGAAAGAGTATGAATAAATGAATCAAAATAATGAAAATATGGCAATCATTATTTGAATATGTTGGTAATCCGTTGAATAAAAGTGATAATGCCCTCAAAGCTGGTGTTTGGAGGATATATTGCCAATTTTTGTCTCGGGCCTAACAAAACCTGTGCCAATATATCCTAAAAACACCGGCTTCTCGGGCATTATCACTTAAATAACACACATTATATTTGCACGGTAGACTTCAGTGACTGTAGTTCATTCTTATGTTCAATGTTTGAGGTGCTTTTGAAAGCAAAAGTCAAATTGAAAACATTACTGGCCTTGTTGATTTAGATTTTAATAATAGCAAACTAGGAGTGATGGTTCGGTTAGCTAAACTAGCAAGTCTGTTTGGTTACTAACTACTGTCGCTATCTAGTAAACTTGCTAGCTACTTCACATTTCTAGCGGCAGGGTCATTCCTAATATGTGGCTCCTTTTCTGTCCCCAGGAAATATCAGTTCTTATTTAGAATAAAATGTGGATTCCAAAAGGCTTTAAATATAAGATCAGGTGTCCTTTACCTTAACACCAAAATATGGATCCTGAAAGGGAATTTTCTGCATTTGAAACACTTTTTGTCAGTGAATCTAGGCATTTTTGCCATGTCTCCAGATGTTATTTACTTCCACAAGAAATATAAGCCATAAAATGTTTCAAATCTTTCTTCATTATTTTATAGTCCTAGTTAGTCTTCTTCGTCATTAGTGTTTTTTCATGATTATTGTATTTATTATTTTATTTAAGATTTTCTGTGTGTCTCTGATATCACTTATCACCCTGTAAGTTTGTTGTAATTTTCCATTTAAGAAAACGACCTCTTCCTACAATGGCACCACATTCAAGAAGTGTCATAATTTATTGGGTGGGAAAACTATGGTGCAAAGCTAGATAACTAGTCTGTATGTCCCACTCATAAATGTCCACCCTGTTAGGCTAAATTATAGACAAAATATGTTTGATAGAGAAGTTAAAATCCTGTTCAAATGTTCACCGTTAAGTGCCTGAGCTTGACCAATATGTTTTTCTGATAGAATACAAAAATATGTATATTTTTTCTTCCTAAAGTTGAGGTCCAAATGCCACCGCATTGTAGGAATTGCCCGGCAAATGTGTTATATTATAGCCATGGTATAATCAACTTTTTTATTTTACCAGGTAAGTTGACTGAGAACACGTTCTCATTTACAGCAATGACCTGGGGAATAGTTACAGGGGATGAATGAGACAATTGTAAGCTGGGGATGATCATGATGGACAGCTTGGGAATTTAGCCAGGACGCTGGGGTTAACACCCCTACTCTTACAATAAGTGCCATGGGTTCTTTAATGACCTCAGAGAGTCAGGACACCCGTTTAACGTCCCATCCGAAAGACAGCACCCTACAAAGGGCAGCCACTGCCAAGGGGCATTTTTTTGACCAGAGGAAAGAGTGCCTCCTACTGGCCCCCCAAAACCACTTCCAGCAGCAGCTGGTCTCCCATCCAGGGACTGACCAGGACTAACCCTGCTTAGCTTCAGAAGCAAGCCAGCAGTAGGATTCAGGGTGGTATGCTGCTAGCTAACTTGTGGTTCTATGCAGCTCCTTCTACATCGTTCATTATTTTCCATAGAATGCATAGACTCCTGTTGATTATCCTTTAGACATAGTGATGATGAGAAATAATGAACTTGTGGGCACAATCCTAACCTGAGATACCCATGACTTACTTACTTGATACTGCATCAATGTGTCAATGAGAGATTTGTGTGAAAATGTATCATATGCATCCAAATACAGTTAGGATTTGTCTCATACTATATTAAGCCGTATACAATACAGTACATGTATACCTCGCAGTCGGTGGGGGAGTGATGATTGTCTATCCACTGTGTGATAGCCGTGTCTTGCTGCTGTAGGTGCACCCCAGAGGGAGGTGTACTTCATGGGTCTGATTGACGTCCTGACTCACTATGACACCAAGAAGAAAGCCGCTCATGCTGCCAAGACCGTCAAACATGGGGTGAGTGACACACGGATGTGTGTATGCTTGCAATAGAGTTGAGTATAAATTCTGAACTCTACTTTAGAACCTTTTAGGGGGTAGAAAATACCCAAATTTTTCAATTGTTTTTCAATATGTTTTCTATCTGAAAAGTTAGTTGTTGATTTATCAATATCTGTATTTGACATGTTGTGTTTTTGTGATTCCTAGTCTGGAGCAGAAATCTCCACCGTTCACCCTGAGCAGTATGCAAAGAGGTTCCGTGAGTTCATTGCTAAGATCTTTGCCTAGTTTACCAGAAAACAGCTACATCTACAGTACCATGGCCGACTCAATACGAAAAAACTCCCCATTTAGTACCTTGTTGTTACAATTCATTATCTAACAGACACTGTATTTGATTCTAATATTTAACGACACTGCTTTTTGATTTCATGAATCAATTCAAGTAGATGATTTTGTATATAGATAACTACAGAGCAAATATACAGTATATTAACTAAGAAATATACCGTTTTTTAAAGCTATTTATTTAATTGAAGTTAAAAAAGACTCTTGGTACTAGCTTTGCCACCTGTGGAACACGAGAGAAACTACAACGTCACATGCCTCGAGTTCTGGTTGACTGGAATTTTGGAGACCTGGCAGAGTTCTATTCGCTGTGGAAGTCTGACAACAGAGTGCGTTTGAATGGCTTCGGTGACGATGGGAAGAGAGAGAACATTGTCTTTGTGTCATGCTCTTCCAGTTGATTATGACTGGATGGAGGCACAAAAGGAAGGAGTGACCGTAGCGATGGCTATTAATTTATGGCCACACACACTGGACTGGTATTTTAGAAAGACTGATCGATGTCCTTCTTTGCCTAGATTTCCTTAAATCAAAACAAGGTGGAGAAATGCCTTTAAGTCTTTTGAAATCACTGATGTATTTTAATATATTGGGAGTGGCTCCTAATCCATGAGCGGATCTTTTATTTCTGAGGCTCCGTATCCGTGAGTGCGCAAATTCTCGCAGTATGTCTCATTCATTTTCTCATGCCGAACCCAGATTAGATACATGGTTAGTTAAATCAGAATTAAATTGCAAAAATATGATATTCGCAATGTCACTAAGGAAAAACAAAACCACTACAATGTCAATGATTTTGTCATGAGTTCAGTACCATTTGCTTGATTTGCGGACCCATGACGAAGGTTTATCGTCATTAGCTAGCTAACGTTAGCATGCTAGTGTTAGCTAGCAAGCTGTATTCACGTCCATTGGAAACCGATGCAACCCTGGTGGCTACATGGCTAGCTAGATGACCGGTAGTGACAGTGAGGTTCATATGAGAGTCAAGGCTCTAATGCCATCGTGCACATAAAATACTGTTTGAAGAGCTAGCTAAGTTAGCTAAGAAGGTATACCAGTTATTATGTTAACTAGCTTTGCCTGCATGGCAGGACCAGTGTTGGCCAAGATGGTAGATCGTCTCTGGTGATGTGTCAACATTACAACCAAATTACAACCTATGGGACGCAAACATTCCTGCACATACACAGGTATCGGATAACAATAAGAAATATTTCTCAATATATTGCATATTTAATCCACAATTTTTCTGACATTTGGCTTGTAGTTCTTGCACAACAAAGAAGTAGAGACCGTTTTCAGGGACCTACCCAATCAAAACAAACAGTGCAATTATAGTTAGGGAGAAATTAACCATACGACCGCTACTAGGTGTCAATGTATCCCCACAGATCAAATGGATTCCAACAGTACTTAATAGATAGAGTCCACTAACTTGCTGCACTGGTGTAAAATATCACTATTGCACATGATTTGTATATTGACATATCTGGGACATTTTGGAGGACACTTATGGATCTGTTAGACATACACACATCTATGTATTTTCTCTGTAAACGGATTTGTATTTCTTGGGTGAGGTGGGGCTAACTAAATAAGAAATTACAATCCAGGACAAATGGAAATACAGCCTGCTTTGTGATATCAAATGCCTTCTTACATTTTAAGATGGGGTATGCAACCAAGCACACATGAAACCATTCATGAAGACAAATGATTTGAAGTACGCCCCTGCTGAGTATAAACAATAAAAAATTATTATAGATGCCCCAAAATAGATTGAATGGACTTGTAATTCACACAGTACTGATGAAAAAATCAAGTGCATTTGATGTAAATATAGGTATACAAGGACATCTCGTGGTCAGCAGGTTTTTCATCCTCAGTCACTAGCTATCATAATTGTGTATCCCTCCTTCACAAGCTTGATGTTTCCTATGCAAAAAAGTAAAACATTGATGCACTAGCATGTAATGACGCAGGTATTTACATTGCAACATATATTGTCATTGACTAAAACAAAAATATAATTGTATGAGAAACCATAAAACTTAAATTAATAGCCGGGGTGTTTATTTTCTTAAATCACTGAACACACGTGCATTTTATTAGAACATGCTTCTATTTGAGCCAGGCATCTATCTCCTTAATGCACACAGTTTTTGCAAATTTGCATAGTTAATTGTCTAATTCCAGCATTCACTTCCAGTGTTATCTTTACAAACGGTGTCTTGTTTATTTTGTGTTAGTATTCCACTATAAATACAACTTTTTTTAAAACTTGACAATCATTTTTCTCCACTTTGCTGTGCATACTTTAGCCACTAGAGACGATTTCTAGGGGTCTATGTTCCCAAAGGTTTTGTGTTTCCCAAAGTGTTTTTGTGCTTGCCAGTTAGCTAGCCGTTCTCAGCTGTTAGCAACCAATGGCTAGCAGTTTCTTTCTGGTTATAAAACAGATGATTACCATAATTTCTTCGAGACATTACTAAATTATTTAACAAATCAAACGTTAAACCTCAAACAATTCATGGTAATCTCAAACAGGCAGTGGTGAAAAAAGTACCCAATTGTCAAACTTGGGTAAAAGTCAAGATACATTTTTAATAGAAAATGACTAAGGTGAAAGTCACCCAGTAAAATATTACTTGAGTATAAAAGCCTAATAGTATTTGGTTTTAAATATACTTATATATCAAAAGTAAATATACATAAGTATCAAAAGTTAAAGTATAAATAATTTCAAAATTCCTTCCTTACATTTTTTTTATGCACACTCACGGATATGGAGCCATCGAATTAAAGATCTGGTCACGGATTAGGAACCACTCGCTAATATAATTTGTACAAATGACGTTAAATGTTTCTTTAAATCTATGTTTGAGTTGATATCTACTAAATTATCTGTGTTACATTTTCGGAAGTTCTGTCTCTCCCATAAATCCAGATATCCTAATAGGCCTACAGTAAGGTGAGTCACAGTATTCCCAAAGTTCTTATCATATTTTATTAGTAATGTAATTTTGAAGCATAGACCTAGCAAATTCTCCAGTGTTAAATCAACACTGACAGTGTTAAATTTAACACTGGGCCCGTGCCTACACGGGTCCATGCTTTTCAGTGTTAAATTAACATTCATAGACATTTAGCTATCTTGCTGTTGCTAGCTAATTTGTCCTGGGAGAAACACTGGGTGTTTTTTTATTTTTATTTATTTTTTTACCTAAAATGCATAGGGTGCTTTGTAATTTTGAGTCATAGAAAATTGTGTGTTCTCTACTTTGACAATTAATCCACAGATAAAAAGGGAAACCTAGTTTGTTTTCTTTGGTTAATCTCTTGTTCATCTTCTTTGGATTTTATATGGCGGTTGGCAACCAAATTTAAGGTGCATTACCGCTACCAACTGGACTGGAGTGTGGACCTCGTTCATCTTTCAATCACCCCCATGGGTATATCCTCGTAAAAACGAATGAGTATATAAGAGAGGTAGTACTTACAGCGAGTCAAACGTCTAAAATAGAACGGGCTCATATAACCAAGTTCTATTTTAGCACCTGGCTACGCAGTTGCCCGCGAGCAGTTTGGATGAAATTATTGAATATGTGTAAATCACAGGAGGTTGGTGGCACCTTAATTGGGGAGAATGGGCTCATGGTAATGACTAGAGTGGAATGGTATCAAATACTTCAGGTGTTTTGATTCCATTTCCTCCGTTCCAACCATTATTATGAGCCGTTCTTCTCTCAGCAGCCTCCTACAGTGTATATTTATTTTGCAACGCTCGCGCACGTAACGTGGCCGGTTTGGTCAGCATGTAACACAGTGGCGTTAGGAATATTCTGGTTTACAGGCCACATCAGGCTTACTAGCCACATTATGCTGGCTTGCAAAGTCATGTATACTGAACAAAAATGTAAATGCAACCATTTAAAATATTTTACTGAGTTACAGTTCATGTAAGGAAATCAATCAATTGAAATGAATTCATTCGGTCCTAATCTATCTTTCACATGACTGGGCTGGGGTGCAGCCATGGGTGCACCCACTGGGGAGGCAGGCCCAGAAAAGGGCTTTATTCCAGAAAGAAATACTACTCAGTTTCATCAGCTGTCCGAGTGACTGGTTTCAGACAATCCTGCAGGTGTAGAAGCTGGATGTGGAGGTCCTAGGTGGTACCACGTGGTCTGCGGTTGTGATAAGAGAATTATGTTCTCCAGGTACATAACCCAATTCAGTTGTAATTTTTCAGTCTGCTATATCAGGATTTGTAAGATACTGCTAGAAATGAAAACAGACGGAGGCCCAGTCTACCACAGTCAAATGTTTATTCACGGGAACGTTCTAAAGTTAAGAATACAAAACAATTCATTTTATACTGACTTCTCACGCCCACACATACACACAAACATACGCACACATATACACACAACCATACGCACACACATGTCCTGCTACGCACACACTGTCTCACTACCCAGCCAACAGAGAATAGTGACCTTGTCCTTGAGACGTACTCCCCGTTCTCTCACAAATCTCTAGTCAGGTCGGCACCGAGCTCAGACAGTCTGTGTTTAAAATACCATAAAGACATGGTTTTACCCTAATTCTGACTAGGACTACACATATATTGATTATGATTTATACATTCTAATCAATTCCATACAATTATATGTTTCAGGGCGGAATATTCTAATCATTCAATTAACAGACAATTTTCACCTATCAGGTTGTGAGGCAGGTTGAACGTACTGCCAAATTCTCTAAAACGACATTGGAGGCGGATTATGGTATATAAATGAACATTAAATTCTCTGGCAACAGCTCTGGTGGACATTCCTGCAGTCAGCATGCCAATTGCACGCTCCCTCAAAACTGTGGCATTGGGTTTTGTGACAAAACTGCACATTTTTGTCCTTTTATTGTCCTGAGCACAAGGTGCGCCTGTGTAATGATGTTGTTTAATCAGCTTCTTGATATGCCACACCTGTCAGGTGGATGGATTATCTTGGCAAAGAAGTAATGTTCACTAACAGGGATGTAAACAAATTTGTGCACAATAAGAGAAATAAGCTTTTTGTGCATATGGAAGAATTCTGGTATCTTTTATTTCAGCTCATGAAACATGGGACTAAGACTTTATATGTTGCGTTTATATTTTTGTTCTGTATGTAATTCCCTTTGGAATCCAGCCAGCGTTAGGACATCCGACAGTTGGAATTGTTTAATCACCTGCAATAAATCTAACTGATTGGATTAGTTTAGAAAAATAGCGTAAGATTAATCAATCAATCAATGTCCATTCAAAAACACAAATATAAGAACAATCCTTAACATTTCCACCTGCAGTAGAGCATGCTGATAATGGTGGACGTGGTTTTGATGGGAACGTTATACTCTCCACAGAGTAAAACTGACACTCTCACACTCAACACTGGTTATTAACACCAACACTGGGGTTATTTTACACCACTGAGTGTTAATTTCATATTTACAAAGTTGATTTAACTCCGGAGTCAACAATAGAAATGTTATACTGAAAAATAAACACTAGGTAACACTGGACAATATTCTGTTTGAAGGAAAATAATGGTCTTGAACATCTAGGGATGTCATTAACATGTTAATGCCTTCCAGTAAACCACCAAATCCCACATGGCAGGCAATCACAGTGCAATCTGATTAACAGTGTAACAGTCTGATTTACTACAGGGATAGTAAGGATGGACAGACATTTCCTACCCAAAGCATTAACCACCCACGCATAGTGTTGAATGGGGAGGCACCACATGGATGGAATACACACATTGAGCCATAAAAGCTTGCTTGGACAGAGAGTCAAACTGACTCACCATGTCTTTTCCCCAGATACCTCTCCCCTCTCAAGCTTCCTAGAATGATTTCATTGTGTATTTGTGTGTGCATGTAACCAGCGTCCCAGTGCTTTCTCGCTCAACTTGCCTCTCGACTGGGCTTGAACTAAGGTCATCTGTCTTACAAACACTTTCCATTACATGTACATTGTTTTTGTGTGCTTTGACAGACATCACACAAACGCCTTCATGGTTTTTAGTCCTTCAGTGTAACATCCTTTTAGAGGGGGTAGTTCCTTTAACATTCTCCTCAGAACAGCAGGCCTAGGGTCAGAGGTCCCAGCTTTTATTGTCCTCACCTTGTATATCATAAATCTGCTGACACGTTTTCCTGTTGCAATAAGGAAGATCAACAAAATAAGTTGGTACGGGAAATTAAGGGAATTGCTGAGTAAACACAGAGAGGTACACAGGGGTTTGAAAAGGTGAGGCGCTCTTTTCTGAGAGATTGAAACAAATCCAAGATAAACATCTGTTTGACCTGAGAGAGATATGGGATGAGAACTAACTTTGTTACTTTCTAACAAGCACTGTTTTAATTTATTTGCACCAAAGAAAACAAGTGAAAGACAAAACCGTACAGATAAACTGGTTAAAATGGTGTGCAGGTGAGGTTGGAAACCCAAAAGGGCTTACATGAAAACCACACCACAAAAAACAATATACAAATAAAGCTTGTTCAATCAGTTAAACAGAGAATGCCAATTATAAATATACATGATATACTCAGTATACTTTACAAGAAACAAGCACTGGTGTCTCATTGTGCAAGCTTTATTGGAATGTAAAAAATCAAGTTGCAGCAGAAACTTGTGCTTGAAAAAAAATGGGTATACTCTTTACGGTTGCTGTCAGTTTAAACTGAAAATAAAATGCTGTTTTGAAACTACAGAATGCACTCTGTAAAACTGACAATTTAATTGTTATAGATGTTTAGGTGGCATCATTATTTCAGGGGTTATAGAAGACAACAATAGAGGGCAGCAGTATTTGAACTGGGTATGGCAGGATCTGAAATAGCCTAACGTAGCTGTGGAATAATAGTGAGATGAGAAGTCTTAGAGAATCTTGTGGTTTTGGGCGGGACATACTGTAGCTACTATGTACTGGATAAATTGGTTTGTGGATGTAAAACTTCCATAGCACTATGTCTTTCCTGATGCAGACACCAGTAATGACTCTGTAGAATTTCAAGATGCTTCTTCCATTATTTTCTAAAACTCAGTTGCAGTCTTGGTTAGGGTGACAATCTTTTGAAAACGCTAAGTATCTCCTCAATCCCTGATTCTGCCCTCTCAGCACAGTTCTCTTCTGAAAGCACTGTTAAAGGTCAACCTCCCCTTAGAACCAACTTCTGATTTTGTGGCATCGATAAGAGTCAGAAACATAAATTCCAGTGTAAGAATTGACTACAAAGTCAGTCTCGTCCAAAGCTGAGCTTTGTGAGTTTGTCATGACTTGCTGAAGGGTTGGATATGGATTAGGATCATGCCCACTGGCACAGTGCCAACTAACACGAGAGAAGCAGCTGTGCTGATTGTGCTCTATTCAATCATAGCAGTCAGATCCTCCAGACAGTGAGACAGACCTGCCCATTACGCAGTGCCTCAGACTTGGTTACATAAGACTATACTATGTTAAAATAATAATAAAATAAGCCCTTTATTGAATGGCCACTTGCTGATGTGTGTGATAGCGTCAATCACTCGAGTCTGCCACTCTTTGGGGCAAAATTTGAATTGTGACGATGAGAGCAACTTGTCAGAATTGAGATATTCCAAAACCTATTCATGAGTATCTTGTGTGTGTGTGTGTGTGTCCCGACCTGTTTTGTAACAATTCCCTATGAAACATAGCCAGACAGATGCACACACTGGTAATAGATAGTTAGAAAACTAAAACGGCACTGAAGCACACACGTCGCCACTCACCAGTGTCTTGATAAGCTGATCGTGACCTGGCTGCTCAATGTCCCTGCTACCTATTACTTGCCATCTTTATTGACAAACACAGTGTAGCAGCAAGCAGGCATGTATTCAGTGATGACAGATGAACAGTACAACTTTGTAGATTGTGATTGACAATCAATCGTAGTAGTTGGATGGATGAGTTTAAGTGCAAATGATTTATGTGACTGAGGACTTATTTAATGACACAATGCTTAAGGGCCAAATTATTCATGTTTATATATACAGTGAGTTCCTAAAGTATTGGGCCAGTGACACATTTTCTGTTTTGGCTCTGTACTCCAGCACTTTGGATTTGAAATGATACAATGACTATGGGGTTAAAGTGCAGACTGTCAGCTTTACTTTGAGGGTATTTTCATCCATATCGGGTGAACCATTTTAGAAATTATAGCACTTTTTGTACATCGTCCCCCCATTTTAGGGGACTAAAAGTATTGGGACTAATTCACTTATGTGTATTAAAGTAGTCAGAAGTTTAGTATTTGGTCCCATATTCCAACACGCAATGATTATATCAAGCTTGTGATTTTACAAACTTGTTGGATGTTTGTTTTGGTTGTGTTTCAGATTATTTTGTGCCCAATAGAAATTAATGTAAAGTATTGTCATTTTGGAGTCACTTTTATTGTAAATAAGAATATCATGTTTCTAAACACTTCTACATTAATGTGGATGCTACCAACAGAGCTAAAGGACCACAGTGATTTGTGTTGTTTTACAGGGTCAGCCATAGTAGTACGACGCCCCTGGAGCAAATTAGGGTTAAGTTCCTTGCTTATGGGAGTGGTTGAGTGGAGCTGAAGGATGGTACTACAAAACAAACTAAATATAACTATTGTAGAATGTATATAGTACAGTATGTATACGCTGGATGTAGAAGTCTAAATGTTTTCCATTAGTTTATTCCAATTAGGGGAGGTAGGGGTAGGGGAAAATAAAGGAATATATATATATATACATCTATTTGATGTATTTCCCAAAAAATATGGAGTATTGGAAATGCAGACAATTACATTGATGGAAGCCACAATCTATCTGCAATGCTAAAGCTGACCTATCCCCTTAAAAAAAGGAACAAAAGGTGCCTTGCTCAAGGGCACGTCGGCTCTGGTATTTAAACAAGCAACCTGTTACTGTCCCAACGCTCTAACCGCTAGGCTACCTTCCACCCTAGCTAGCGGTTGCGTCCTTTTCCTCTGCCACACACTTCCTGTTTTTCTTTTAGGTTTCTCGTTTCCTTAATGAAGCCCCCCCCCCCCCCCCCCCCATCTTTCCAGGACAAGGTGCCTTGTCGTTTTGGTACAGGTCAGGTTTAGCATCAAAATAGACATTATACAAGACTACAAATTCCTACAAGCCATCTCTGACAACTTTGCTAACAGGTATTGTGTCAATTTAAAACTTGCACAATACAAAATCACAGAATTGTCAATTTATAGAAATGTAACCAATATGTCATTACATTTAATTTACAGATTGTTAATCCAGAGATTCTTACCTTTGCCTTGATTAGGCAGTCTCGTCCATATCATCATGGCATTTGTAGTTCTTTGATCGCCACATTATCAGCAAATTAGCATTAAGATTTTTGGGGGGGCAAAAATACAGTTGATTATATTGACAAGGCACCATGTCCTGGAAAGATTTACACGGTTATCAAAACGTCATGCCAGGGTAAGCCTACACAAAACACATCCCTTATTTTAAGTGTTTCTAAAATCTCCTATGGGAAAAATGAATGGTGGAAAATCAATTGGAACCATTTCCTTGTTTGACCGGTAAGTTTTATGGGTATTATGACAAACACTGTGATACTCTATAGGCCCTGTCAAAAGTAGTGCACTACATTGGGGAAAGGGTCATTTGGGACGCAAACCAGGATTAATTAGCAGGTTTCTGTGGCTTGGCCTGAGCCGACACTACAGAACTCTTAAATGATCTCTACAATATACATACAGTGCCTTGCGAAAGTATTCGGCCCCCTTGAACTTTGCGACCTTTTGCCACATTTCAGGCTTCAAACATAAAGATATAAAACTGTATTTTTTTGTGAAGAATCAACAACAAGTGGGACACAATCATGAAGTGGAACGACATTTATTGGATATTTCAAACTTTTTTAATAAATCAAAAACTGAAAAATTGGGCGTGCAAAATTATTCAGCCCCCTTAAGTTAATACTTTGTAGCGCCACCTTTTGCTGCGATTACAGCTGTAAGTCGCTTGGGGTATGTCTCTATCAGTTTTGCACATCGAGAGACTGACATTTTTTCCCATTCCTCCTTGCAAAACAGCTCGAGCTCAGTGAGGTTGGATGGAGAGCATTTGTGAACAGCAGTTTTCAGTTCTTTCCACAGATTCTCGATTGGATTCAGGTCTGGACTTTGACTTGGCCATTCTAACACCTGGATATGTTTATTTTTGAACCATTTCATTGTAGATTTTGCTTTATGTTTTGGATCATTGTCTTGTTGGAAGACAAATCTCCGTCCCAGTCTCAGGTCTTTTGCAGACTCCATCAGGTTTTCTTCCAGAATGGTTCCATCCATCTTCCCATCAATTTTAACCATCTTCCCTGTCCCTGCTGAAGAAAAGCAGGCCCAAACCATGATGCTGCCACCACCATGTTTGACAGTGGGGATGGTGTGTTCAGCTGTGTTGCTTTTACGCCAAACATAACGTTTTGCATTGTTGCCAAAAAGTTCAATTTTGGTTTAATCTGATCAGAGCACCTTCTTCCACATGTTTGGTGTGTCTCCCAGGTGGCTTGTGGCAAACTTTAAACAACACTTTTTATGGATATCTTTAAGAAATGGCTTTCTTCTTGCCACTCTTCCATAAAGGCCAGATTTGTGCAATATACGACTGATTGTTGTCCTATGGACAGAGTCTCCCACCTCAGCTGTAGATCTCTGCAGTTCATCCAGAGTGATCATGGGCCTCTTGGCTGCATCTCTGATTAGTCTTCTCCTTGTATGAGCTGAAAGTTTAGAGGGACGGCCAGGTCTTGGTAGATTTGCAGTGGTCTGATACTCCTTCCATTTCAATATTGTCGCTTGCACAGTGCTCCTTGGGATGTTTAAAGCTTGGGAAATATTTTTGTATCCAAATCCGGCTTTAAACTTCTTCACAACAGTATCTCGGACCTGCCTGGTGTGTTCCTTGTTCTTCATGATGCTCTCTGCGCTTTTGACGGACCTCTGAGACTATATCACAGTGCAGGTGCATTTATACGGAGACTTGATTACACACAGGTGGATTGTATTTATCATCATTAGTAATTTAGGTCAACATTGGATCATTCAGAGATCCTCACTGAACTTCTGGAGAGAGTTTGCTGCACTGAAAGTAAAGGGGCTGAATAATTTTGCACGCCCAATTTTTCAGTTTTTGAATTGTTAAAATAGTTTGAAATATCCAATAAATGTCGTTCCACTTCATGATTGTGTCCCACTTGTTGTTGATTCTTCACAAAAAAATAGTTTTATATCTTTATGTTTGAAGCCTGAAATGTGGCAAAAGGTCGCAAAGTTCAAGGGGGCCGAATACTTTCGCAAGGCACTGTATCTGCCTCCCCATGGCCGACACTGGAAATGAGTGTTTCAGGTTCACTTGTTGATTTACCCCCCCTCACCCCCTCCACCACACACACACACACACACCTTGCATAGGAAAAAAACTATACATGTAGAGAGACAGATCCATTGCTCAGCTTTATATATCCCTTCATGTCAATTCATTCAAATGACAAAATACCCAGAATACAACATTTTTATTGTTGCTTTGTTGTATACTGTTTTTCCTTTCCTTATTTGTTTTAAGCAGATAAAAGTTGCACATTAAAATATGAAACACTCCCAAATATATAAATAAAACCACAGGTTTGACAGTAATTGTATTGACAGCTAACTTGAATGAGCCATGAATCATACACAGGAGTAGAAAAACACTGCAAAACAAAAGAAGCATACACAATTTACAGACAAATGTTAATTTTCAGTAATTAAAAAGAGGTATGATCATACTGCAGTAGATTGATAAGTCCCAATATAATAGCAACATGGTCCTTGTGGTGTTATGATAATGGTCTCTATTGTGGCCACTAGCAAACTTCTCATTCTCAATACAAGGCAATTAATTTCCCTTACTAATACTCATTTTGTACAGTTGGAATAATAATCAAGAATGACGTCTTGAGTTTTGAACCCCTTTTTCTTTTGTGGGTGTGGCAGTACACACAAAACATTCCCAATATTTGCAATACATTCAATCAAACTGGAAGGCATTTAATTTGTTTCACAATACAATGGTGTCTGGCAGTAACACTGTTCAGCTAAAATAGGACATATAGAAACTGCTCTAGTGGGTGTGTGGGTCTCTCTCATTTCCAAAACACGCATTATTCACACACATTACAAGTCTCCATCTTGGATCTCAAAGTGATGTCAGGGAGCTAGATAGCGGACTGCCAAATAAAATAATCACCAAATCTGTCAGTTTTGTATCTCTGAACAGCTAAGAGTAACCCCTGTGTGTATTAAACAATAACCTACCATACAAACTTCAGAACCCACATTAACATTCTTGTCCATGAAGTACTTCTCAATATTGATAACTATGACAAGTATAGTAATGATGTCAATTTCATATGTCTTTCTATACAATTATTATTTTGACCATAAATTCTTAAAATACAAATCCTATATCTGTTGGACAGTATTTCTTTTGAATTTGATCTCAGCTGAGCATTGTTCAGTAACTGACCGTTTTGTCTGACCGTGGTACAGTGATACTTTAACAGTGGTCATTATAGTTCAAGCACTGGCCATTGCTGTTGGTCTCGACTCCACTGTTAAGTTTCTGTGTAAGTACAATGTCATCCAGAGGATTCAATGAGTCCCATCATACTCCTTTTATCATCATATTGAAGCATCTTTATAGATGTAGCTGCATTTTAAGTTAAGCTGCTCCACGTCAACCATGACCATCAAAGCACAGGAGAAATATTCATAATGAATTTTAAACTGACATTCTCCGCTGTTGAGAGCGGAAACCATCTTCCCGTCTTCATACTATAGTCTTATCATGGTACTTCAAGCATCCAGAGGTACAGAAGGGCGAGAAGGACACATCCATTGTCTCACACTGGTAATTCAATTATTGCAGTTCTGTACCTCTGGTTTGTTTTCTTCTCCCAACCCTGTGGTCTGAGAGATGTGATTGGGCATGAACCCAAGTCAGTATACAGGACAGGCCATCAATTTGGCCCCAGAGCTTGGCATTACATTATCTCTGTCTGTCAGTCAGTATGTGTTAGTGAGGCTCAGGGTACGGGGTACTGGTGAAGCAGTAGCACACCTTTTGGCAGGTAAAAAGATCCAACAGAGCAGTGGTGAGGTGAGCCTGGAAGAGTATATATTATCAGCGCCATAGTGGGGACAAGGTACCCCACTGACCAGACCAGTCCCTCTCTTTCAAACATGCATGCACAGAGCCAAGTTAGAGGGAGTTCTGCCTCCTGGCTTTACTGTGGTTAGTGATGTGTGGGTTGACTCATAACCTGCAGTCCCTGCAGTTTAGGGCAATAAAATAGTGTGTGGCTGAATGGCGGGCAGGCGGGTTGAATAAACTATGCATTAAAAAAAATCCATAAATGTATAATTCTTGTGCAATTCATATCTATAGGCTACATTTATTTTTATTATTTTTTATCTGGTGCTAGAGTGTAGTCTAAGCCTAAACTTTAGGGCCTAACTAAACACTCTCTGAATACACAGCAATCGTCAATTGCTTTTACGAACTTAAGCAGAAAAAGTTCACGTCGATCCACTGAGGAAAAAGGACAATGTTGGAGTTTAATTAAATAAGAGACGAGCTGCAAAATGGAGAGTTGAAAATAAATAGAAGCGCCAGAACAGTAGCCTGATGTTTGGGAAAGATTTGGTGAAGTGGTAAAAGAGGATGATAGCAGTGCCAACTATTGTGTGTGATTGTGAGGCGCTATACAAATTTGACAGTCACAAGAGGAGGACTTCAAAATGGTACATCAAGGGAACTATAGGCTACTGTTCAGATGGGTTAAAGGCCCAGTACATTCAAAAAACATGATTTGTTATATATATATTTCCACACTATGAGGTTGGAATAATACTGTACAATTTAGAAAACTATGATACTGCCCTTTTAGTGTAAGCTCTGTTTGAAAAGACAGCCTGATTTGGTGGGAGGGAGTTTTGGCCTTTCATGGTGACATCATCATGTGGTAAATTAGTTAATAGACAAGAGAGTTCCAAACCTCTCTGCCAATAAGAGCACATTTTCTGTTTTCACCTCCCCATTCAAACCACTCCCAGATAGTCTTAGCTAAATTCTTATTGAAAAATTGCTCTTTGCTAAGAAGTCAATTTTGTTTCTTTTTGACCATTTTAATTGAAAACATTCACACTAAAGTACTTAATTGTTATCCAGAAATTATTTGAAATACAGATACAAATGCTGCACTGGACCTTTAAATGGAATAGTATCCTGAAATATGCACACTGAATATATTACCGCCTAATATAATATTAACTTGTGAAATTATACACCAAATGTACATTTTGACTGGAATGGAGAAATTATTTATTTCAGCATCTTGAGAGAATGAATGTGTGGTTAGGGACCGTCTGTAAAGTTCCTATCTTTATCAGCATCAGAAAAGCTGATAGTAGCCTATTTCAGTCACATAAAATATGCATCCAAGCCGAACTGAAATGTTGCCAGAAACATGTTGGGTAGTTTTTACAGCTTTTAACATTTTATATATTTGCGGGTTAGGGTCAGGCCTCAGATTTTCACTTTATCACATATAGTCGGGCAGTTGCGGATGGGTTATTTAGCAATTGCAGGCTGGTGTAGGTGAAAAAACAGCTGACCCGTGCACCACTAAGGGTGGTGATGGTGTTGGCTGCTTGTTCATGCAGTCCTTCTGGTCTGGGACTAAGTCCTGGTGTGACTTTATGGGTTCCTTTTAGAGGACACTGATGACACAGCCTCCCCCTTCAACTAGAGCTACCCTGGCATGCATATGGTCACAAACACACATGCACCACCCACACAACCTCTGTCTCTCACACACACACACACACACACACACACACATATTGCATGTACTCACACTTTTACACGTACATACACACACTTTCACACAGTGTGCTCTAACCCCTGTCACATTAAGACACTGCTCTTCTGGAGCTGCTGCTGCGGCTCAGGCTGGTGGCGCTGCTCTTGCGCGAAAGGCTGGGTGTCGTGGCGACTGAGAGGCTGGGCGTTGTGGCAACCGAGGGGGGCGGCTCGTTGGGGCAGCCGTACTGCAGGAGGATGTCGGCACACTCCTGACTTCCTGCGTAACGCGCCAACGCGAGGGCCGTCTGCCCCTGGGCGTCCCGACACCTCACATCACTGCCATACTGCAACCAGGGAGAGAGAGGGGGGAGAATGAGAGCGGGCAATAAGATTCAGCTGACATTTGTAGTGGATAAAAAAGACATGTACAGTGCATTCGGAAAGTATTTAGACCACTTGACTTTTTCCACATTTTGTTACATTACAGCCTTGTTCTAAAATTGATGACAATGACAAAGCAAAAACAGGTTTTTAGAAATGTTTGCAAATATTTCTAAATATTTGGTATGACGCTACAAGCTAGGCACATTGTATTTTGGGAGTTTCTCCCATTCTTCTCTGAAGATCCTCTCAAACTGTCAGGTTGGATGGGGAGCGTCGCTGCACAGCTATTTTCCGGCCTCTCGAGATCAGGTTCAAATCTGGGCTCTAGCTAGGGCACTCAAGGACCCTTCTCCCCCGATTGCTCAGTTTGGCCAGGCGGCCAGCTCTAGGAAGAGTCTTGGCGGTTCCAAACTTTTTCCATTTAAGAATGATGGAGGCTACTGTGTTCTTAGGGACCTTCAATGCTGCAGACATCTTTTAGTACCCTTCCCAAGATCTGTGCCTCGACACAATCCTGTCTCAGCTCTACGGACAATTATTTCTAACTCAAGGCTTGGTTTTTGCTCTGACATACACATGTCCAATCAATTGAATTTACCACAGGTGGACTCCACTCAAGTTGTAAAAACATCTCAAGGATGATAAATGGAAACCGGATGCACCTGAGCTCAATTTCAAGTCTCATAGCAAAGGGTCTGAATAATTTTGTAAATAAGGTATTTGTTTTATTTTTAATACATTTACTAACCTTTCTAACAACCTGTTTTCCCTTGTCATTATGGGGTAGTGTGTGTAGATTGTCATTATGGGGTAGTGTGTGTAGATTTTAGAATTAGGCTATAACGTAACAAAATGTGGAAAAGGGGAAGGGGTCTGAATACTTAACAAAAAATAGCTATACAGTGCATTCGGAAAGTGTCACACTACTATACCCAAGTCATAGACTGTTCTCTCTGCTGCCGCACAGCAAGCGATACAGATGCATCAAGTCTGCAACCAACAGGACCCTGAACAGCTTCTACCCCCAAGCAATAAGACTGATTAGTACTGTAGTTAATCCAGGTAGCTATTGGTTCATTATTTAACTAACTACATTGACCCTTTCTGCACCAACTCTTTTGAATCATTACATATGCTGCTGTTACTGTTTATTATCTATCCTGTTGCCTAGTCATGTTATCCATACCTATATGTACATATATATACCTCAACTACCTCGTACCCTACACATCGACTCGGTACTGGTACCCTGTGTATATAGCTGAGTTGTCATTACTCACTGTGTAATTATCTTTCTATGATTCCTCTATTGTATTTCTTCATTTTTTTACTCTGCTTTGTTGGGATGGGCTTGAAAGCATTTCACTGTTAGTCTATATCTGTTATTTACAAAGCATGTAACATAACATTTTATTTGACATTTCTGCCATTCTTTGGCTGTAGTATCATGAGTGGATGAAAAACAAAAAATGGAAAAGAAGGATGAAGAGACTAAAGGAGGGACGTTCTCTCACCCAGACCAGCAACTGGGTCATGACCACGTCGGCGAGCTGGCAGGCGGCATGCAGCGCTGAGTGGGGCGGCAGGGGGGATCCCCCCATGGGAGAGCTGGGGAATGCAACAGGGGGCTGAGGAGAGAGGTGACCCCCTGGGCGGAGTGGGCCGTTAATGTCGTCCTTGGTGCTGTGGGCCAGGAGGAGGAGCAGGTGGGGGAGGTCCCTCTCCATCACGGCCACCAGCAGACAGGCCGACAGCGTGTTGACCTCTGACCCCTGACTGGGGGACATGGAGGGGGAAGGTGGGACCAGCGGAGCCACAAACAGCCTCTGCTCATACTTGGCCCGGATCCACGATTCCCGCTCCTCTCTGGGATCAGTCAGACACAGTTACAGAGACACACACACACACACACAGTTACCAAGGGAACAGAGTGTGTGAACAGGCATGTGTATGTAGTCAGAATCTACACACACACACACACACACACTACTATTTCTACTTTCTACTACTATTAGCTCTAACACTTCTATCAATGCAACTCTTCTACAATAACAACAATAACTCATACCGCAACTGCAGTCCAGCAAACTTTCCACATATTCACATGTTATTAAGTGTTCCCTTCCCCTGTCCTATCCCCTGTTTCCCAATGTCTATCCCATGTCCTCCAGTATCCCTAGTCCTCCTACCGGGTGGCGTTGGGTGTTGGTTTCCGGCGGCCCAGTGTGCGTCCCTCCCAGATGCTGTTGGCCAGGTGGTTGCCAATGGCGCCCAGCACCAGGGTGAGTTCTCTGGGCAGGTCGTCCAGGTCCAGAGAGCGGACACGGGACAGGTGGGTGCCCAGGTTCCTGTGGATCCCTGAACACTCAATGCAGATAAGAGCCCCCAGGTTCAGACTGGCCCACGTTGGGTCTGAGAGAGGGGAGACAGCAGGTTCTGGGATCACACTAAATAGTAGACTAAAATGTGTAGTCTGCATGCATATGAAACTGCATGCATATGATAAACAGAGAGGAAATACAGAGATGGGATTAGATTACAATGCATTTCTATTCTGGGTTGCAACTACATGAGTAGGATTTACACTGGAGAAAGAGTGGAAGGATATGGAGAACAGTGTTGGGGTCAATTTCAATTTTCGTCACCTCAAAAAGTGAACCAATCTCCATTTAAAATGTAAATTGTTCCATTGAAGAGAACTGGAATGGAATGACTGGAATTTAAATGGAATTGACCCCAACCCTGATGGAGAATGTTTCCCCCCCCCACTGAAAACCAAGCTCAATGAGATCACCCGGCTACACATTTGATTCTATGGAAGTTGTGGGAACGTACGTTTTTGGTTTCACATTGGTTGTGGGAACAAAGCCATTTGTTTCCTGACCAGTAAAACTGAAAGAATTTTAAACGTTCTGAGAACAGAAGTGAACATTTAGCCTTTTCTGGGAATAATTATTTTCAGGTTGCAGGGATGTTCTGATAATGTTGAACTATAGTTCCTTAAGTTTTCCTGGGAGGTTTTATTAACACCCTGAGAATTGAAATTCTAGGTTATTTGGATGTTTTTGAATAACTTCACTGAATGTTTCAATAAGACTTTTAACAACACTAAAAGCTTATTTTGGGTTAACTTTTTTAAACTCCAAGCGTAGATAGGACACATGGAAATTAATTTCTTTAGGCATTAATAATGCGTTATAGAACGTTATAGAACGTTTTCTTAACATTCTCAGAACTGAATATATATTGTTTCTAAATCATATTCTAAGAAGGTTGTCTGAACGTTACAAAAGATTGTTTTTTATGGTTAATGTTCTTGGAACAATTTGAGAACATGACTTTAAATTGAACCATGAGGAAACGTTATGCTTTAGTACTGAAATTCCCACAGAAGAACATTGTTTCTCAATATTCTCTGAACTATTTGAAAACATTCCCAATGTCAAACCAGTTGGAGAAAGTTTGATAAGAACATTATCAAAGTTAAATGTAATCATGTTTGAACTTTTAGGAATTCTGTTATATTAATGAAATGCCAATAAAACATTTTTTGTCAAGTTTCTTAAATGTGCTGAGAATTTTCCAAAGCCAAGCAACTATCCTGCACCAATTCCCAGAAAACTGTGGGCAGATTGTATGCAAAATAACCATTGGCCAACCACCCTCTCGCCAAGCTCTAAGAAACATATGGTCCTCAGAACGTTATGCGCTAGCTGGACAGTAAGATGGAAGATGTTACGGATACAGTTATCCTGTGTGTGTATCCTGTGTGTGTGTGTGTTTCTTTTCTCTCATTCTCCCCTCACAGGTGAAAATCATCACTCCCCAATCAGTCAACAATCAACCCATCAATCAGAAGACACACCTCCTCCTGTTTCCTACCCTATCACAGTTCCTTCCCCATGGTTTAAAAACCCCATCATTTGTTTGTTCAGGAGCTCAATCTCTTTGTAATACCATGTTGGTAGATAGCTGTTCTTGATAGATTTCAGTAGCACAATCTCTTTGTAAATGCCATGTATGTAGATCTCTCTTTGTGTATTAATTAACCTCTTCTTTTGTTTGAGCACCTCCAAAGCACTTTGTCATCTCCTGTGAGTATTGTTTTTGCTTATGGTGTTTGCTGGTGGGAAAAAGGGGAAACCAAGACAAGTCGCCCATGGGCATACACTACCCGTAGGTAAACTTTGTTAAAAACACTAGTTAGAACTGGGTGGACCACCCACTGTATTTTTGGTTAGTTAGTTAGCTGTTGTTGAAATAGGCTAGTCTAGCTTAGGGGTGTTTTTGCATATTGTTTCTTTCCTTGGGTCCAGCTCAGCCCCTTTTCCTGCTCCCCCCATTACCGTGTGTTTATAAATAAACCCTGAGTTTGACGGTATTATTTCGGTTGTCGTGGTTATTTCATTCACTTTTACTTTGTCGCTATTATAATTTACATGAGTTATGTTACGGGTCTCACTACCATCCCCCCTAGACTGTTGGGCCAAAAGGGATTCGTAACATAAGTGGGGGCTCATCCGGGATTTGTCTTTACTGACACCCATGCCGCTCATGTAGATTGTTGTAGTGGTATAGTTCAGTGTTGAGCGTCATAGCTGAAGTAGCATTAGTGTTTGCTATTTTCGTTGGCTCTTGTGAAGTAGTGTAAGATGGCTACTTTTGATTTGAAGTCCTTTTTGGATAATCCTTCGTGGGAGGTTTTTGATAAATGTCGTAGAGTTGATTTAATGACCTTGGCTGACCATTACTCAATATCGATTCCGCAGAGTGTAGTTAAGGCGGAGGTTAAACAGCTAGTGTTAAATGTATTGTTGGAAGAGCAGGTGCTTGTGTTACCGCTGCCTGAGCATACTACCACTGTAGGGGATGTTACTGCTCCTGTAAGCCCATTGGTGTCTGATAATGAGGGCGAGGCTAAAACACCAGCCACATTGTCCCATTTTGATCCACTCTCCCCACTGTCAAACGGTGATGCCAGAAGGGATGTCCGTTTAGCACAGTTACAACTAGAGGTGGAAGAGAGAGCCCAAATTAGGCGAGAGACTCTCCAGTTGGAGATGTGTAAAATTGAGGCAGAAAGAGAACAACGGCAGATGATGTGTAAAATTGAGGCAGAAAGAGAACAACGGCAGATGATGTGTAAAATTGAGGCAGAAAGAGAACAGCGGCATTTAGATTTGGAGATGGGTAAAATTGAGGCAGAAAAAGAACAGCGGCATTTAGATTTGGAGATGGGTAAAATGGAGGCAGAAAAAGAACGAGAACAGAGGCAGATGACGTTTAAAATGCGCCAGATGGAACTGGAGGCAGAGACAGCGAGGCTAGCCTTCGTTCCTACTGTTCCTGTTAGTGAGTCGTCCTCACCAGCTGTGTCCTCAAACACGTTTGACATTAGTAGGCAGATTGCCTTAGTACCTTTGTTCAGAGAGTCGGAGGTTGACTCCTATTTTTGTGTATTTGAGCGTGTAGCATTGAAGTGGCCTGAAGAGGTATGGTGCCTATTACTTCAGTGTAAATTAACTGGTAAAGCCCAAGAGGTTTTGTCAGCGCTACCTCTGGAGGACAGTTTGAATTATGAAGTGGTCAAAGCTACTGTTCTTCGTGCCTATGAGCTTGTGCCTGAGGCATACCGACAGAGATTTAGGTCTCATAGAAAGTCTTCTAGTAAGACTTATGTGGAATTTGCTAGAGACAAGGGAAATCTGTTTGATAAATGGCATGCTGCTAGTAAGGTAACTGATTTCAACTCTCTCCGGGAGTTAATCTTGTTGGAAGAGTTTAAAAATTGCTTACCCGAACGCATTGTAGTTTACCTAAACGAACAGAAAGTATCCTCCCTGGCAGAAGCGTCTGTGTTGGCAGACGAGTTTGTGTTGACGCACAAGAGTGTGTTTTCGGCTCAAACTGAGAGTAGATCCACTGAGTTTCCTACCTTTAGCCCTAGTCGGCCCGCAGTAGTATATCAAGCACGCCAGAAGAATGAGCGTTCCTGTTTCTATTGTCATAAAGTGGGACATATGATTAATGATTGCTTCCTGCTTAAACGCAAACAAGGGATGCCTCTTCGTGCCAAGCCGCCAACAGGTGTTGGTCTAATTCGTACGGTTGTGAGGTCTGCAACAAAACAGGTGCCTCAGGGTAACTGTAGTTTGAAAGACTCAGTCCCCGACCGCAGTTATGAACCATTCATTTTCGAGGGGTTTGTGTCCCTAACGAATGACGAAGCGTCTCAGCGTCCGGTTAAAATCCTTAGAGATACTGGTGCGGCGCAGTCGTTTATATTGTCTGATGTGTTGCCCTTATCTGACGATACATACTGTGGTTCCAGTGTGTTAGTGCAGGGTATTGAAATGGGTTTTGTCCCAGTGCCGTTGCACTTTGTGAAAGTACACTCTGAGTTAATCAGTGGAATATTCAGAGTGGGGGTACGTCCTAAGTTGCCAGTAAAAGGTGTGACCTTTATAATGGGTAACGATATTGCCGGAGGAAAGGTAGTACCCGTATTGGAAGTATTGGATAAAAGTGACCACTCTCTCTCGAATGAGTTGGCACAGAGTTATCCACATGTGTTCCCCGCTTGTGCTGTCACTCGTGCTCAGGCACTACAAGAGGGTGACTTGATAGATTTGTCGAACACTGTTCTGTTCAAAGAGGATGATCAAGAGGATGGATTGTGTGATACCTCTGAGAAGCTGATCGCCTCTGACAAACAGCCCAGGAAAGAATCAAAGAACGTTGAACTTATTGCTGATGCAATACAGTTACCAGTCACTCGTGAGCAGCTGATTGCTAACCAAAAGGTTGACGACAAACTTGCTAAATGTTTTTCTAGTGTTGTCTCATTGGAAGAAGTGAAGAAGAAGAACGTGGCTTACTTCATTGATGGTAATCTCCTCATGCGTAAATGGAAATCCCATGTTGACGCGGGTGGAGATTGGAATGCTGTTTACCAAATAGTGATTCCTACAGCCTTTCGACAAAATGTGTTATCCCTTGCTCATGATCACCAGTGGTCTGGTCATTTAGGAATTACAAAGACGTATGATCGGATCCTTCGACATTTCTTTTGGCCGGGTTTAAAACAAGATGTGTCTCAGTTCTGTCGGACATGCCACACATGTCAGATAACAGGAAAACCAAATCAGGTTATTCCTCCCGCTCCTCTTTGTCCCATACCTGTCATAGGTGAACCATTTGAGCATGTGGTGGTTGATTGTGTCGGACCGTTACCGAAGACAAAATCGGGTAACCAGTTTTTGTTAACGATAATGTGTATGGCTACAAGATACCCCGAGGCTATTCCTCTGAGAAGGATTACAGCTCCGATAGTGAGTAAAGCCTTAATAAAATTCTTCACGACATTCGGGTTACCTAAGGTGGTACAAAGCGATCAAGGTACCAATTTCCTATCCAAGCTCTTCAAGCAGGTGTTAAAATGCTTATCAATTACGCACCGTGTATCAAGCGCCTATCACCCAGAGTCTCAGGGTGCGCTTGAAAGATGGCATCAGACACTGAAGTCTATGCTACGTAAATATTGTTTGGAATCTGAGAAAGATTGGGATGAGGGAGTTCCTCTAGTTTTGTTTGCTGCTCGTGAAACTGTGCAGGAGTCCCTAGGTTTCAGCCCGGCTGAACTAGTGTTTGGTCACACAGTAAGAGGACCAATGAAAGTCCTTAAAGAACAGTTCTTGTCCCAAGAGTTGTGTACCAGAGATGAGAATGTGTTGGACTATGTTAGTCGCTTTCGTGAGCGCCTACACCAAGCTTGTGCTCTTGCAAAGGAAGCTCTGTCTTCCTCACAGAGGAGCATGAAAAGACACTATGATAAAGAGGCTGTTTCTCGTCCACTACAGCCAGGTGACCAAGTACTGGTGTTATTACCTGTTCCAGGATCTTCACTGTCAGCTCGTTTCTCTGGTCCTTATTTAATTGAAAAGAAAATAAGTGAATCTGACTATGTGCTTCAAACTCCTGATAGAAAACGCCAATCTCGTGTGTGTCACATTAACATGTTGAAAGCATACCACACCCGACCCATCACACAGTTAGATAGTTCAAAAACTGAGGAAGGTACTGCTGTCTCCTCTGCTACTACTGCGATGATAGTGGACTGTCATATTGATGATGTTGATGGCTTGGAGTTGCGCAATACTCAGCAGCAGTGTGTGAGATTGCCCAACTCAGAAATGCTGCTGTCTATCCAGTCAGGTCTGGTTCATTTACCGGATGGACAGGCTAATGATATTGTGAGGCTACTACACAGTTTTCCATGTCTCTTTAATGACGTTCCTACTCGCACAAATGTGTTGGAACATGACATTAATGTTGGAAATGCTACACCTATCAAGCAACACCCATATCGTATCAACGCTTCCAAGAGGAAGATAATGAGGGATGAGGTGAGATATTTGTTGGAGAATGACCTGGCTAAGCCAAGTTCAAGCCCTTGGAGTTCTCCTTGCATTCTGGTTCCTAAACCTGATGGTACGTCCAGGTTATGTACGGATTATCGAAAGGTAAATTCTGTCACAATGCCAGATTCGTTCCCGTTACCCAGACTGGACGACTGTATCGACACTATTGGTGCTGCTAAGTATGTAACCAAGTTGGACCTCTTAAAAGGTTACTGGCAGGTTCCGTTAACTTCACGTGCTTCTGAGATTTCTGCCTTTGTGACCCCAGATAACTTCCTACAGTACTCAGTCATGGCTTTTGGGATGCGAAATGCACCAGCCACTTTCCAACGACTGGTTAACTCCGTATTAGCTGGCGTTCCTAATTGTAGTGCATACCTTGATGACCTAGTGATTTATTCGTCTGAGTGGTCAGATCATGTTGACTTGCTAAGGGTAGTATGTGAACGGTTGGCAGCTGCTTCTCTAACCCTGAACTTGGCAAAGTGCGAGTTTGGGAAGGCTACTGTTACCTATCTCGGTAAAGAGGTTGGCCATGGACAGGTGCGCCCTGTTGATGCCAAGGTCTTGGCTATAACTGCATTCCCTGCACCTACCACTAGACGAGAGCTACGCCGCTTTTTAGGGATGGTTGGCTACTACCGTAGCTTCTGCAAAAATTTCTCTGCGGTAGTTGCTCCATTGACTGATTTGCTCAGTCCGGCAAGACCATTTGTGTGGTCCCCTGATTGTAAGAGAGCTTTTGAATCAGCGAAAGCACTCTTATGTAGTACCCCTGTACTTGCTGCTCCGGATTTTGAACAACTGTTCAAGCTTGAGGTAGATGCTAGTGCCAGAGGTGCTGGTGCTGTTCTACTGCAGCAGGACAAGAGTGGAGTGGATCATCCTGTTTGTTATTTTTCCCGTAAATTTAATAAATGTCAAACAAACTATGCGACAATAGAACAAGAAGCTCTTGCTTTGTTGTTGGCTCTGCAATACTTCGAAGTATACATTGGTTCCAGTGCCCTACCAGTGATTGTGTATACTGACCATAACCCCTTAGTTTTTCTCCACCGAATGTACAACCAGAACCAGCGCCTTATGCGTTGGGCGCTGATTGTACAAAATTATAATTTGGAGATCCGCCACAAAAAGGGTTCAGATAATGTGTTGGCAGATGCTTTGTCTCGTGTGTGAAGATGATTTCTGTATGTTTTGCAAGGTTGTTGATTTGTTGTGAGTGTTCATTTAAATACTGTAGTCGCAAATCCCCCTAGGGTTGCTCTTTTAAGGGTGGGAGTGTTACGGATACAGTTATCCTGTGTGTGTATCCTGTGTGTGTGTGTGTTTCTTTTCTCTCATTCTCCCCTCACAGGTGAAAATCATCACTCCCCAATCAGTCAACAATCAACCCATCAATCAGAAGACACACCTCCTCCTGTTTCCTACCCTATCACAGTTCCTTCCCCATGGTTTAAAAACCCCATCATTTGTTTGTTCAGGAGCTCAATCTCTTTGTAATACCATGTTGGTAGATAGCTGTTCTTGATAGATTTCAGTAGCACAATCTCTTTGTAAATGCCATGTATGTAGATCTCTCTTTGTGTATTAATTAACCTCTTCTTTTGTTTGAGCACCTCCAAAGCACTTTGTCATCTCCTGTGAGTATTGTTTTTGCTTATGGTGTTTGCTGGTGGGAAAAAGGGGAAACCAAGACAAGTCGCCCATGGGCATACACTACCCGTAGGTAAACTTTGTTAAAAACACTAGTTAGAACTGGGTGGACCACCCACTGTATTTTTGGTTAGTTAGTTAGCTGTTGTTGAAATAGGCTAGTCTAGCTTAGGGGTGTTTTTGCATATTGTTTCTTTCCTTGGGTCCAGCTCAGCCCCTTTTCCTGCTCCCCCCATTACCGTGTGTTTATAAATAAACCCTGAGTTTGACGGTATTATTTCGGTTGTCGTGGTTATTTCATTCACTTTTACTTTGTCGCTATTATAATTTACATGAGTTATGTTACGGGTCTCACTACCATCCCCCCTAGACTGTTGGGCCAAAAGGGATTCGTAACAGAAGAGAAAGCAGAAAAAGCAGTAGAGCACGAAAGGAAAGAGAAATTGAATAAACAGAGAGCAGAAAAGTGAGATACAACCAACAGTAATGAATGAGTTGACTAACTAGGTGCTTCACAGTCCACACAGAGGCTGTTGCCCTTGGCGTTACGGATAGCCTGCAGCGCCACAGCTTCACTCTGGCTGTTCTTACGAGCCTGAAGAACACACAAACACACAATTAGTTTCTCCTTAGTAATAGCTGGTTTCCTAGACAAACACTTTGCCAGATGCAGATGATATTTTCTTGTAATGCGTGTGTGAGTGTATGTGTGTGCCTGTGTGTCTCTGTGTACGCGCGGACAACAACCATCCGAGCCACTGCCTGTTCACCCCGCTTACCATCCAGAAGGCGAGGCCAGTACATGTGCATCAAAGCTGGGACCGAGAGACTGAAAAACAGCTTCTATCTCAAGGCCATCAGACTGTTAAACAGCCATCACTAGCACAGAGGCTGCTGCCTACATATTGACTTGAAATCATTTGCCACTTTAATAATGTTTACGTATCTTGCATTACTCATCTCATATGTATATACTGTCTTTTATACCATCTATTGCATCTTGCCAATGCCGCTCAGTCATTGCTCATCCATATATTTATATGTATATATTCTTATTCCATTCCTTTACTTAGATGTGTGTGTATTATGAAGTTGTTGAGGAATTGTTAGATTACATGTTAGATATTGCTGCACTGTCGGAACTAGAAGCACAAGCATTTCACTACACTTGCAATAACATCTGCTAACCATGTGCATGTGACCAATACAATGGGATTTGATTTGTGTGTGTACGTCTGCATCCTTGCCTTGTTCTTGCTGCTCTCACACAGCTGCAGGCTGGCCAGGATCTGGCTCTCGATGGCAGTCACCCAGGCGTCCCTTTCCTCCACACTCTGGGCCTCAAAGTGCCACGTCTGGCCCGTGCTTGACACGATAAGGAAGTCAAAGTTATCCTCGTCTGATAACAGAACACAGATAATATATAGGCTTGTATTAGAGACAGGAAAAACATGATAAATAGGACCCTGAGTTGACTACATGACCTGGTCCAATTAGGCCTGAGGTCAGGTTAAACTCATGGCCCTAATGACAAATTACCATACAGTGGATTCAGAGGGTTTCTTCCTCCATCACAATGATGATTGGTGGTGGATCGCCAAACAGCACTTATCTGCTAAGTAGACATCGGCATGCATTATTGCATTGCTGTCATGATAGACAAATGAAGATGCATGGAGTATATGGAGAGAAGACTATTACTGAATGGAGATAGGCGCTTTCTCTTAGAGACTCAAGAGCAGTGTTAATTTCGTCAACAATAACTATGATGAAAAATACTAATCAACAGCCTATTTTTCCTAACTAAACTATGACGATAACGAGATGAGATGCCCTGGGGGAAAAACTACAACTATTACAAATTACTTTCCATTTTAGTCGACGAAAATGTGACAAGACGAGAATTCCACCTGAGACTAATGTACATTTAATTTGAAGCTCCTTTTCATCTGTTTTGTCCAATCATAAGCATGCATGCAGAATATTTCATGCAATCCTCTCATTGGCAGAATTGTCATCTTTCAGTTGTGTGGTCTGATTGAGCTGATCTGTTCAGCACTCCCGCAAAGATCCCAGGCGGTCACTTCAATCACTCGTCAATCTTTTGAACTGATGCGAAGCCAGGACATTTGACTTGTAACTGACCTAAACTAGTAACAATGTTTTATCCTCTCTCTTACATTCACGTAGGCTCTATTTTTCCACGTGCACTGTTATTCATTCATCTGTATTGCCGTTCCCGCGCCGCGGTCCGCAAATACGAGTTGTGTTTCCTATGGGGGAAAAACGAATGCTATTTGTTGAATATTAGGAGTACATTAATACGTCTGGCATTTTTTGTAAAGCTCAAACTATTTTATTTTCAAGGAAACCACCGAATGGGGAGAAAATCAGAGCTGTAAATAGTTTAACCTGTAGCCAAGGCTGTATAGCCTATATTATTAATTATGGCTGGCATTGGTTACAATCTGCCACAATATCAATGTTGCCAGCTAAGGTATATGAGGGCATAGTTGGACAAGGCTGTCTGAATGTGCACATGATGAAAGTACAAGGTAGCCTGAATAATCATTATTTAATAGATAGAAATACACTGACTTGTGTATCTAAAATGTCTGACTAAAACGTTAGTTTTAGGCGACTGATAATAACTAAAACTAAAGATGAAATTACTCAGATGTGACTAGCTATTTTAAGACTGAAACTAAGACAAACTAAATCTAAAATAGCTGCCAAAATGAACACTGCTCAAAAGAGAACTCAATATGGTGCTACTGCATCTTAAAAGCAGACACAGTGACAGAGAAATTGACAAACAGAAAAACAGGCAGCAGGACAGACATACAAGACAGATGGACAGAGACATGCAGACAGGATGAAAAGCAGGGCTGACAGACAGACAGAAACACACCCTCATTACCTGTCTTGTTTATGTTTCTTAAGCTACCAAAGCTTTTTAGTTTCCACATTTTGCGCTTTGCTACAGGGTATGAGATTAGCAGATCAGACGTCCCAGGAAAGCAAAGGGGAGAGAGAGAGAATGAAGGAGCACAGGAAAAACGGCAGATATTTTGGAGAAAATAAGTAGACATTTTCAAGCAGTAGGGCAATAACAGATGAGCAATGTTTTTCTTTAGACGTCTGTTCAGTATTGATCCATTCCCGGTTCACTTTCAAATTTAGTTCCAAGTTTATCCACAAACAAAGTCTACACAAAGTCTAAAATTCCTCAACAAAGATTTGAACAAGAGGATGCAATGTTCAGATAGAAATGTAATGTGTAAAACACATTCTATTGAATCTCATGCAGTTCTATCTGCAATGTTCTGAATGTTTAACCTCACTAAACCCTGAATACACTACTGTTGGAAGCTTACCATCTGCTTGGCCAATTGCTGTGTCTCCTTTCAGGTTCATGCTCTTCTTCTTGCGATGCTTCTTCCTGTCAACCATCGGGGAGGCGGGACCTGTGTCTTTAGAGGAGGAGGGGTTGGACACACCCTCGATGGCAGTGTCTGCCACAGGCACACAAGCACAGGAAATACGTTTGTGTCATATGGTATAAAAGTACAAAAAAAATCACAGGGTATGTGAATCTAGTGGAGAATCATATCCACAATAACTCATAAGCGTACACTAGAGGAGCAAGCAAATTCAAAAGTGACAAAATAAATAAACAAAGTCCACAGAGGATGAGGGGGGTGTACGTACCCACACTTTGGGCCCTGTAGGAGACAGTAGAGGGACAGAGCTGCACCCCTCTGCACCCCTCTGACAACCCTCCTCCCGCCCCCTCCTCTACCGGCAGGAGGTTACTGCCACTACCAGGGACTATGGGGGAGAGAGAAATACATTTAAAATAAATATTACATAAAGACACTCATGACAATTCAGTGATCAAAGCAAAGAATGTAGATCACTCAAAAAGTTGACAAGTGCTTATTTAAGTTCTATTACATAAGTGCAATGTTTTTCTACATCCCAAATCTGGTGAGAGATGGATGAAAGAAGAGAAGGGGTGGATGAAAGAAGAGTAAGAGATGGATGAAAGAAGAGTAAGTTACAGGGAGAATGATGGCAAAACAGTGAGACATCAAGATGGATAGAGAGAATATGCTCTAGATTAGATTCAGAGAGAAGGATAATGAAAGGGGAGAGAGAGTGATAAAGAGAGAGTGGCTGTCCTTTTGGGGCCCCTTTTACCTGCACTGGCCCCCTCAGGCACCTGTACATCTTTGACCAGGCCATTGAGGCCAGGCGGAGGGCCACAGGAAGGGACAGCACCAGCACGAGGCGGACGTTTCCCTGGCACCTTCACAGTCACCCGCAGCATGTCCATTTCCTTCCCATGGGCATTCTGCATGTAGTCCTGCCAGGTCAGGGGGAAAGGTCAACCATTACAGAAAATATATAGTGGTATTGTAGCATGGTTCAATCCGTTCTGTGATTCAATACAGTGTTCAGCAGGTTATACAAGGGTCGTTACACCAATTGGCTGCCTTTTGAGCAGTGTAACTTTGGTGGGGAAAAAACATTTTGTTTCACATAGTTTTTACATTCTGTCAAAAAGAGCACATGTTCAACTTAATAAAAATTAACATCTCAAGGAGGTTAAATAAAAATAATAAGTGCAAGTAAAGTAACAGGGTTGACGATTTCATCTTAAATCAGCCATGAATCCCTTTGTGACAAGCTTGTTGTGTGCAACAGGGAGGGGCAATTGAATGCAAGCTTCCCCCAAAAAATATATTGTTAAAACACTTCTAGCCTGTCTATCTATGGGTAACAGGGTTGATGTGTTATTCTAGCCTGTCTATCTATGGGTAACAGGGTTGATGTGTTATTCTAGCCTGTCTATCTATGGGTAACAGGGTTGACGTGTTATTCTAGCCTGTCTATCTATGGGTAACAGGTTTGACGTGTTGTTCTAGCCTGTCTATCTATGGGTAACAGGGTTGACGTGTTGTTCTAGCCTGTCTATCTATGGGTAACAGGGTTGACGTGTTGTTCTAGCGTGTCTATCTATGGGTAACAGGGTTGACGTGTTATTCTAGCCTGTCTATCTATGGGTAACAGGGTTGATGTGTTATTCTAGCCTGTCTATCTATGGGTAACAGGGTTGACGTGTTATTCTAGCCTGTCTATCTATGGGTAACAGGGTTGACGTGTTATTCTAGCCTGTCTATCTATGGGTAACAGGGTTGACGTGTTATTCAAGCCTGTCTATCTATGGGTAACAGGGTTGACGTGTTATTCTAGCCTGTCTATCTATGGGTAACAGGGTTGACGTGTTATTCTAGCCTGTCTATCTATGGGTAACAGGGTTGACGTGTTATTCTAGCCTGTCTATCTATGGGTAACAGGGTTGACGTGTTATTCTAGCCTGTCTATCTATGGGTAACAGGGTTGACGTGTTATTCTAGCCTGTCTATCTATGGGTAACAGGGTTGACGTGTTATTCTAGCCTGTCTATCTATGGGTAACAGGGTTGACGTGTTATTCTAGCCTGTCTATCTATGGGTAACAGGGTTGACGTGTTGTTCTAGCGTGTCTATCTATGGGTAACAGGGTTGACGTGTTGTTCTAGCGTGTCTATCTATGGGTAACAGGGTTGACGTGTTATTCTAGCCTGTCTATCTATGGGTAACAGGGTTGACGTGTTATTCTAGCCTGTCTATCTATGGGTAACAGGGTTGACGTGTTATTCTAGCCTGTCTATCTATGGGTAACAGGGTTGACGTGTTATTCTAGCCTGTCTATCTATGGGTAACAGGGTTGACGTGTTATTCTAGCCTGTCTATCTATGGGTAACAGGGTTGACGTGTTGTTCTAGCCTGTCTATCTATGGGTAACAGGGTTGACGTGTTATTCTAGCCTGTCTATCTATGGGTAACAGGGTTGACGTGTTATTCTAGCCTGTCTATCTATGGGTAACAGGGTTGACGTGTTATTCTAGCCTGTCTATCTATGGGTAACAGGGTTGACGTGTTATTCAAGCCTGTCTATCTATGGGTAACAGGGTTGACGTGTTATTCTAGCCTGTCTATCTATGGGTAACAGGGTTGACGTGTTATTCTAGCCTGTCTATCTATGGGTAACAGGGTTGACGTGTTATTCTAGCCTGTCTATCTATGGGTAACAGGGTTGACGTGTTATTCTAGCCTGTCTATCTATGGGTAACAGGGTTGACGTGTTATTCTAGCCTGTCTATCTATGGGTAACAGGGTTGACGTGTTATTCAAGCCTGTCTATCTATGGGTAACAGGGTTGACGTGTTATTCTAGCCTGTCTATCTATGGGTAACAGGGTTGACGTGTTATTCTAGCGTGTCTATCTATGGGTAACAGGGTTGACGTGTTATTCTAGCCTGTCTATCTATGGGTAACAGGGTTGACGTGTTATTCAAGCCTGTCTATCTATGGGTAACAGGGTTGACGTGTTATTCTAGCCTGTCTATCTATGGGTAACAAATAATACATCACCAGAAATGACTGTGAAAGCAACATAACAACTAGGGATTCACAATGATGGTGAGAACTTGGTGAAATTCTGGGATTAAGTGGGTTAACATCTTCCTAGAAGTCAAAGAGGGTGCACAGAGGAACATGTCAAAATGCTGTCTTTATTCATATAAAAAAAATGTAATGGCAATTCATTGAATATAAAAGGCTTTTAAAATGAAATATTTGTAATTAAAATATCAATGGCACTCATTTCGTGGAACGACCCACAAACCATACTCTTTAGCCAACTCTGGGATTCATTATCCAACCATACTCCAAAGTCCCTGTCATAGAGCCCAGAGTTTTCCCTGTCAGGTCATGTGGTCAAAAAGACAAACTCCATTTCTCAATCTAAGGAAGCTCTATCATAAGTGTGTGTCTCTAATCAGCTACAGTATATGTGAGGTTATTAGGGATGTGTCCATACAAACAGCTAGACTATAGTGTAGCACTGTGTGTCAGTGCATTGACTCACATTGACGCTTGAGTGATAGGAGAGCATGCCGTTGTTGGACAGCGTGACGTATTTCTTCTTCCATTCCTTGTTGAGGGAGCTGCCACTGCGCTTCAGCAGGACACTCTGGTGGAGGAGAGGAGACAAGGATAACATTCTTTATCTGTTCTTTGTTATCGTTCGTCACTCTTATGCCAAATTCTCAAAGGTAAGTTGAGTCCCTCTCCTAGCTCCATGATGTTAGTTCATTGTTTGTGGTGAGCTCCAAAAGACTGCGGTGAGTTCCCCTCTACACAGCTCCTACAGGATGTACTGTCACCCACCTGTTTAATGGGGATGGAGCGTCCACTGCCCAGGTCTCCTGTCTTACTGTCTGTACTCCTCCTCTCCGAGTCACTGCCCCTACGGCCCTGCAAACAGGGCACAGGACAAACGACAACAATTAACAGGAGAAAACAGAGTGCGAGAGATTGAGAGAAATATACAGACAGAGAGGCTAAGAAGAGTACATTTCAAAGAAAGCACAGGGCCCCTGAGAGGGGTATGGATTGGTTGATGAGGAAACTAAAGTCAGTGAACGTGAAAGTGTGTGTGTGTGTGTGGGGGGGGGGGGGGGGGGGGGCTTGCGTGTGTATATGTTACCGTGAAGCGGGAGCCGGTGCGTCGCCGGGAGGCGCTGCGGACAGACCCTGGGGTGGCGCTGCCCAGCCTCTCCCCGCCTGCTGCCCCACCGATCTCCTTATGACTGATCACTGGGGTGGAGGGCAGAGAAGACGAGTAGTCACTGCTCTGACCACCATTACTGGCCTGAGAGAGACAGAGAGAGAGAGAGAGTGACAGACAAATTTGAAGAGAGAGAGTGAGAGATTACAGAGAGCAAAGAATGATGTCAGAAGATCTGAAATAAATATGGAAACAAAATCTATATATCTGATTAGGCCCTGATCTGAACACTTCCAGTCCAACATTATTAACATCCTATTGATTTGGGCCAGTGCCTCATCTCCAGTATGGAGGACTAGAGGCCAAAGTTGTTGCTGTACCTGCCCAGGAAAGACTCCTGACACTGGCGTAGAGCCTCCAGAGTGACTGGGAGAGTTGGGCAGGGATTTACAGGAGGCCAATAGAGCTGCCTGCTTCTTCACTGCCATGATCTTGTGGGCAGCTGTGGTAGAGAGAGAGAGATAGAGACAGGACAAATACAAACACTACTCGTCAGACCGTCATCTTTCTAGATCCTCCTATAGATGAATATGCAATTCATTTAATTGGTTGATTCAGTCAAATTCCAAGTTAAGCAGCAACATTGTACTGAAAGAACTGAAAAGGAGCAGTGTGTGTGTGTGTATGTGTGCATGCGCGCATGTCCTCACCCTCGGTGAAGACGCGGTTGACGTTGAGGCCGTAGGTAGCGCAAGTCTCGTAGTAGGTACAGCGCCTCACGTCTGAACACAGCTGTCTGGCCCTGGCGTCCTCTATCACCCGAGGGTTGGTGCTGGTGATTTTATCTGGAGGAAGGAGGAACTACATCAACACTACATTCCAAGAGCCTTCCGAGTGGCGCAGTAGTCTAAGGCACTGCATCGCTGTGTCACTAGAGATCCTGGTTCGAATCCAGGCTCTGTCGCTGCCGGCCGCGACCGGGAGACCCATGGGACGGTGCACAATTGGCCCAGCGTTGTCCGGGTTAGGGGAGGATTTGGCAGGGATGTTCTTGTCCCATCATGCACTAGCAACTCCTGTGACGGGCCGGGCGCAATGCACGCTGACACGGTCGCCAGGTGTACAGTGTTTCCTCCGACACATTGGTGCGGCTGGCTTCCGGGTTAAGCGGGCATTGTGTCAAGAAACAGTGCGGCTTGGCTGGGTCGTGTTTCGGAGGACGCATGGCTCTCGACCTTTGATACTCCCGAGTCCGTACGGGAGTTGCAGCGATGGGACAATTGGATACCACGAAATTGGGGAGAAAAAGGGGGTCCTTTTTTTTCCTTTTTTTTTTTTTAAACACTACATTCCAAGTTACATCAACACTACACCCCATTGGGAAACTACACCAACACTACATCTAATTGGAAACCTTCATAAACCCATATAGAGTCCACATGATGTTATCTTTAGAATAACATGGGTTGTTTGGGTATGCGTAAGGTCTTACCTTGGGTGCCCACGACTATGAAGGGGATCTCAGCAATGTTGCGGTGAGAGCCCAGCTCGCTGTAGTTCCTGTAAACTTCCTGGAAACTGGCCTCATTCTCCAGACTGAAGACCAGGATGACCCCGTCCACCCAGTTAGCCATCTGGAGGGGAGGGGGTGAGACGGCAGGGGAGGATGGGAGAGGGAAAAGGAGGTAGACAAATTGGGAGAGAAGGAATTAAATAGAGCGAGTACAAGGAGAACGTATAGATTCATTTCACTGTGTCAGAGTGAACACCTGTCAACTCTGTGTTTTAAAGGAGACTCACTACTCATCAGTCTGTAGTCAGTAAAGCCTCCACCTACCTGTGCATCTGGGGGTCCTGTCTCCTCCCTGATCAGCAACATGTGACTGTTACCATCAACCAGCACCTCCTTCTTATACCTGCCCTCTGAGAGACAGAGAGAACAAGAGAGAGAGCAAGAGAGAGAGAGAAAGCGTGAGTGAGCAAGCGTGAGAGAGTGCGAGAGAGAGAGAGGCCAAGATCATTACAAGAAGCCCTTTGTGTTAGTAGTATTGTCTATACAGGAATCCATAGATCTAACTATGAATTTGAGAGTGGATACATTTTCCACACCCATCCCTCAGCTATTTGCCAAAACACTGGCAGGGTGTACGATTTGCTGTTGTTTGAACTGCCGATTGCCCCTTTAAGTACACAGCACAGTTTGTCTGTGTGGAGATGATGTCAAACTCACCATCTGGGTTCTCCAGGGGGAGGTAGCTCCCGGTCATGTGTCTGTGGACCAAGGCTGACTTTCCACTGCGGAGACCTCCCAACACCCCCTGGGTACACACACACACACACACACACACACACACAAACGTTTACCCCACTCTTTCTATTAGAGTGACATGTTTGCCCTACTCTTCTACAACTACTACTATTAACGTCATCATAGCATACTTAAGCAAAAAGGCATGAGGGGGTGTGGTATATGGCCAATATACCAGGGCTAAGGGCTGTTCTTATGCACAACGTAATGCGGAGTGCCTGGGTACAGCCCTTAGCTGTGGTATATTGGCCATATACCAGAAACCCCCGAGATGCCTTATTGCTATTATAAAACTGGTTACTAACGTAATTAGAGCAGTAAAAATAAATGTTTTGTCATACCCGTGGTATACGGTCTGATATACCACGGCTGTCAGCCAATCAGCATTCAGGGCACAAACCACCCAGTTTATAAAGTACATTATAATACACTGTTACTGTCTTTGTTGAAGCCAAGCCTACACGTATTACCTATTCTACTGGAATGACTACAACAATGATAACACTGCTCTCACCAGACGGAGCTCTTGGACAGTTCGACTGAAGGTCCATTCTTGACTGTTAGTGCACGCCGCTGTATACAGAAAGAGGGAGGAAGAGAGATTATTAGGAAGAGAGATTATATATATATATATATATATATATATATATATATATATATATATATATATATATATATATATATATATATATATATATATATATATATATATATATATATGAGCAGGGACCCTGGGCATCTTTCTTTGGGTGTTTTTCAGTCAGTAGAAAGGCCTCTTTAATGTCCTAAGTTTTCATAACTGACTTTATTTGCCTACCGTCTATAAGATGTCAGTGTCATAACGACCGTTCCACAGGTGCATGTTCATTAATTGTTTATGGTTCATTTAACAAGCATTAAACAGTGTTTAAACCCTTTACAATGAAGATCTGTGAAGTTATTTGCAAAAGGGACGTTTCTTTTTTTGCTGAGTTTATAAGAGAGAGAAAGAAAGCGAGACTGATTAATACATAGGGTCAATGGCATGATCACATGTTCCCTCTCCCGGTCTGCCTCCTGCCTAAATTCTGCTTAGAGGAGGGGAGACTTTCAAAGTCACCGGCCGTCGCGCATCACAGCACTCTGAAGCTGTGAGGCGTGCCGTGCTGTTCCAAGTGGCCACTGCCTCCACTGCAGTGTGTGTGCCCCCATACGTGCCCTGTCGCAGGTCCAGATGGCACAGAACATAGAGTTAGGGGAGGAAGGGAAGAAGGAGAGATGGAGTGAGAGAATGAGGTAGAGCTGCAAAGGAGGAGTGCAAATTAATTGCACAGGCTCAGTGGGGCTGCAGTGGTGAGGCTCAAGTTCATTAGCAGCTCTGTGGATGGAACCCAGAGCTAGCGTACCATGTGTGTGTGTGTGTGTGTGTGTGTGTGTGTGTGTGTGTGTGTGTGTGTGTTTGCCTGAGCATGTATGCGAGATGATTAACAAACAACCTCGTGTTTTATTAATCTAAAATTCCAATACAAGCCCCAGTTTTCACCTTATTTTTGAAAGCGCCCCCAAAAAAGGGGGTATACTTTTGAGAGAGAGAGATAATTTCTGTGTTCACAGCGGAGTGAAAACAAGGATATCCCCCAAGCATCCTGATTTCTAGGTAACTGTTTCATTTCCCAGAGGTGTCCAATAATATATGAGAAGCACAGAAAGGGGTCTTCACAACAGGTGACTGCCAATGAGTAGTCATCTGTTCCTTTATAGACTTTTCTCAAAGTCACATAATCTTCTATTTGTACACGACTGCAAAAGCCCTCACACAGAAAAGAGTGAGATGGAGAACCATGGTGGACACCCTTTGTTACCAAAGGGTCCAAGAGGATTAAGTCAAGTCACACTACTGCATAGCAGAGAGGAAGAGGACTAGTAGGTACTGTCACATCCTTAAAGTAGCTGCCACTGTCATTCCTCATAGTGACAGAGCCAATCAATAAGAGTGCATTTGTTCAGATGTAGACCTGAAGACTAAGGGCCATGCAGTATGCAGGAGAGCAGACGTGTAGAATGAATGTGACGATCCTTTACATGGATTTGTGTCAATCTCAAATGGCACCCCTATTCCCTATGTAGTGCACACATTTTAAAACAGGACCCATAGGGTATAGGAAGCCAGTTGAGAGGCAGACAAGGTTTTGAGATGGGTTGAGGGTCATACATGTACCAGTGTGCACTCCAGGACGGACTTGCTACCTTTGTTTACTAGACAGCCCAAGGCCAGACTGTCTTCCAGAGACCCAGGCTGCCTCCCAAATGGCACCCTGTTCAAAAGTAGTGCAGGGAATAGGGTGCCATTTGGAACATAGCCCCACACAACACAGGCACTTAAACACATGTCAATATACTAAAGAAGACTGGAGTGATGGATGGGAAATAAAAACATTAACAAGCTGATTCTGCAATGCACGCATGCATACATCGTGTATAACAGTTCCTCTATCCAGAGAACCGATTCCTGATTTGGGCAACAGGCAGCATCATACACACACGGCCACACAAACGATGACACTGACTCAATCAAAAGAGTCTTTGGAGGTCTGAGTAAAGCAGTGTTGAAGTCAAATCCAGTCAGACAATGTGATCCCTCATACACTGAATCCCTTCTCTCTGGACACACACACCCATTGAGGGAGTCTCCACAGGCACACATTATATACTGCCTGTGCTTTGCTGTGCGCACCGGCCACACCTGGTAACACAGCCACCACCACTTCCTTCCACTCTCACTCTCAGGGGAGATGAAAATCCCTTACCCCTTTTCATTCAGTCTGTCTATCAGTCACTCCCTCTCTCCATCCCCCCCTTAATTCCCTCTCTCTTTCTAACCCTCCCTTCTCTCTCCAGCATCACCGGCCAAATAGCATCTTGTCGCTTGCTGTTGCCATGGCAACCCTCTTTCATAAATTGCCTGGGTCTTCGCACAACAAACGCTACCATACATACAGCAGTGTGAACACATTCATACAATTGTAACTGAGACACATTCAAACATAGGCTACACATACTAGAGCCCACATAAAACACTGAAAATGCTGGAAAATAAATGATTGACACGAACCAGGTTCCCATCCAACCTTTTTATGTGAGTAAAGTACATGTTGGATACCAAATGTCATAACATTAACTAAAAATAACTAAAAATGTGTCGGTAAACTTTCCAAATGTCAACAAAATACGCTACAGAAGGTGTAATCACAGAAATATCTGTCTCATTGTTATTTCACTGGATGTATAAAGGTGAAGCATCCGCTTGGCGTTTCCACTCACTACCAAATATGGTAGTGAGAGGAAGCCCATGGCGGGCAGTGGGACAAGATGGAACCAGATTGATATTAACCGACATTCTGCAAATTATCTAATCAATGAAACATTTGCTCTCAATACAGTTTTCAGTTACCAAAACTAGAATCTGCTAAGAACAGAGTGAACTAAGTTTTGTAGACTTTACAATTCGCAAAAGTTTTTTTTTCAATGCGCTGTGTAGGAGTGCAAAGGCGAATTGAGTTATTGCAAAGGCGAATTGAGTTATTGCACACACGCACTTCAGAGTAGGCGTTCCCTAACGAAAATATGCTGATAGATGCTAGAACTCGCCAATAAGATCTTGCTAGCGTGTGCTTGACTCTTCCCACGTCCTTGAATGTTCTGCCCACTATGACTAATTTGTTCAAATAAGAAACGACAGGCAGTGGTCTATCTTGCTTTAGTTATACATCATTGTAATCGTTTTGTTTCGTTAAAATTAATTATGTGAGTAATGTCGGTGGAAACGCTATTATGCGCAAATATTGATTTAATAACCATCATATCGAGGTAGACTTGGAGTCACGCAATGACATGTTGTGTGATCCTCCCAATACGACTAGTCGGGAAAGCATGCAGTTTATTAGACTACCGATTAAGTAAATTATGATGAACTTCACAGGGTGGTGAAAGTGCAGTGATGAGCTTGATGCTCCTATTCTGGTGACATGATCATCGCTGCTTGGCTGCAGCTTGACAAATGCAAATAATAGCGCTCTTTTGTCCATAATAATCTCATGTAGGCTAGGTTATGTTAGATTACTCGTTGGTTATTACTGCATTGTCGGAACTAGAAGCACAAGCATTTCGCTACACTCGCATTAACATCTGATAACCATGTGTATGTGACAAATAAAATTGGATTTGACACACACTGCATCTGTGAGCTGTTGGCTGGAGCGCACGTGCCAATACCAGAGTTGGCACACTCGCTATTAAAACACAACATTGTTTTGTTGAGAAAAAACATCAGTACAGTTGAAAATGCGATGGAAACCCATCTCACTTGTCATTTCCCACAGCCTTTTATCTGTAACAATTCAATATGATGGAAACACATATCTTCTGGGAAAATGCACATTGTTTTTATGGCAGATTTTAGAATATTCACATGAAAATCTGTTGCCAATTGGATGGAAACCTAGCTAATGCTGAGGGCTGAAATGCTCCAATGTCAATTTTTTTTATTGATGATATGGATATTATTATTTACTGAGTTAACTAAATATAATTCCAACATTAAAAATAGCCCAGAATTTAAAAAAAAATGCATTTTCATGAATGGAATTCATTTAAAGGGAAAGGGGGGTACCTAGTCAGTTGTACAGCTGAATACCTTCAACTGAAATGTGCCTTCACCAACCCCTCTGAATCAGAGAGGTCCACGTCTTCAGTGCCCAGGGAACAGGGGATTATCTGCCTTGCTCAGGGGCTGAACGACAGATTTTTACATTGTCAACTCTGGGATTTGATCCAGAAACCTTTCAGTTACTGGCCCAACACTAACCACTAGGCTACCTTTACAGTGGCTTGCAAATGTATTTACCCCCTTGGCATTTTTCTTATTTTGTTGCCTTACAACCTGGAATTAAAATAGATTTTTGAGGGGTTTATATCATTTGATTTACACAAAATTCCTACCACTTTGAAGATGCAAAATATTTTTTATTGCGAAACAAACAAGAAATAAGACCAAAAAAACAGAACTTGAGCGTGCATAACTATTCAAAAGTTAATACTTTGTAGAGCCACCTTTTGCAGAAATTACAGCTGCAAGTCTCCTGGAGTATGGTTCTGTAAGCTTGGCACATCCAGCCCCTGGGATTTTTTGCCCATTCTTCAAGGCAAAACTGCTCCAGCTCTTTCAAATTGAATGGGTTCTGCTGGTGTACAGCAATATTTAAGTCATACCACATATTCTCAATTGGATCGAGTTCTGGGCTTTGACTCTGCCATTCCAAGACATTTAAATGTTTCACCTTAAACCACCATGGTATTGTTTTAGCAGTATGCTTAGGGTCATTGTCCTGCTGGAAGGTGAACCTCCGTCCCAGTCTCAAATCTCTGGAAGACTGAAACAGGGTTCCCTCAAGAATTTCCCTGTATTTAGCACCATCCATCATTCCCTCAATTCTGACTAGTTTCCCAGTCCCTGCCGATGAAAAACATCCCCACAGCTTGATGCTGCATCCACCATTCTCCACTGTGTGGATGGTGTTCTCGGGTGATAAGAGGTGTTGGGTTTGCGCCAGAAATAGCGTTTTCAGTGATAGCCAAAAAGCTCAATTTTAGACTCATCTGACCAGAGTACCTTCTTCCATATGTTTGGAGAGTCTCCCACGACCTTTTGGCGAACACCAAAAGTGTTTGCTTATTTTTTTCTTTAAGCAATGGCTTTTTTCTGGCCACTCTTCCGTAAAGCTCAGCTCTGTGGAGTGTACGGCTTAAAGTGGTCCTATGGACAGATACTCCAATCTCTGCTGTGGAGCATTGCAGCGCCTATAGGGTTATCTTTGGTCTCTTTTTTACCTCTCTGATTAATGCCCTCCTTGCCTGGTCCATGAGTTTTGGTGGGTGGCCCTCTTGGCAGATTTGTTGTGGTGCCATATTCTTAAAAAAAAAAATTATAAACAGATTTTAAAAAATGGTGCTCTGTGGGATGTTCAAAGTTTCTGATATTTTTTTATAACTCAACCCTGAACTGTACATCTCCACATCTTTGCCCCTGACCTGTTTGGAGAGCTCCTTGGTCTTCATGGTGCTGCTTGCTTAGTGGTGTTGCAGACTCTGGGGCCTTTCAGAACAGGTGTATATATACACCGAGATCATGTGACACTTACAGTGGGGAGAACAAGTATTTGATACACTGCCGATTTTGCAGGTTTTCCTACTTACAAAACATGAAGAGGTCTGTAATTTGTATCATAGGTACACTTCAACTGTGAGAGACGGAATCTAAAACAAAAATCCAGAAAATCCCATTGTATTGATTTTTAAGTAATTAATTAGCATTTTATTGCATGACATAAGTATTTGATCACCTACCAACCAGTAAGAATTCCGGCGCTCACAGACCTGTTCGTTTTTCTTTAAGATCCCTCCTGTTCTCCACTGTATTAACTGCACCTGTTTGAACTTGTTACCTGTATAAAAGACACCTGTCCACACACTCAATAAAACAGACTCCAACCTCTCCACAATGGCCAAGACCAGAGAGGGTGTAAGGACATCAGGGATAAAATTGTAGACCTGCACAAGGCTGGGATGGGCTACAGGACAATAGGCAAGCAGCTTGGTGAGAAGGCAACAACTGTTGGTGCAATTATTAGAAAATGGAAGAAGTTCAAGATGACGGTCAATCACCCTCGGTCTGGGGCTCCATGCAAGATCTCACCTTGTGGGGCATCAATGATCATGAGGAAGGTGAGGGATCAGCCCAGAACTACACGGCAGGACCTGGTCAATGACCTGAAGAGAGCTGGGACCACAGTCTCAAAGAAAACATTTGTAACACACTACGCCGTCATGGATTAAAATCCTGCAGCGCACGCAAGGTCCCCCTGCTCAAGCCAGCGCATGTCCAGGCCCGTCTGAAGTTTGCCAATGACCATCTGGATGATCCAGAGGAGGAATGGGAGAAGGTCATGTGGTATGATGAGACAAAAATAGAGCTTTTTGGTCTAAACCACTCGCCGTGTTTGGAGGAAGAAGAAGGATGAGTACAACCCCAAGAACACCATCCCAACCGTGAAGCATGGAGGTGGAAACATTTTCTGCAAAGGGGACAGGACGACTGCACCGTATTGAGGGGAGGATGGATGGGGCCATGTATCGCGAGATCTTGGCCAACAACCTCCTTCCCTCAGTAAGAGCATTGAAGATGGGTCGTGGCTGAGTCTTCCAGCATGACAACAACCCGAAACACACAGCCAGGGCAACTAAGAAGTGGCTCCGTAAGAAGCATCTCAAGGTCCTGGAGTGGCCTAGCCAGTCTCCAGACCTGAACCCAATAGAAAATCTTTGGAGGGAGCTGAAAGTCCGTATTGCCCAGCGACAGCCCCAAAACCTGAAGGATCTGGAGAAGGTCTGTATGGAGGAGTGGGCCAAAATCCCTGCTGCAGTGTGTGCAAACCTGGTCAAGAACTACAGGAAACGTATGATCTCTAATTTCAAACAAAGGTTTCTATACCAAATATTAAGTTCTGCTTTTCTGATGTATCAAATACTTATGTCATGCAATAAAATGCAAATTAATTACTTGAAAATCATACAATGGGATTTTCTGGATTTTTGTTTTAGATTTCGTCTTTCACAGTTGAAGTGTACCTATGATAAAAACTACAGACCTCTACATGCTTTGTAAGTAGGAAAACTTGCAAAAATCGGCAGTGTATCAAATACTTGTTCTCCCCACTGTACATTGCACACGGGTGGACTTTATTTAACTAATTATGTGACTTCTGAATGTAATTGGTTGCACCAGATCTGATTTATGGGCTTCATAGCATAGGGGGTGAATACATATGCACGCACCACTTTTTCGTTTGTTATTTTTTTAAACAAGTAACTTTTTCCTTTCACGTCACCAGTTTGGACTATTTGGTGTATGTCCATTACATGAAATCCAAATAAAAATACATTTAAATGACAGGTTGTAATGCAACAAAATAGGAAAAACAACAAGGGGGGTGAATACTTTTGCAAAACACTGTACTTCAACTATAACTGACACCATCTGAAATAAAATAGAAATGCCCCCCAAAATGTAAATAGATTTCAGCTCCTTTTCACCCAATTGTAATGTGGAGTCATTGAGTGAATGGGGTCCATTTGGACTTTGATTGACTCTGCAAGCAGAGCAGGAAGTTACTCCTTCCGTCCCAAATCCCTCACCCCCTGCCCTCTTACTCCTCCTCCTATCCATCCCTCAGAAGAACACAGCTCTGTGTACTCCCATGCTTAATTATTCATGTGCCGCTTACTCCTGACAAATTATTCAGCACTTACACCTATCTTACATACTCCTTAAAATCAGTCTACAATAGCACATTCACAAAATATAGTGAAATCTGAATATGTTAGTACATTGAGCTTGATCACATTTTCTTGTGACTCCTTGGAGTTAGAGAAATTTAGGCCAAGTAGGTTTTCATTGGCGGAACCATCACTCTTGGGAGTAGGTGAAGCATACACAGGTTGTCCTCTCCCTTATTTAACCTCTTTCATACCCTAACGCTCATTTTACTGTGCTCCCGAGTGGTGCTGCGGTCTAACGCATTCAGTGCTAGAGGCTTCACTACAGTCCCTGGTTTCACTACAGTCCCTGGTGTCATTGATAACAATGGCGCCGGAGAAGGAGGCTGACATTTTACATGTCCATAAACCGATTGTGATTTTTGTTTAGTTTGTTTGCCTTGTTTGTAACTTATTTTGTACATAATGTTGCTGCTACCCTCTCTTATGACCGAAAATACCTTCTGGACATCAGGACTGCGATTACTCACCACAGACTACCAGAATCCTTTTTTTCCTTTAACAAGTCTGACGAGCCCGACGGGAATGATATACTTCTTTCTCGGTAACAGACCCAGATCCCCGTGATTTGCATGAAGAGGCGGAGAAAAAGGGGCCAGAGGGCGGGCTGCCTTCTGAGAATTCGTAGGAGATTGAATAAACCTCCACTTCCTTCCATTATGCTAGCAAAATGTGCAATCTTTGGAGAATAAAATAGATGACCTAGGCATCCTACAATCAAATCAAAGTTTCTCACCTGCGCCGAATACAACAGTGAAATGCTTACTTACAGGCTCTAACCAATAGCGAAAAAAAAGATTAGGTGAACAATAAGTAAAGAAATAAAAACAACAGTAAAAAGACAGTGATATACTGGGCCGTACGCACTACTTTCTGTAGTGCCTTGCGGTCGGAAGCCAAGCAATTGCCGTACCAGGCAGTGGTGCAACCAGTCAGGATTCTCTCGATGTTGCAGCTGTAGAACCTTTCGAGGCTATATACAGTAGCAAGGCTATAAACGTAGCGAGGCTACATACAGCCCCGTCGATGAGAATGGGGGCGTGCTCGGTCCTCCTTTTCCTGTAGTCCACAATCATCTCCTTAGTCTTGGTTATGTTAAGGGATAGGTTGTTATTCTGGCACCACCCGGCCAGGTCTCTGAGGTCTGTCTCGTCGTTGTCGGTGATCAGGCCTACCACTGTTGTGTCGTCTGCAAACTTAATGATCTAAACTTGATGCCCTCAATCTCACACAAATTATCAATGAACCTACCAGGTACAACCCCAAATCCGTAAACACGGGCACCCTCATAGATATCATCCTAACCAACCTGCCCTCCAACTACACCTCTGCTGTCTTCAACCAGGATCTCAGCGATCACTGTCTCATTGCCTGCGTCCGTAATGGGTCTGCGGTCAAACGACCACCCCCCATCATTGTCTAACACTCCCTAAAACACTTTCTAATAGACCTGGCCCGGGTATCCTGGAAGGGTATTGATCTCATTCCGTCAGTAGAGGATGCCTGGTTATTCTTTAAAATTGCTTTCCTCACCATCTTAAATAATCCTGCCACATAAAAAAAAAATTGAACCAGGAACAGACATAGCCCTTGGTTTACTCCTGTCTGCCCTTGACCAGCACAAACACATCCTGTGGCGTACTGCATTAACATCGAATAGCCCCCGTGATATGCAACTTTTCAGGGAAGTTAGGAACCAATATACACAGGCAGTTAGGAAAGTAAAGGATAGCTTTTTCAAACAGAAATTTACATCCTGTAGCACAAACTCCAAAAAGTTCTGGGACGCTATAGTCCATGGAGAATAAGAGCACCTCCTCCCAGCTGCCCACTGCACTTAGGCTAGGAAACACTGTCACCACCAATAAATCCACGATAATTGAGAATTTCAATAAGCATTTCTCTACGGCTGGCCAAGCTTTCCACCTGGCTACCCCTACCCAGGTCAACAGCCCTGCACCCCCCACAGGAACTTGCCCAAGCTTCCCCCATTTCTCCTTCACCCAAATCCAGATAGCTGGTGTTCTGAAAGCGCTGCAAAATCTGGACCACTACAAATCAGCCGGGCTAGACAATCTGGACCCTCTCTTTCTAAATTTATCTGCCGAAATTATTGCAACCCCTATTACTAGCCTGTTCAACCTCTCTTTCGTATCGTCTGAGATCCCCAAAGATTGGAAAGCTGCAGCGGTCATCCCCTTCTTCAAAGGGGAGACACTCTAGACCACATATGTCAGAGTCAAGGCCCGCGGGCCACATCCGGCCCGCAAGAAGGTTTTTTACGGCCCCTGGGATGATCTTGATTTATTATTAGAACCGGCCCGCAGCAAGCCGGCAGCCCGCAGATCTTTTACACGCACCAATACTACATTTCCCACAATGCAAAGGTGACGCACCGAGCAGTAGGCTGCTTCATTTCAATATTTATTGGCACAGCAGTCGTCAGCATCACAGTAAAATTAACTTTCAGATACCCATCAAAAATGGCAAAACGGAAGGTGGATACTGAGAACCGGGGGTTTCAAACAAGGTGGGAGTCGGAGTATATGTTCACGAAGGTAGCTGGAAAACCTGTGTGTCTTCTGTGTGGAGAAAGTGTGGCGGTACTGAAAGAGTATAATCTGAGACGACATTATGAAACGAAACACGCGGACACACACGCGGACGCAACTGTCAAGGCCAGTTTTATTTTGGCAGAAGAGATCGCTAAATCAGCCCGGCCATTTACGGAGGGGGATTTCATCAAAAACTGCATGATTAAAGTTTGACGAAGTTTGCCCAGAAAAAAGGCAACTCTTTTTAAATGTGAGTCTGAGCAGAAACACCATTGCCGAGAGAGTAGACCAGTTGTCCATCAATCTAAAAGAGCAGCTTGTGAAAAAGGGAAAAGATTTTATTGCATATTCCTTGGCTGTGGATGAGAGCACCGACATTTCTGACATTGCCCAGTTGTCAATTTTCATCCGCGGAGTGGACTCCAACCTAAGCGTGACAGAGGAGTTTTTGGCTTTACGTCCTATGCATGGCACAACTACGGGGCATGATTTGTATGAAGAGGTGTCAAGATGTGTAAATGAGATGGAGCTGCCTTGGGAAAAACTCGTGGGTTTGACAACCGACGGAGCACCTGCGATGTGTGGACACAGGAGCGGACTGGTGGCGAAGATACGGGAAAAGATGCAAGAGGAAAACGCGACAGGTGAGCTGACAGCTTATCATTGTATCATACACCAGGAAGCGTTGTGCGGTAAAGCCTTGAAAATGGAGCATGTAATGAGCATCATCACGCGCACAGTTAACTTTATCAGAGCCAAAGGTTTGAATCACCGCCAGTTCAAGGCATTTCTGACGGAGTTAGAAACGGAGCATGGTGATTTGCCTTATCACACAGAGGTGCGATGGCTAAGCCAGGGAAAGGTGCTTCAAAGATGTTTCGAGCTTCGTGAGGAGATTTGTCTGTTCTTGGACAGCAAAGGGAAAGACACAACACAACTCCGAGACAAAATGTTTCTGTGTGAAATGGCTTTTCTGTGTGACATTACGAGTCATCTGAATGCAATAAACTTGCAGCTGCAGGGTCGGGATCGTGTCATCTCTGATATGTACAGTACAGTGAAGGCATTTAAAACCAAACTGACTCTGTGGGAGACGCAGATGCGGAAAGAAAATTTGAGCCACTTTCCCAGCTGCCAGACCATGAAAGAGAAGCTCTCTACCAGTGCGTTCCCGAGCACACAGTTGGCTGATAAAATAGGTATGCTTGCCGCTGACTTTCGACGCCGATTTGCTGACTTTGAAGCACAAAAAAGCAGGTTGGAACTGCTCGGTAACCCATTTGCTGTTGACGTGGAAAGCTCACCACCAAACCTCCAAATGGAGTTGATTGACCTCCAATGCAATGATGCACTGAGGGCAAAATATGCGGCAGTGGGTGCTGCGGAGTTCGCCCGTTTCCTCCCCGGCACAATGCCCCAGCTGCGCATCCAGGCTGCTCAAACGTTGTCTATGTTTGGCAGCACATACCTGTGTGAACAACTGTTTTCTTTGATGAACCTGAACAAAACATCACACAGAAGTCGACTTACTGCTGAACACCTCCACTCAATTCTGAGGATTTCTTCAGCTCAGAGCCTTACCCCGAACATTGATGAACTTGTGGAAAAGATGGGACACCACCAAGTATCACCCTCAACCTCAAACAAGTGAACATTACTGTGCAATCACATATTTAGAGTTTTTACTCAGTTCAAGTTTAAAAGTTAAAATTTAATATTTGTTTTCACTGCATGTTACTTCTCCTTAAACAAAGTGTTGTTTTTGATTAATAGATTTTTGCACTTTATTTTTTTGTATTTCAATCCAATTATATTTTAAAAATATTTCAGTTGAGTGGATGATAGAAAATTGCTATTATTGTTTTTTCTTTGAAGTAAATTTAGCCCACTTTTGCTAAAATAGAAAATATAGTCTACTGATGGTGCCTTGAATACCGGTTTCTTTCATTTAATGTTCATGTTATGGGGATATTTATATAAAGGAAATTTGTCTTTTGTGTCTGTTGAAAATTAAAGATTACTGACAGAGCCATAAGAAAATATTGCTTTATTTATCTGATCATATTGTAATATATTTGTTAGGTTTTCAGTAGGTTCAATTAGGTTCACTAGACTATATGCGTCATTTAAAAAATTTTCAATGAACATTCGAACAGTCCGGCCCTCGTCTTGTAGCTGATTTTTTTATTTGGCCCTCCGTCCATTTGACTTTGACACCCCTGCTCTAGACCTATATCTATCCTACCCTGCCTTTCTAAGGTCTTCAAAAGCCAAGTTAACAAACAGATAACCGGGGACAAAATGGCGCCGTAGAGAGAACACGGTGTTTCAGCGAGCTCTCGAGGCATTCGTAAATTTATATTTTTACATTAATCTCATAGCTTGAAAAAGTGGTAGAATTGGATAAATAAGTTACCATATAATGAGTCTTGACGGCTATTTCGCAAAAATATCCGACAACATGCCCAACAGAACTAGTAAGAAGTCGACCAAAACCACCACCCCTGTGGATGTGCATGAGGAGCTAGCTAACGTTAGCGAGGCTAACACCATTGCGGATCCAGGCACAATGGACCTGGTGATTCAAAAGATGACTGATAACATTACTAAAGTGATCGATGCTAAGATAAGAACGGTCTTGGAAGCAATAGCAGGCCATTCAGCTGAACTACAGAGGGTTGTGAAACGTGTTGTTGAGGCGGAAGGAAGAATTGATGCAGTGGAAACTTCAACTACATCTATGGACGCTAAGATAAAAGCACTTGAGAAACAGGTGCGCGAAATGGCGGAGCACATTGACGACTTGCATAATCGAGGACGCAGATGCAATATTCGTGTTGTGGGACTCCCGGAAAATTCTGAAGGGACACGTTCAGTAAAATTCTTTGAGGAATGGATCCCTGGCTACCTACAAATGGACACTAAAGCTGGTCGTGTGAAGCTGGACAGAGCCCATCGCTCTCAAGCACCGATACCCGGTCCCAATCAGCGCCCACGGCCGGTGGTTATAAAGTTCCACAACTTCACCGACAAGCAGCGCGTCATGGACGCGGCTAGAAACATCGGCTCTGATGGTAGTCAACGTAAAAGTCCTAAGGTCTCATTCTTCAATGATTATTCCACTGCGGTTGTACGAAGACGCAAAGCGCTTGATGAGGCGAAGGCTCGACTCAGGAGAATGAAGATGGACTACGCACTGTTGTACCCGGCCACATTGAAGATTATGGTCAACGGATCGCCTAAAAAGCTCTACACACCTGAAGAGGCTGCTGCGTTTATTGACTCTCTCGGGTAAATAACTTTTAAGCTGCACCTCAGCAGCATTGGATAACTTTGTTTATTTTTGGTTGAATCTGATCATGAAACAGTGGTGGGAGTCCTCACATACTCCGGCCCAGTGATATTCAAATCTTTATTATTTTTCTTGCTAAAGTAATAGCCGCTATAGCTCAGGCTGAGATATGTGTGAATCCATATTGGTGCCCAGGCTTGGTTTTAGGTGGAAGAGCCTCAATCTTCTTCTATTGATTTTCTTTTCCATACATATAAAGGATGAGGCTATTGAGCGGCAATGCAGACTTAGGAGTCTACATTGGAGAGTTGAAATCCCCTGCATGTTAGCTAGTGGGAAAACCCCCTTTTGGATCTTTACATGTTTAATTTTTGGGTTTAGTATAGTTCGAGTTCAGGGTTCATATCGTTTGTTTATGCTCGGTGAGATAGAGGAGAGTTCAACACATGGAAAAAGGTACCACCCCACTTTTACAGTGGGATCCAGCCTGGATATTGAATGGCCAAGATACAATGGCAGGTAACGGACTGCGTGTATGTACATGGAACATTAGAGGGAGCCATAACCCCATTAAGAGGAAGAAGGTACTGTCTTTTTTGAAAAAATAAAATATTGATATTGCCCTGTTGCAAGAAACTCATTTGGATGATAAGGAGCACCTGAAATTACAACAAGGGGGGTTTGGTCAAGTGTTTTTCTCATCATTTACATCCAGAAGTAATTCTGGTGAAAAAGAACTTACCACTTAAGGTCTTGAATTTTGTGAAAGATAAATTTGGTCGCTTTGTTATAATTAATGGTGCTTTACAAGGGCAGAACATTTCTATAATGAATATTTACTTCCCCCCTGCTCACCCCCCTGATTTCCTCACTAAGGTATTTCTAGACTTTTCAGAATTAAACTCGGACACTGCAATGGTTGGAGGAGATTTTAACTGCTTGTTGAACCCCCTTATTGATAGGTTTCCCAGCTTCACTCTTTCCTCAAGCTAAGTCACTTAAAGCTATTTGTGATGATCTGGGGAATGCAGATGTCTGGAGAGCTTTTCATCCCTCCAACAGAGAGTTCACTTTTTTCTCTGCACCTCATGGATGTCAGACTAGAATAGATTATTTGTTTATGCCCAGGACGTCTCTGCAGTCTGTTTTATCCGTTGGGATAGGAAGCATAGTCATATCTGATCATGCTGAGGTGATCCTGGACATAAAACTCAACGGGGCATTCAATCGGTCAAGACATTGGAGGTTGAACATAACCATTCTTAAAGACCATACATTCACATCATATTTTATTACAGAGTTTAAAGCATTTTTCTCTTAACTCTCAATCAACAGATTACAGGTCTCCCAAAGGAGCGAGGGGTTAAGCGCATGCCAGGGGTCTGATTATGTCATACACAGCTACTAAGAGACGGAAAAAGCGTGAAAAGCAAAAAAAGTTAGAGGGTGAATTAGGAACTAAAGAGAAGGACTACATTAAAACGCCCACTCCTGCCCTATTAAAGGAAATATCAGTCATTAGATAAACGTTAGACTCTCTCCTAACACAGGACGCTGAAAAGAAAATGAGATTTGTCAGGCAAAAGATATGAACATGGCGATAAGCCAGGAAAGTACTTGGCATACTTAGCTAAAAAGAGAGCTGACTCTCAGTCAATTGCTACTATTACTGATTCTGATGGTAATCATTTATATGAAAATAAATTGATAAGTGACTAATTTAAGACATTTTATACAAACCTTTATGCCTCAGAACTGCCAAATGATGCACCCAAATTAATGGAGAACTTATTTCGTAAGATTGAGCTCCCTACTATCTCCGAAGAGCAGAGGTCCCTCCTTAATGCCCCTATTACCAAGGAAGAGATAATGTTCGCAATTAAGAATCTGCAAAATGGTAAGGCCCCAGGACCAGACGGGTTTTGTAGTGAGTTCTATAAAGAGTTCCATGGCCTGATCCTTGAGCCACTGCGTGATATGTTTAATCACTCATTTTCAAAATGACCAACTCCCTCAAACGCTGAGAGAAGCCAACATTTCACTTATTCTCAAAAAGGGAAAATGTCCAGAGTCTTGTTCCTCGTACAGACCAATTTCCCTTCTCAATGTGGATAGAAAATTGCTTTCTAAAATTCTAGCCACAAGATTAGAGGACTCACTGCCACTAATTGTGAAAGGAGACCAAACTGGCTTCATTAAGGGCCGTAAGTCATGCAACAATGTCAGGCGGCTTCTTAATGTAATTCAAGTCTACCAACAAAGTGCTATGGATGGTCTTGTGCTCTCCCTAGATGCTGAGAAAGCATTTGATCGTGTGGAGTGGTCTTACCTATTATTTGCTCTAAATAAATTTGGTCTGGGTGACAACTTTATAAAATGGGTGAAAGTTTTATATGATGATCCTCAGGCTGCTGTCCTTACTAATGGGCTAAGGTCAAATAGCTTCTCTATACACAGAGGTACCAGACAGGGCTGTCCTTTATCCCCCCTCCTCTTTGCACTCGTTATGGAACCACTGGCCGAGGCCATCAGGGCCACACCTGCTATACAGGGGCTGCTCATTGGTGATGTTCACCATAAAATAAGCTTGTATGCTGATGATGTCCTGATATTCATCTCTAGTCCCGAGACTTCAATTACATCTCTTATTAATATTATTGAATTATTCAGCGAATTCTCAGGCTACAAGATTAACCTAACTAAGTCAGAGGCTATGCCACTTGGTAGCCTACACTCTGTACCTAATACTTCTCCCCCCTTCCCTTTTAAATGGTCTCCCTCAGGTTTCATGTATCTGGGTATATCTGTAACTCCTAAATTCCAGCAAATGTACAAAGCCAATTTTGTTCCCTTGTTTGATCCAATAAGACAGGATCTGGAGCGCTGGAACTCTCTCCAGATTTCTTGGTTGGGTAGGATATCCCTCTTGAAAATGAACATTTTACCTAGACTACTTTACCCAATCCAAATGATCCCAGTATTACTCTCCAATAAGGTCATAAAGGATGTAAATGGATGGCTAAGTTCCTTTATATGGAGTAAACGCAAGCCAAGACTTAAGATGGCAATATTGCAGCTGCCAAGTTCTATGGGCGGCTTGGACCTGCCCAATATCAGGTTCTATCAATGGTGTGCCCACCTTTGTTATATTTCTGACTGGATCACAAATGATGACTCCTCTATTTGGTTAGACATTGAGACTTCTCTTTCAAAATACCCTTTACAGGATCTTTTATTTTTCAGAAGTTTCAAGTCTGTAGAAGATCACTGCAATAATCCCGTTACACTTAACACACTCAAAGTATGGAGGTCAGTTCAACGCTTCCTGGGAAGGTCCAAACTAACCTCTGCTCTTACCCCAATTCTTAACAACCCAGATTTCAGTCCAGGATTGCTGGATGCTGGCTTTAACTTTTGGCTTAATAAGGGCATACGCAGGCTAAATGACTTATTTGCTGATAAAATTTTGTTGTCATTTGAGCAGATGGTCGAGAAATATCGACTCCCACAACAGGACTTTTTCCGCTTCCTACAAGTAAGACATTATATTCTGAAGAGCACCACCTTAATTGGTAACCTTGATGTATCTGTCATTGAAATAATGCTTTTTTTCCCACAAAGGAAAATGTCTGTAAGTCTGTTTTATGATACTTTAAGGTCCTTTTCTGCTGTCAACACACAGAGGGTGAAACAAGTGTGGGAGAAAGAATTGTCTGTTACTATTGACGAAGAGATGTGGGAGGACATTTGGAGATATGCAAAAACAATATCTATATGTAATCGTACTAGAGCAATCCAATTAAGAATAATACACAGATTGCATATATCCCCAAATCGCAGACATGCTTTTAGCCCCACTTCCTCTTCCCCTCAGTGTCTTAAATGCAAAACTGATACAGGCACCCTAACACATTGTTTATGGTCATGTACCAAAATACAAAGATACTGGTCTGGTGTTCTGCAAGAAATTGAAAAGATCCTAGGGGTTGATCTAGAATTGGACCCAGTTTCTTTACACCTCCCTAGTAGGCATGTTACTTCTGTGGGTAAAAGGAGGCTTTACAACATCCTTACCTTCGCAGCGAGGAAAAACATCCTTTTACAGTGGATTAGTGATAAGGTTCCTTCTATTAAAGATTGGCATAAGATACTATTTGAATGGGTGCCTCTGGAATATCTGACATGTGCATTGCATTCTAAAACAGACCAGTTCTACAAAGTATGGGAACCTTATCTAAATTACCTATAACCTGAGGTATCAGCTATTATGCTGCAATGATTCTCGTAGAATGGCGGGGATCTATGTATTTCAGAACTACACCGTACGTTCCATGTGTGGAACCTAACCTCTTGGTTTAAACTGAGCATCTCCAATCCAAAATTGCATCTAGAATCGGCTTCCTATTTCGCAACAAAGCATCCTTCACTCATGCTGCCAAACATACCCTCGTAAAACTGACTATCCTACCAATCCTTGACTTCAGCGATGTCATTTACAAAATAGCCTCCAACACTCTACTCAGCAAATTAGATACAGTCTATCACAGTGCCATCCTTTTTGTCACCAAAGCCCCATATACTACCCACCACTGTGACCTGAATGCTCTCGTTGGCTGGCACTCGCTACATATTCATCGCCAAACCCCACTGGCTCCAGGTCATCTATAAGTCTTTGCTAGGTAAAGCCCCGCCTTATCTCAGCTCACTGGTCACCATAGCAGCACCCACCCGTAGCACACACTCCAGCAGGTATATTTCACTAGTCACCCCCAAAGCCAATTCCTCTTTTGGCAGCCTCTCCTTCCAGTTCTCTGCTGCCAATGACTGGAACAAACTGCAAAAATCACTGAAGCTGGAGACTCTTATCTCCCTCACTAACTTTAGCACCAGCTGTCAGAGCAGCTCACTGCACCTGTACATAGGCCATCTGTAAATAGCCCATCCAACTACCTCATCCCCATACTGTTATTTATTTATTTGGCTCCTTTGCACCCCAGTATCTCTATTTGCACATTCATTTGCTGCACATCTATCACTCCAGTGTTTAATTGCTATATTGTTTCACCACTATGGCCTATTTATTGCCTTACCTGACTTATCCTACCTCATTTTCATACACTGTACCTTTTCTATTGTATTATTGACTGTACCTTTTCTATTGTATTATTGACTGTATGTTTGTTTATTCCATGTGTAACTCTGTGTTGCTGTTTGTGTCACACTGCTTTGCTTTATCTTGTCCAGGTCGCAGTTGTAAATGAGAACTTGTTCTCAACTAGCCTACCTAGTTAAATAAAGGTGAAAAAAATTGAAAAAAAAGATTAAACTACCAACAGGATATTCAAACCTGTAATATCTCAAGCTTCACAGAGTCGTGGCTGAAGACACTATCAACATACAGCTGGCTGGTTATACGCTGTACCAGCAGGATAGAACAGCAGCGTCTGGTAAGCCTAGGGGCGGTGGACTATGTATTTTTGTAAATAACAGCTGGTGCACTATAACTAAGGAAGTTCGAGCAATTGCTTAATGTTCGCCTGGGGTAGAGTATCTCATGAAAAGCTGTAGATTACACTAAATACCTAGAGAGTTTTCATCTGTATTTTTCATAGTTGTTTACATACCACCACAGACTGAGGCTGGCACTAAGACAGCATTGAATGAGCTGTATTCTGCCATAAGGAAACAAGAAAACGCTCACCTAGAGGCGGCGCTCCCAGTAGCTGGGGACTTTAATGCAGGGAAACTTAAATCTGTTTTAACATGCTAAGCTGATGCTAAGCTATAGGAATATTTTGCTAGCACAGACTGGAATATGTTCCCGGGATTCCTCCAATGGCATTGAGGAGTACACTACATCAGTCATTGGCTCCATCAAACACACATCGATGACGTCGTCCCGACAGTGACCGCACGTACCCCAACTAGAAGCCATGGATTACAGGCAACATCTGCACTGAGCTAAAGGCTAGAGCTGCCACTTTCAAGGAGCGGGACTCTAACCCGGAAGCTTATAAGAAATCCTGCTATGCCCTCCGACGAACCATCAAACAGGCAAAGCATCATTACAAGACTAAGATCGAATCATACTACACCGGCGCTGACGCTCGTCGGATGTGGCAGGGCTTGCAAACCATTACAGACTACAAAGGGAAGCACAGTCGAGAGCTGCCCAGTGACACGAGCCTACCAGACGAGCTAAACTACTTCTATGCTCGCTTCGAGGCAAATAACACTGAAACATGAGAGCGCCAGCTGTTCAGGAAGACTGTGTGATCACGCTCTCCGCAGCCGATGTGAGTAAGACCTTTAAACAGGTCAACATTCATAAGGCCGCGTGGCCAGACAGATTACCAGGACGTGTACTGTGAGTATGCGCTGACCAACTGGCAAGTGTCTTCACTGACAATTTCAACCTCTCCCTGTCTGTAATACCAACATGTTTTAAGCTGACCACCATAGTGCCTGTTCCCAAGAACACGAAGGTAACCTGCCTGAATGACTATCGACCCATAGCACTCACGTCTGTAGCCATCAAGTGCTTCAAAAGGCTGGTCATGGCTCACATCAACACAATTATCCCAGAAATCCTAGACCCACTCCAATTTGCATAGCGCTCCAACAGATGATGCAATCTCTATTGCACTCCACACTGCCCTTTTCCATCTGGACAAAGGAACACAAACTCATCAAAAAAAGAAACGTCCTCTCACTGTCAACTGCATTCATTTTCAGCAAACTTAACATGTGTAAATATTTATATGAACATAAGATTCAACAACTGAGACATAAACTGAACAAGTTCCACAGACATGTGACTAACAGAAATGGAATAATGTGTCCCTGAACAAAGGGGGGGTCAAAATCAAAAGTAACAATCAGTATCTGGTGTGGCCACCAGCTGCATTAAGTACTGCAGTGCATCGCCTCCTCATGGACTGCACCAGATTTGCCACTTCTTGCTGTGAGATGTTACCCCGCTCCTCCACCAAGGCACCTGCAACATCCCTAGCCTTCACCCTCCGATCCAACAGGTCCCAGACTTGCTCAATGGGATAGAGATCTGGGCTCTTCGATGGCCATGGCAGAACACTGACATTCCTGTCTTTAAGAAATCACACACAGAACGAGCAGTATGGCTGGTGGCATTGTCATGCTGGAGGGTCATGTCAGAGTGAGCCTGCAGGAAGGGTACCACGTGAGGGAGGAAGATGTCTTCCCTGTAACGCACAGCATTGAGATTGCCTGCAATGATAAGCTCAGTCCGATGTTGCTGTGACACACCGCCCCAAACCATGACAGACCCTCCACCTCCAAATCGATCTTGCTCCAGAGTACATGCCTCGGTGTAACGCTCATTCCTTCGACGATAAATGTCAATCCGACCATCACCCCTGGTGAGACAAAACCGCGACCCATCAGTGAAGAGCACTTTTTGCCAGTCCTGTCTGGTCCAGCAATGGCGCCCATAGGCGCCGTTGTTGCCGGTGATGTCTGGTGAGTACCGGTCTTACAACAGGCCTTACAAGCCATAATTTGCAAATAAATTCATTAAAAATCCTACAATGTGATTTTCTGGATTTTTTTCTCATTTTGTCTGTCATAGTTGAAGTGTACCTATGATGAAAATTACAGGCCTCTCATCTTTTTAAGTGGGAGAACTTGCACAATTGGTGGCTGACTAAATACTTTTTTGCCCCACTATACATACGGACAGTGAGGTGACTTGGAACCTGAACCAAGACAGGTGGGCCTTTTCTTCACCAGACTTGATTTCACGCTGACATATCACCGAGGTAAAAAATACATCAAAGCCGATGCCCTGTTCTGTTTCAACGATTCGGGAGATGTTCCTGTCTTTAGTGCACCCATAACTCTGCCCTCTCGAGTTGTAGCCCCCGTGCTCTGTGACGTAGACATCCTTCCCCGTTCCGTGCCTCAGCATCCCTGCTCTTATCTGTCCATTGATTTTGCACTGATCTCCCCTCTTCTGATGGTTTTACCACCATTTTTGTGATAGTGGACAGATGATCTAAATCATGCCATTTCATCCCTCTCTCTGGTCTCCCTACCACTATCCAGGTCACTGAGGCAGTGTTCCAGCAGGTCTTCCAGCACTGTGGCCTTCCAGAGGATATCATCTCCGATCGTGGCCCCCTATTCACATCACGTGTATGGAAGGCCTTCATTCCTGAGGAGCCATTATCAGGACCGGCAGGGGGAGCGGCCCCGATTCCTTCCCTGGGCTGAATATGCCCAGAATTCATTGCGACACTCCTCCACCGGGCTGACTTCCTTCCAGTGTGTTCTGGGTTACCAGCCAGCCCTGGCTCCGTGGACTCCGAGCCAGACCTTTGCTCCTGCGGTGGACGAGTGGATCAGGCGCGCAGAAGTTGTATGGAACGATTCCCATGTGAGACTCCAGCACGCCGTACGCTGTCAGAAAGAGCAGGCGGATTGCCACCTCAGAGAGGCGCCACCCTGGTGATCGCGTCGGGCTCTCCGCCAGGAACCTTCCGCTCCGCCTGCCCTGTAAGAAATCCTCGGTTTGTGGGGCTGTTCAAGGTCCTCTGGATGGTCAATGAGGTAATTTACAGATTACAACTCCCCACTCACTACTGAATCTCACCATCTTTTCAGGTTTCCCTCCTCAGGGCCTGTGGTTCCTGGTTCTCTGGCTGATGCAGTCCCCCATGACACCCCTCCGCCTCCCTTAGACATCGAGGGGAGCCCTGCCTATGCAGTCAGATCCCTCCTGGACTCCCGATGTCGTGGGGGTGTCCTCCAGTACCTGGTGGACAGAGGGGTACGTTCTAAAGGAGCAGTGTCGGGTTCCGTTGGACGACATCCTAGATCCCAACATCATCCAAGATATCCACCTTCGCCATCTGGACCGGCCAGCTCCTCGCCCTCGGGGCCGTCCCCCTGGCCGGTGTCGTCCTGCGGGGGGCGGGGTGGGGGTTCTGTTACGTCTACTGCCACTCTCCTGCTCTGGCGCTCGACGCCACCGGTCTACTAACCACCAGTCTTGGCAACCCATCTTTACGCACACCTGCACCCTATCATCAGTCACACCTGGACTTCATTACTTACCATTTATCTAGCACACTGTTTTGTCAGTCATCAGGTAGTATTGTTTGTATTTCCATGTCAGACGCTTCTCTTGTTTTGTATCGTTCCATGTCCATTATCATTAAACTCACTAACTGCACCTGCTTCCTGACTCCGTGTCTACGTTACAGCAACAAGATGTGGAAAAAGTCAAGGGGTCTGAATACTTTCTGAATGCACTGTATGTTCTTGGTAATAAAGATGTACAATATCACTCTCACCCCTGACAAAGAACACCTCAATAACCTTTTTTAGAGTATATGCTGTGTATGCTGGTCCAGCATGGTCTAGTTGGTTAAGCTGGTCTGCAAAAGCACGCCCATCATGCTCTATTGCGGTTAGATTTTTTTCAATTGTTTGTTTCTATATCTATGTTTTTGCATTACATTGATTGATTAATTAATTTAGATTTTTCTACACAAATAACACATTTTTCTAAACTTTTCTAAAAACACAACCAAGGATGGTCACCAGGAAAAACACAACCAAGGATGGTCACCAGCAAAAACACAACCAAGGTTGATCACCAGCAAAAACACAACCAAGGTTGGTCACCAGCAAAAACACAACCAAGGTTGATCACCAGCAAAAACACAACCAAGGTTGATCACCAGCAAAAAACACAAAGAAGGTTGGTCACCAGCCTATGCTGGACTATGCTGTTTTTTTCAGAAGGGTAGCCCAAGGCTGTATACTGTACTGTGGAATAGCAATGCAATCGACATCACTCTAGTTGGGAGAAGGGTATGGGGTTTAAATCTTATATTAACCAATGTTACAGGCAAAAATAAATGTAAATCATTGGAGTAAGATGGTAGCCTGCCGCATCCAGTAGTGAAAAATCTGAAATGAAATGGAAAATGCAGCTAACCTGGTTGGGGTGAACTATGGGGAGGTGGATGTGGGCGATATCTTACCTTCCTCCTCACTAGAACCCCTCTGTATGGGTGTGTAAATAGGGGGCGTTGTGTTGGAGCTGGGAGGCGCAGGCGTACTCTTTGTGAAGATCCCACTGATGAACTTGAGCATCTTGCGGTCGCGGGCGCGCTGGGTGGTTCCCCCCTGACCCTGGCCCTTGCCATCCTTCCCCTTCTTCAGGTCCTCAGAAAGAGAGTGCAGGTCACTGTTGTCCAGGGTACGGCTCTTGCCCTTCCTTGCCGGCTTGGACACCTGGGTTGTGGGTTGAGCTGGCAGGGAGGTGGAGCCTGTCTTCAGCCTGTCCCCTTGGGGGCTTTCCCTGGTCACCACGCCTGTAAACCCTCCCCCCACTGGGACCCCCTGGTGAAGGATGGTGGTCCTGCCGTCACTGTCTGCCCAGGACGCTCGATAAGGCCCTAGGGCGGCCGCAGCACCTATCATAGGCGACCGATCCCCTATACGGTTGTCTTTGCGGTCCAGACTCTTGGCAGATGGAGGCATACTCTGATCGGCTTCCCTCAACTCACGCCGGCTTACAGCCCCCCCCCCGGCATGTGACCTCATCAGGACCTCGGGTCGATGGGTAAACCTGGGAGGGACAGTGATGGGCACGCTGACTCGGCAGAGGGTGCTGCTTGGGTCGCCCATCCCCTCCTCACGCCTTGGAAACAGCATGGTTGGCTCCCTGTAGAGTTCGGTTTTAGGACGGGTTCCCTCTCTCCTCAGCCCTGCCTCTGAGGGGACACCTGACACCCCTGCAAGCCCCTTCACTTGGTCTTTCATGTTCTTCGGTAAGAGGGGAGACTCCTTGCTCTTAATCCCCAATGTGATATCTTTCGAGGAGCCTGGCCCACGACTCTCTTTCTCCCTCATCTCAGGCTTCCCCCGCTCCTGAACAGGCCCCCCAAAGCTAATGTCCTCCTGCTCATCTTCCTCCATTTCTGTGTCCCCCTCTCCCTCCCCCACGGCACACGAGTGTCCTCCCTCATCCTCAGTGGTCCTGCTCAGCTCTTCATCCTGCTCATACCCAGGCCCCCCCACACCTCCTCTCCCTAGGGAAAGGGCCAGCTGTGGCTGGGGCCCGGTGGCCCCTCCATCACCCCCTACCGCCTCGACCTTGACCAGGGTGAGGGAGATGAGGTAGGTGGTGCGCCTTGGTAGGGTGCCTGTTTGGCTCATAGGGGCGGCAGGCTGGCAGACAGGGAGGCAGACCAACCTCAGAGCAGCGGCAGAGCCCTCACTCTGACCCAGACAGAACCGCAGGGAACAGGCATGGCAACCCACAGCTGGAGGCTTCACCAGAGAGACAACAGTCAGACCAGAAAACAGTCAGAAGGTACTGTCAAACTAACTGGCGTAGGGATACGTCTGATGTGGGAGAATGGTAACTTTGTCAAGAGGTGGTAGGAGCTACCTGGAATTAGCGGAGCATACTTAACAAGGCTGAGTTACTTAAATCTAGAGTGTACTTTATTTTAATCCTTCCTGTAATCCCCTTGTCACCTTCTCTTTGCTGATCACTGGTCTCCTCCACAGGTTCATTCACAATCCTCTCTTTCTTTTCCCCTTTCTCTCTCCATATGAAAGATTAATTCTACACCCCGATGCCAGGGATCTGAGATTGCTTTCCTCGATCTTGATGTTTGAGACTGGGTAGTCTGGAATTATGCAAGAGTCAACAAATGAGCCTGGTCCATTTTTCCTACAAGACTGTACTACGTAGTTCCCCACTCCACAAAATCACACAAGATGAAATGCCTCAAGTCAGTCTTCAGCCTGTAAGCTTCTCTTCAGATAATGTCTTCACTCCCAGTGAAGGATATTCATTGTATGCTTCAGAATCTTCATATCCCCATTACATTTGATTGGTTGACAAAAAAATAATAATAATTATGTATCACCGTCACAGACACCAAAGGGTATGTATTGTGGTAAAGACAAACCAGACAGCACAGTAAACAGCTTAAGCAGACCTAGCAGAGAAAAACAGGTTTGAATGTAAATAAGAGAACAAACATCCATATGGAAATCATTCACGTGTTGCAAAGCATGTGGTGGTGAGAGTCTACTTCCGACTGCATGTGAGGCAAAGACACACTAATGTCATGCATGAATCACGTATGCACATTGTGCGGATCAATGAAAGGCAGGCTGCAAACATCTGTTGTAATTCCCACAGTAAAGAGAAGCAGAAATGGTGGTCAGATAGGCAGAACGCAGTCACTGTTCCACTGCCTGTAACGCTCTTCTGTACAGTTGGTTCCTTCGCGCCCTTCAGTCACTGCATCCTCTCCTCTGAGTGTCTTAGGCAATTAGCAAGTCAATAAAATGTGTCTGTGAGGCAGAGAGCAAGCCCACCGGCTCAGCTTAGCCCCTCTTCTCATCAGAGCCACTGTGCCTGCTAGCCTCTCCGATAGCCCGTCGTTACTACAGCTCCAGCCCCAGCTCCAGGCAGGCAGGCAGACAGACTGAGTGGAAGGGTGAGGGTGATGCGTCCAGTGAGAGATGCCTGTTCTCGGTCAAGCACTCACGTTCTGTGGCTCATGTCGGATCAGACAAAACCAAGACAAAAACCTCTGCCTCCTCCTACCCATCACTTGCTCGCTCTCTCTCTCTCTCGCTCTGTTCTTCTTAAGGCAATCTCCTTGGCAGTTCCCACTCTCCCTCGATCTTCTTCTCTCCCCCTCCCCTTCAGGAAAGAGGGAGCAAGCGATGATGCAATGGAGGAAGAAAGGTGATGAAAAAATCCACAGACGTCATACTGATGAATGAAAGGAGAGAGCGAAGGAGGAAAGAGAGAGAGAGGAGGAAAGGATAAAAATGAACACGAGAGTGTGAGGGGGAGGGTATAACCGTCAAATTAAATAAGGTGGTTTGAAAACAAACTGAATGGGTGATGATAAATCTTGGGGCACAGAAAAGGGAGGGGATGTGAGGATCAGAGAGGGGATCCGAACAGAAAGGAGGGTAGCTAAAGGTGGAAGAGAGGAGAGGAATGCAGGAGAGAAGGGAAGGGAAAAAATGAGCTGGAAAAAGGTAGACGACAAGAGAGGGAAGGCTCTATCTACCCTCTCCCCTTTCTCTCTCCTTGGCAGTCACAATAGCTCCATCTCCTTCCAGAACGGCTCCCCTCACCCCCCTTTTAAAATCAGCAAGGATTGGGGTAGCAACAGCTTATTCACCACCTCCCTCCTTCCACCTCCCTCATCTCTCATCTCTCCTGCTAAGCTGCTGATACCGTGTCGGTCTCTGTGTGTGTGTGTATTTTTTGGTTTCACTATCCTTGTGGAGACCATAAGTCCTCACAAGGAGAGTAAAACAAAGACAAATCTGACAAGCTGGGACATTTTGCTACTCCCCATATGGAAAAATACTATTTTAGGCTTAGGGGTTAGGTTTACAATTAGGGTTAGAATTAGGTCCCCACAATGATAGTAAAACAAACATGTGTATTTGTGTGTCATTGACATTGATCTGATCTGTGATCTGCGTTTTGTCCCATTGTTGTTGTTGTTGTAATTCCAGCCCCCGTTCCCACAGGAGGCCTTTTGGTAGGCCATCATTGTAAATAAGAATTTATTCATAATTGACTTGCCTAGTTAAATAAATAAAAATACAAAATGTAGCCCTTAATATACTCGCATGACTTAATGATACATGCCACGTGATTTTCAGCATGTGTACTGTATGAGTGTGCAAATGTATGTGGCTGTATGTTGTGTGTGCTCACAGTGGGGGTGGTACTTCATTGTGTCTATAGGTATGTGTTACCCACCTGTGTCTCTTGTTTAATTGGCTGAAATCTGTGAAGGAAGAACACCCACAGAGTATGATGAATCATGTCCCCTCTAAACTGAAATTATAATGTGTAACTTACTGTGATATACACAGACAGTTGCTTATAGATACATACACACTATCTGCTCCTTAGAGATTATTTACACTGACTATGCATACTATCTCTTATTACTTATTTTACTTGACTGACTTTTTCAGGGCTCTAAAGTGCCCACATGCGACAAAATGTTTTGCTGTTGGACCTGTACTTTTATTTTGGAAGCACAGACTGATAAATTGTTTACGAATCATAACCAACTTTCCCTCAGAACTGTTCTGAAGTTTTCTGTCAGCTAAGTAATGGCATTGGCTGGCGAGAACAGCAACAATGAAATGCGGTGGAATTTAAGCTTTCTTTAACAAAATGTTTGTTTTTATTAAATGATCAACCAATCCACTTCCTCAGAAAAAAAAGAGCTACATGTTTGGAGAGGGATTGGCCCAATTATGTACTATTAGATTTTAATTTTATTTATGAGCTGTATTGCCATGTTGAATGCACCGAGCTGTCCGTCTAAACTACTGACACCCATGCATACCCCACAAGACATGCCACAAGAGGTCTCTTCACAATCCACAAGTCCAGAACAGACTATGGGAGGCACACAGTACTATATAGAGCCATGACTACATGGAGCTCTATTCCACATCAAGTAACTGACGCAAGCAGTAGAATTACATTTTAAAAAACAGATTTTAAAAAAAACACACCTTATGGAACAACGGGGACTGTGAAGCAACACAAACATTGGCACAGAACATGCATACACACACACTGATTTAGTACTATAGATATGTGGTAGTGGTGGAGTAGGGGCCTGAGGGCACACAGTGTATTGTGAAATCTGTGAATGTATTGTAATGTTTTAAAATTGTATAAGCTGCCTTAATTTAGCTGGACCCCAGGAAGAGTAGTTGCTGCTTTGGCAGAAGCTAATGGGGATCCATAATTAATACAAATACTCTTAAGGAGCCTAACGTTAGGGTCACGTCTACTCCCGCTCCCTGGCACATGACATCGCCAGTCTAGTAACCCATCATTTCGCACACCTGCGCCTCATCATTAGGCACATCTGGACTTCATTTCTTCCCTGATTACTCTCCCTTAATCTTGCACTCTGTTATCAGACACAACGCTTGTTTGTTTATTCCCTCTACGTTCGTTCTTATTAAACTCACCAACTGCACCTACTTCCTGACTCCCTGTGTCTTCGTTACAGAATAATGCCTCACAAAATGGAAGCAGCAGCCAACCAAGACATCTCCCAGATGGTCGGCGAACAGGGAGACCTACTTCGCCAACACCACACCTTCTTCAACATCTAGATCTTCCTCAAGCGGCATCCTCCAACAAGCAGCGGATCCTATATCATGAGTCGACCCAGTGCCCCCACCACCAAGAGGTCCAAGGTTTCCACGGTTATTTCCCTGCTGACCGGGCGGGCATTGGAGTGGGCTACGGCCGTCTGGGGAGGTGAGGAGGAGCTACGTTCCTATGATAGAGCAAAGAACCTATTCAGAGGACTATTTGATCATCCACTGGAGGGCAGAGAGGGGGTGAGCGCCTACTCCAACTACGGCAGGAGGGCCAGACCACTGCGGAGTACACCCTCACCTTCTGTACAGTGTCAGCATCCAGCGGATGAAATGAGCTGGCACTCTGCACCTTATTCAGAAAAGGATTGCGTGAAGAGGTCCAGACTGACTTGGCATGCCTAGACGACACCCTCTCATTGGACACACATCGCGATGGCCATCCGTCTGGATAACCTCCTTCAGGATGGTCGGCACCCCCATCGACTCTCCCTCCTTCATTGACAGTTCTGAGTCAGAGCCTGAACCCATGGAGGTAGGGGCCACACGCCTCCCCGCAGCTGAGCGATGCTGTTGGAGACAGCTGGGACTCTGTCCCTATTGCGGTCAGTAGGGACACCAGCTTCAATGGTGTCCGCTACATCCCAACCTGGGAGCCACTAGCGCAGAGGTCTCCTGGTAGGTATGAATAATTCCATCATCATAATCACTCTCCACCAAACCCTTTTTAGTACCAAAATCACTAGCTGGCTGTCCCTCGTGTTGTTTCTACAGCTCTAGTGGACTCTGGTGCCACAGATAATTTTATTGATAAGGCCCTTGACTCCTCCCTGAAAATAACATCATACCTGCACTCCTCTAATTTCCGTTCAAGCGCTGGATAACAAACCACTGGGATCTGCGACTATCACAGCACCCCTCACCATCACCGTGGGACCTCTGCACCAAGAAAGCCTTCCCCTCATCATCCTCCTCCTCCTCATCATAATCTTCCAGGCACCCGTACACAAAGTCATACTTGACTTCGCGTGGCTCCAAAACCACGACCCCACCACCTCTTAGTCGAGGATGGAGATCACTGACTGACTGGGCACGCCGCCATTTGTCTGGTATGCATTTTTGTAAATAACAACTGGTGCACGATATCTAAGGAAGTCTTGAGCTATTGCTCGCCTGAGGTAGAGTATCTCATGATAAACTGTAGACCACACTACCTACCTAGAGAGTTTATCTGTATTTCTCATAGCTGTTTACATACCACCACAGTCAGAGGCTAGCACTAAGACAGCAGTGAATGAGCTGTATACCGCCATAAGCAAACAAGAAAACGCTCACCTGGAGGTGGCACTGCTAATAGCCGGGGACTTTAATGCAGGGAAACTTAAAATCGGTCTACCAAATTTCATGTTAAATGCGCAACAAGAGGGAAAAAAAAAAAAAAAAAAAAAAAAACAACTCTGGACCACCTTTACTCCACACACAGAGATGGATTCAAAGCTCTCCATCTTGCAAATCTGACCATAATTATATCCTGATTCCTGCTCACAAGCAGAAATTAAAGCAGGAAGCACCAGTGACAAGATCAATTAAAAAAAAGAAGCAGATGCTAAGCTACAAGACTGTTTTGCTAGCACAGACTGGAATATGTTCCGGGATTCCTCTGATGGAATTGAGTAGCTTCATCAATAAGTGCATCGATGGCGTCGTCCCCACAGTGACCGTACGTACATACCCCAACCAGAAGCCATGGATTACAGGCAACATCCGCACTAGCTAAAGGCTAGAGCTGCCGCTTTCAAGGAGCGGGACTCTAACCCAAAGAAATTCTGCTATGCCCTCCGACAAACCATTAAACAGGCAAAGTTTCAATACAGGACTAAGATCGAATCGTACTACACTGGCTCTGACCAACTGGCAAGTGTCTTCACTGACATTTTCAACCTTTCCATGTCCGAGTCCTTAATACCAACATGTTTTAAGCTGACCACCATAGTGCGTGTGCCCAAGAACACTAAAGATAACCTGTCTAAACGACTACCTTCTCGTAGCACTCATGTCTGTAGCCATGAAGTGCTTCAAATGGCTGGTCATGGCTCACATCAACACCATTATCCCAGAAATTCTAGACCCACTCCAATTTGCATACCGCCCCAACAGATGATGCAATCTCTATTGCACTCCACACTGCCCTTTTCCACCTTGACAAAAATAACAACTATGTGAGAGTGCTATTCATTGACTACAGCTCAGCGTTCAACAACATAGTGCCCTCAAAGCTCATCAATATGCTAAGGACCCTGGAACTAAACACCTCCCTCTGCAAATGGATCCTGGACTTCCTGACGGGCCACCCCAGGTGGTAAGGGTAGGTAACAATGCATCCTCCACGCTGATCCACAACACAGGGGTGCGTGCTCAGTCCCCTCCTGTACTCCCTATTCACTCAGGACTGCACGGGCAGGCACAACTCCAACACCATCATTAAGTTTGCCGATGACGCAACAGTGGTAGGCCTTATCACCAACAACGACAACGACACAGCCTATACGGAGGACGTCAGAGACCTGGCCGTGTGGTGCCAGGACAACAACCTCTCCCTCAACGTGATCAAGACTAAGGATTGTGGACTACAGGAAAAAGAGGACAGAGTACGCCCCATTCTCATCGACAGGACTGTAGTGGATCAGGTTGAGAGCTTCAAGTTCCTTGGTGTCCACATCACCAACAAATTAACATGGTCCAAGCACACCCCAAGACAGTCATGTAGAGGGCACAACAAAACGTATTGCCCCTCAGGAGACTGAAAAGATTTGGCATGGGTCCCGAGATCCTCAAAAGGTTCTACAGTTGCACCATCGAGAGCATCCTGACTGGTTGCATCACTGCCTGGTATGGCAACTGCTCGGCTTCCGACTGCAAGGCACTACAGAGGGTTGTGCGAACAGCCCAGTACATCACTGGTGCAAAGCTTCCTGCCATCCAGGACCTCTATATCAGGCGGTGTCAGAGGAAGGCCCTAAAGTTGTCAAAGTTGTCAAAGACTCAAGCAACCCTAGTCAGACTGTTCCCTCTGCTACCGCACGGCAAACGGTACTGGAGCGCCAAGTCTAAGTCCAAAAGGCTTCTAAACAGCTTCTACCCCCAAGCCATAAGACTCCGGGAACACCTAATCAAATTGCTACCCAGACTGTTTGCATTGCCCCCCCCCCCCCTTTTACACCACTGCTACACTCAGTTGTTATCATCTATGCATAGTCATTTTAATAACTCTACCTACATGTACATATTACCTCTAACTAACCAGTGCCCCCACACATTGACTGTGTACCAGTACCCCCCTGTATATAGTCCCGCTATTGTTATTTTACTGCTGCTCTTAAATTACTTGTTACTTTTATTTCTTATTTTTATCCATATCTTTTTAACTGCATTGCTGGTTTGGGGCTCGTAAGTAAGCATTTCATTGTGAGGACTACACCTGTTGTATTCGACGCATGTGACTAATAAAATTTGATTTGATGTTGGAAGACCTGCTTTCTCTTACCCTGTGGTTCCACGTCGATTAAGATTCTTGTGGTTGCCCTCCAGGCCAACATCTCAAAGGTTTACCAGGATCTCCCGGAGGTTTTCGCCAAGACCCACTCCACCGGTCTCCCTCATTGCCCCCTGGGACTGTGCCATCGACTTGCTTACAGGCTCTGCGCAGCTGCATCTACCCCCTGTCGGTTGCTGAAACCAAGGCCATGGAGGAGTTCATCACGGAGGCTCTCCAACAGGGTTTCATCTGCCCATCCACCTCCCCTGCATCGGCAGGTTTCTTCTTTGTGGCCAAGAAGGAAGGGGGGGGGGTCACATCCTTGTATTGACTACAGAGTCAATGCCATCACCACCAAGTACAGCTACACCCTCCCGTTGGTGCCGGCCACCATTGAACAGCCCGGTTTAGTACCGAACATCCCATTTTCTTTACTAAGCTGGACCTGCAGAGTGGCTACAATTTGATCCGCATCTGGGGGGATGAATGGAAGACTGCCTTCAGCATGATGGCTGGGCACTACAAGTACTTGGTGGATTATGAATTAGCCAATGCTCCGTCGGTGCTTGGGAATCAGGTGGTTGTGTATATCGACGACATCCTGATCTACTCGGCCACGACAGAGAGGTGGCTGAACCCGTTCCAAGCCAGGTGGGACATTTTTTCTACTAGATTCAACTTCACCCTGTCATACTGTCCAGGTTCAAAGAACATCAAAGCTGATGCCCTGTCCTGTCTCCACGATTCGGGAGAGGTTCCTGTTCTGAGTGCGCCCATCATACTGCCCTCCAGAATCGCTGCCCCTGTGCTTTGGGACATAGACGTGGATATCCGCCAGGCTCTGGAGAGGGAACCCGTGCCTGCTACCTGTCCTCCGGTGCGCTCCTATGTTCTCACGGAGGTGGAAAAAGTCAAGGGGTGTGAATACTTTGAAGGGATTGTTTATACATACAGTACCAGTCAAAAGTTTGGACACATCTATTCATTCAAGGGGTTTTCTTTATTTTTACTATATTGTAGAATAATAGTGAAGACATAAAAACTATGAAATAATACAAATGGAATCATGTAGTAACCAAAAAGTGTTCAATCAAAATATATTTTATATTCTAGCCACCCTTTGCCGTGATGACAGCTTAGCACTCTTGGCATTCTCTCAACCAGATTTGCCTGGAATGCTTTTCCGACAGTCTTGAAGGAGTTCCCACATATGCTGAGCACTTGTTGACTGCTTTTCCTTCACTCAGCGGTCCAACTCATCCCAAACCATCTCAACTGAGTTGAGGTTGGGTGATTGTGGAGGCCAGATCATCTGATGCAGCACTCCATCACTCAAATAGCCCTTACACAGCCTGAAGTTGTGTTGGGTCATTGTCCTGTTGAAAAACAAATGATACTGCCACTAAGACCAAACCAGATGTGATGGCATATCGCTGCAGAATGCTATGGTAGCCATGCAGGTTGTGTGCCTTGAATTCGAAATAAATCATAGACAGTGTCACAAGCAAGCACCTCCATGCTTCACGGTGGGAACCACACATGCAGAGATCATCTGTTCACCTAATCTGCGTCTCACAAAGACACAGCGGTTGGAACCAAAAATCTCAAATTTGGACTCATCAGACCAGAATTCCAGATTTCCACCAGTCTCATGTCCATTGCGCATGTTTCTTGGCCCAAGCAGGTCTCATCTTATTGGTGTCCTTTAGTAGTGGTTTCTTTGCAGCAATTCGACCATGAAGGCCTGATTCACAACAGTTGATGTTGAGATGTGTCTGTTACTTGAAATCTGTGAAGCATTTATCTGGGCTGCAATTTCTGAGGCTGATAACTCTAATGAACTTATCCTCTGCGACAGGAGACAACTCTGGGTCTTCCTTTCCTGTAGTGGTCCTCATGAAAGCCAGTTTCATCACAGCGCTTGATGGTTTTTGCAACTGCACTTGAAGAAACTTTCATAGTTCTTGAAATTTTCCAGATTGACTGAGCTTCATGTCTTGAAGTAATCATGGACTGTCGTTTCTCTTTGCTTATTTGAGCTTTTCTTTTCATAATATGGACTTGGTATTTTACCAAATAAGGCTATCTTCTGTATACCATCACACATACCAAGACAACCGATTGGCTCAAACGCATTAGGAATAAAATAAATTCCATAAATTGCTTAACAAGGCACTCATATTAATTGAAATGCATTCCAGGTGACTACTTGAGAGAATGCCAAGAGTGTGCAAATCTGTCATCAAGGCAAAGGGTGGCTACTTTGAATAATCTCAAATGGCCTCCCGGGTGGCGCAGTGGTTAAGGGCGCTGTACTGCAGCGCCAGCTGTGCCATCAGAGTCCCTGGGTTCGCGCCCTTCGTAACCGGCCGCGACCGGGAGGTCCGTGGGGCGACGCACAATTGGCCTAGCGTCGTCTGGGTTAGGGAGGGATTGGTCGGTAGGGATCTCCTTGTCTCATCGCGCACCAGCGACTCCTGTGGCGGGCCGGGCGCAGTGTGCGCTAGCCAAGGTTGCCAGGTGCACGGTGTAGCCTCCGACACATTGGTGCGGCTGGCTTCCGGGTTGGATGCGCGCTGTGTTAAGAAGCAGTATGGCTGGTTGGGTTGTGTATCGGAGGACGCATGACATTCAGCCTTCGTCTCTCCCGAGCCTGTACGGGAGTTATAGCAATGAGACAAGATAGTAGCTACTACAACAATTGGATACCACGAAATTGGGGAGAAAAAGAGGTAAAAAAAAAAATTAAATTAAAAAAAGAAGAATCTCAAATATATTTTGATTTGTTTAACACTTTTTTGGTTACTACATGATGTGTTTTGATGTCTTCACTACTATTCTACAATGTAGAAAATAGTAAAAATAAAGAAAAACCCTGGAATGAGGAGACAAACAATCCAAACATTCCACTGAGGGGTGACGAAGCCATTGTTGTCATTATTCTTTTATGCTGTTGTGACATTTATCAAGTCAACCACCAAGAAAGAGTGCATTCCCCTACCACTGGGGACCACGGCCCTGTGCATTCCAACACACCACCTGCATAACTAAAATGCTGCTCTGGAGAGCCACACCACCATTCTCCTTTTGCTAATCTGATAGTTGACACATGTTCTGCATTCTGGTGTAATCACCGGCATCAGACTACATTAATTTTGGCCTGAGGTGTGACCTCTTTCTTACAGGGACACATTTATATTTCTCCAGTTCTGGGAGGCTAGGCCCGGCTGTGTGACAAGGGCATTATGTGATCCTTCCATAGAGGAATTAAATCAACATTTAGCCTACCCGGCCACATCGTAATGACGATTATCATCCTCCTGCCATGAAGGGTGTGGGCGGTGTGTGTGTGTGTATACAATGTTAAGTAGACAGGGGGATGGGTGGGACTTAGGAGACCCCTACGCAGGCAATCAGAAATTGGGCACACGCACATACAAAACTAATGACACTTGACTCTTCCGCAATGCAAATGAAATAATGGAAAACACATAAATGAGTGTGTAGAAATTATGTGCATACACACCTTACACACAGACACTGCAGAATGAAACACTCACACACACACAGAGGGAGAGGGTGAGTGGGTTCATAAATCGAATCAGAGCTCTTGAGAGAAGATCCGGGGTGTTTCAAATTGTCCTAATTGCCTCGTAACTGCAAAATATGAGATCTGCAATAACACAAAGAAAGAAACTAGACGAGGCTGACAAGTCTGCATCTGAATGATTAGGACTGGAGATTAGGATATCATCTAACTGCCACACCAGTAGAGAGAAGCCAGGTGGTGTGTTGCAGTGAGTTCGGTCTCGGTCTCTTCCTCTGTGTCTCATAGAGATGCTATTGAAGGTGAATAGTGTCTCCTAACGAGGAGTGATACCTGCTGTGAGGAAAGGCTAAATGACAACACAAGGTGGAGGGACAGAAGAGATGAGATAGGATAGACGTAAGACGGGGGGCGGGAGAGCATTTTTGAGGTGCTTGATTTAGGTTAAGTCCAGGGAGTGTACATGAGGAGACACTGTAAAAGTGTGTGATAAAATAAACATTGTGGGAGTAAGGCGAATTTTGAATTGTAAATTAAGTAGAGTACAGGGGAGGGAGGAAGCTGTACCAATACATACTCTGCCTGTCTCCTTGAGGCAGGAAGTGGCTTTGCAGAGAGACAGAGGAAATAGGGCCAACGATGACGAGTCAAGGGGCACGCTATCGGTAACCACAACTTGCATAAATGCACAATCAACCTGATTGCTCAAATTGTCACGATTGTTAGTTCAGGGCATGGAGGTTTGTTTGACGTTAGATTCAGATACAATATTTGAATAGTAAATCCAACAACATCCTCTACCACATTTACAGCTTTACAGTTAGTAGAATTAAAGTAAACACGGGACTGGTACAGTTGAAGTCGGAAGTTTACATACACCTTAGCCTACATTTACACCATACACCTACATTTATACTCAGTTTCACAATTCCTGACATTTAATCCTAGTAAAAATTCCCTGTCTTAGGTGGCACTTTATTTTAAGAATGTGAAATGTCAGAATAATAGAAGAGAGAATTATTTATTTCATCACATTCCCAGTCTGTCAGAAGTTTACATACACTCAATTAGTATTTGCTAGCATTGCCTTTAAATTGTTTACGTTCAACGTTCAACGTTTTGGGTAGCCTTCCACAAGCTTCCCACAATAAGTTGGGTGAATTTTGGCCCATTCCTCCTGACCGAGCTTGTGTAACTGAGTCAGGTATTTATTTTTATTTTTTTTGCATTTTTTTTTTGCATTTTTACCCCTTTTTCTCCCCAATTTCGTGGTATCCAATTGTTGTAGTAGCTACTATCTTGTCTCATCGCTACAACTCCCGTACGGGCTCGGGAGAGACGAAGGTTGAAAGTCATGCGTCCTCCGATACACAACCCAACCAAGCCGCACTGCTTCTTAACACAGCACGCATCCAACCCGGAAGCCAGCCGCACCAATGCGCCGGAGGAAACATCGTGCACCTGGCCACCTTGGTTAGCGCACACTGCGCCCAGCCCGCCACAGGAGTCGCTGGTGCGCGATGAGACAAGGACACCCCTACCGACCAAGCCCTCCCTAACCCGGGCGACGCTAAGCCAATTGTGCGGACCTCCCGATCGCGGCCGGTTACGACAGAGCCTGGGCGCGAACCCAGGGACTCTGATGGCACAGCTGGCGCTGCAGTACAGCGCCCTTAACCACTGCGCCACCCGGGAGGCCCCCGTAACGGAGTCAGGTTTGTAGGCTTCCTAGCTCGTACACGTTTTTTCAGTTCTGCCCACAAATGTTCTATAGGATTGATGTCAGGGCTTTGTGATGGCCACTCCAATACCTTGACTTTGTTGTCCTTAAGCCATTTTGCCACAACTTTGGAAGTATGCATGGGGTCATTGTCCATTTGGAAGACCCATTTGCGACCAAGCTTTAACTTCCTGACTAATGTCTTGAGATGTTGCTTCAATATATCCACATAATTGTCCTCCCTCATGATGCCATCTATTTTGTGAAGTGCACCAGTCCCTCCTGCAGCAAAGCACCCCGACAACATGATGCTGCCACCCCTGTGCTTCACGGTTGGGATGGTGTCTTCAGCTTGCAAGCCTCCCCCTTTTCCCTCCAAACATAACGATGGTCATTATGGCCAAACAGTTATATTTTTGTTTCATCAGACCAGAGGACATTTCTCCAAAAAGTACAATCTTTGTCCCCATGTGCAGTTGTATGGCGGTGGCTATTTGCAAAGGGTGGCTATTTGAAGAATCTCAAATATATTTTGATTTATTTAACACTTGTTTGGTTACAACATGATTCCATATGTGTTATTTCATAGTGTTGATGTCTTAACTATTACTCTATAATGTAGATAATAGTAAAAAAATACAGTAAAACCCCCAGTAGGTGTTCTAAAACTTTTGACCGGTAGTGTGTGCTGTTTTACGGGCTCCTGACTAATTCTGTTAAATGTGTGTGTGTGTGTGTGTGTGTGTGTGTGTATGTATGCATATATATATATATATATATATATATATATAACAGAATTAGTCAGGAGCCTGTAAAACAGCGCCATCTTTCATAACATACAGCATTGCGGTATGTATCGTCCAATCGCAGAGCAGATACAAATCACGAGGTCTGTTAGCGAACACACGATGTCAATTGATAGCTGCTGTATCGTCCAATCACAGAGCAGATACAAGTCATGTGATCGGCTAACACACCGCCCTATCACACCTGGACAAGAGAAATACCTACAGTTGAAGTCAGAAGTTTACATACACTTAAGTTGGAGTCATTACAACTCGTTTTTCAACCATTCCACAAATTTCTTGTTTACAAACTATAGTTTTGGTAAGTCGGTTAGGACATCTACTTTGTGCATGACACAAGTTATTTTTCCAACAATTGTTTACAGACAGATGATTTCACTTATAGTTTACTGAATCACAATTCCAGTGGGTCAGACGTTTACATGCACTAAGTTGACTGTCTTTAAACAGCTTGGAAATTCCAGAAAATGATGACATGGCTTGAGAAGCTTCTGATAGGCTAATTGACATAATTTGAGTCAATTGGAGGTGTACCTGTGGATGTATTTCAAGGCCTACCTTCAAACTCAGTGCCTCTTTACTTGACATCATTGGAAAATCTAAAGAAATCAGCCAAGACCTCAGAAACAAAATGGTAGACCTCCACAAGTCTGGTTCATCCTTGGGAGCAATTTCCAAATGCCTGAAGGTACCACATTCATCTGTACAAACAATAGTACGCAAGTATAAACACCATGGGACCACGCAGCCGTCATACTGCTCAGGAAGGAGACGCGCTCTGTCTCCTAGAGATGAACGTACTTTGGTGCGAAAAGTGCAAATCAACCCCAGAACAACAGCAAAGGACCTTGTGAAGATGCTGGAGGAAACAGGTACAAAAGTATCAATATCCACAGTAAAATTAGTCCTATATCGACATAACCCAAAAGGCCGCTCAGCAAGGAAGAAGCCACTGCTCCAAAACCACCATAAAAAAGCCAGACTACGGTTTGCAACTGCACATGGGTCAAAGATTGTACTTTTTGGAGAAATGTCCTCTGGTCTGATGAAACAAAAATAGAACTGTTTGGCCATAATGGCCATCGTTATGTTTGGAGGAAAAAGGGGGAGGCTTGCAAGCTGAAGAACACCACCCCAACTGTGAAGCACGGGAGTGGCAGCATCATGTTGTGGGGGTGATTTGCTGCAGGAGGGACTGGTGCACTTCACAAAATAGATGGCATCATGAGGGAGGACAATTATGTGGATATATTGAAGCAACATCTCAAGACATCAGTCAGGAAATTAAAGCTTGGTCGCAAATGGGTCTTCCAAATGGACAATGACCCCACGCATACTAAGTTGTGGCAAAATGGCTTAAGGACAACAAAGTCAAGGTATTGGAGTGGCCATCACAAAGCCCTGACCTCAATCCTATAGAAAATTTGTGGGCAGAACTGAAAAAGCGTGTGCAAGCAAGGATGTCTACAAACCTGATTCAGTTACAACAGCTCTGTCAGGAGGAATGGGCCAAAATTCATCCAACTTATTGTGGGAAGCTTGTGGAAGGCTCCCCAAAATGTTTGACCCAAGTTAAACAATTTAAAGGCAATGCTACCAAATACTAATTGAGTGTATGTAAACTTCTGACCCACTGGGAATGTGATGAAAGAAATTAATGCTGAAATAAATCATTCTCTCTACTATTATTCTAACATCTCATATTCTTAAAATAAAGTGGTGATCCTAACTGACCTAAGACAGGGAATTTTTACTAGGATTAAATGTCAGGAATTGTGAAAAACTGAGTTTAAATGTATTCTGCTAAGGTGTATGTAAACTTCCAACTTCAACTGTATGTAAGAATGCTGTTCAGTGACTATAGCTCAGCATTCAACACCATAGCACCCTCCAAGCTCATCATTAAGCACGGGGCCCTGGGTCTGAACCCCACTGTGCAACTGGTTCCTGCACTTCCTGACAGGCCGCCACCAGGTGGTGAAGGTAGGAAACAACACCTCCCTACGCTGATCCTCAACACAGGGGGACCACAAGGGTGGGTGCTCAGCCCCCTCCTGTACTCCCTGTTCACCCATGACTGCGTGGCCACGCTCAGCATTCAACACCATAGCACCCTCCAACTCAATTATCAAGTTTGCAGACGACATAATAGTAGTATGCCTGATTACCAACAATGACAGGACAGCCAAGAGGGAGGAGATGAGGGCCCTCGCGGAGTGCTGCCAGGAAATTAACCTCTCCCTCAACAAAACGAAAGAGATGTTTGTGGACTTCAGGAGACAGCAGAGGGAGCATGCCCACATCCACAGGACCGCAGTGGAGAAGGTGAAAAGCTTCAAGTTCCTCGGCGTACACATCACTGACAATCTGAAATGGTCTACACACAGAGACAGCGTGGTGAAGAAGGCACAACAGCACCTCTTCAACCTCAGGAGGCTGAAGAAATTTGTCTTGGCCCCTAAGACCCTTACAAACTTTTAAAGATTCACAATTGAGGGCATCCTGTCGGGCTGCATCACCGCCTGGTATGGCAACTGCACCGCCCACAACCGGAGGCCTCTCCAGAGGGTGGTACGGTCTGCCCAATGGATCACACTGCCTGCCATCCAGGACACCTACAGTATCCAATGTCACAGGAAGGCTAAAAAGATAATCAAGGGGGGGGGGGGCTAAATAAGTCTATAATGGTTACTTCTCAGAAAGTATTGAGCTTTTAAAAGGAGTAAAACAATGGCCATTGAAATGCTAGCTATTTAAAATGTATCCAACAAGATAATCAATGGGTTAGAAATCCAGGGGATAAAAACAAAGTGTCAATGTATGCTGATGACTCTAATCTGCAATCGGGATCCCTGCACAGTCTCATTGAAGATCTTGATCACTTTTCTAGCCTCTCTGGATTAAAATCGAATTATGACAAGTGTTCCATATTACGTATTGGATTGTTTAAAAAAAAAATTGTGTTTACACTACCTTGTAGTTTACCAATAAAATGGGCAAGTATGTGAATACTTGGTATTCACATCTCAAAAAATATAATTTAACTTTCCACAATCAATTTCAATAGAAAGTTAACAAAAATAGATAAGATTCTACAACCATGGAGAGGTAAATACTTGTGATTTTTCCATAAATAGACATTGATTAACTTTGTTCCTATCACAGTTTACTTACTTACTAATGGCACTGCCTACTCCAGACGACTTTAAAACGACAAAATTAAATGTGTCTATTTATATAATGACTGAGTTTGGGGGGCAAAAATGATTAAATATTATAGCTTTAAACCTCTCACTAAAAGCTTCACACATACATAAGTTAAACTTAAACCCAAAATGGTTCTCCAGTAGATTATTAAGAAAGGCTCATCCTTTGTTAAAAACAATTGCCTTTATACAGATTACAACTTCTCATTTTTGACTAATTGAAAATGAAATTTTGTTTAAAGTATTGCCTTTTCTTAAAAAAGTTGGTTACAATTTCAGTTTCATCCCCCAGAAAAGATAGAACAAATATTAGAACATATGTTATGGTTAAAACTCAAATATACTGATTAATTTTCAAAAATCTTTTATGGATTTTTTTTTATTTTTTATTGTATTATATTTATTAATGATATTATGAATATTTACTTATTTTCCACCATAATTTGCAAATAAATTCATAAAAAATCCTACAATGTGATTTTCTGGATTTTTTTTCTAATTTTGTCTATTATAGTTGAAGTGTACCTATGATGAAAATTACAGGCCTCTCTCATCGTTTTAAGTGGGAGAACTTGCACAATTGGTGGCTGACTAAATACTTTTTTGCCCCGCTGTATGTAAAAGTGTACGTAAAATGTGTATGTAAAATTAGATTTGATACCTTTTTATACTTGTCAGAAATGTCCAGATCAACTAGTCCAGGTTTCTCCGATCAAATAGCCTAACCTAAATGGCACTAAATAAAATAGACAATATGGAATGGACAATCACAACTGTTGTGTAGGATGTCAGTTGTTGAAAGTTGATCATAGCGACAAAGAAAATACTTCTGCATTTCCCGCTATGTAAACGCATTGCAAATAGGCTCACGATAACTCCTGATAAAGTTGGGTAAATTATATTCAGAACTTAAATAACCAAATTGATTAGTCACAGGAATTAAGACTAATAAAGCCAATGCAATGGCCTGTTTTACAAATGGAGGGCCAACAACACAGATGAGCATTGATAAAATTCCATTGTGGCAGACATGGTAGGCTATACCCAGTATGCACGAGCCAACGTCTTTTTTTGGTCCTGTCCTGATATCGTTTATTGGTGTTTATAGACAACATAACATTGACGGGCATTCATAAAATTCAATTTCAGACAACACTGTGGGCTACAACACTGTGGGCTACACCTCGGTAAGTATGTACCGATGCCTATACCTTTTGGACGTCTTTTTTTGTTGCAGTTCCGTACAGTCCTTGATTTCCACAGACATTGGTTTTTGTTCCGGTCCGGACCAAATCTGAACCAATCATAGACGTCTATTTTTGGTTCAGATTTTGTCCGGTCTGACCAGCCTTGATTCGGCCCAAACATAGACATCTACAAATTACTTATTTTCAACTTTTATTCAGAACCTAAAATGTACCCGATTTCAACATCTGGAAAATACGTACTTTCAACGTCCGGAAAATATGCCTTTTCAACATCCTGAAAAATAAGTATTTTAAACATACGGAAAATAGATTTTCACATTTCATTCAGAACCTAAGTTGAACTTGTCTTTTCAGACGTTTAAGTTATGTTTTAGAAGTCATTTCAAGTAATTTTGCTTAGTGGGACTATTCTAGTTTTGCTGGGGCGCAGGACGTTCTCCAATGCTGGAAGGGGGACCCGAGTGAAAAAGTTTGGGAACACTTGGACTAGGCTATAGGAACATATATAGCCTATCAAGTTGCCAGCACTTTAAAATTACGTTTTAAAGTGGTGTATTTTAATTACAGGTAGGCTATCATTTGATTTAAATGAAAATGCGTCCACTATTTGTCGGTTGTCAGGACAACTCCTTGCATGATAAACTGGGTTGGGAGCCAATGGCAGGCCATGGGGCTAGGCCTATTGAATTGCTTACCTTGGATGCTGTGAAGGTGAACGTTTAAACCAGAGCGAAGCTGTAGGTCGTCGACGCTCTCCAACTGCTTAAAAAGTTTGGCAAAGTTGTTCTTCACAATTTCATAGCGCCGTACCTCGGTCCGAATTGCATTGGAAAGCGCTAACTTGCTGCTGTTCATAATGACACCTGTCTCTGGTGATTACATGCGCGAGATTTTCATTCGTTATCCATCTGCGCGCACTTCTCCAAACAGTTCAACCAAAGCTAATCGAACCTATGTATTCAGTTTAATAAGAGCTTCTGTCTGCAAAGTAGCCTACATCATCAATCAAAAGTACTTTATTCATTTGAGCAAATTTCTTGTTCCGTTTGTGCCTTACAACGACTACTTCCTTGTTTTAAAGAGCTGCAAGAAGAATGCTGATGAGTCGGACTCGTTTTGTCCTCTGAAAAAATATGACACCTCATGGAGACATTGTTTCCCACTAGGCACAGACGTCAGTCCAACGTCTAATTTTGATGTACATTTGGTTGAGTTGTGAAATAAATAAAAAATCACTATCATTGGACTTAAATGTCTTTATGTTGATGACTTTTTGCCAATCCAATCTGTTTTCCACGTTGATTCAATGTCATCACTTATTTTTTGGGGTTTAAATTACGTGGAAACAACTTTGATTCAACCAGTCTTTTCACAGTGGGTTGTGTGTGTATGTGGCTTTGTAGCAATACAAGTGAAGTACACCCTACATTTATTTGGACATTGAAGCGAAAACGTTTCATTTGTCTCAATACTCCAGAATTATCGATTTGAGATCGAATGTTTTATATTAGGCGAAAGTACATAATGTCACCTTATATTTGAGGGTATTTTCATACATATCCGATTCACTGTTTAGAAACTAATGCGCTTTATATACAAATCAAATCAAATTTATTTATATAGCCCTTCGTACATCAGCTGATATCTCAAAGTGCTGTACAGAAACCCAGCCTAAAACCCCAAACAGCAAGCAATGCAGGTGTAGAAGCACGGTGGCTAGGAAAAACTCCCTAGAAAGGCCAAAACCTAGGAAGAAACCTAGAGAGGAACCAGGCTATGTGGGGTGGCCAGTCCTCTTCTGGCTGTGCCGGGTGGAGATTATAACAGAACATGGCCAAGATGTTCAAATGTTCATAAATGACCAGCATGGTCGAATAATAATAAGGCAGAACAGTTGAAAGAAACTGGAGCAGCAGCACGGCCAGGTGGACTGGTGACAGCAAGGAGTCATCATGTCAGGTAGTCCTGGGGCATGGTCCTAGGGCTCAGGTCCTCCGAAAGAGAGAAAGAGAGAATTAGAGAACGCACACTTAGATTCACACAGGACACCGAATAGGACAGGAGAAGTACTCCAGATATAACAAACTGACCCTAGCCCCCCGACACATAAACTACTGCAGCATAAATACTGGAGGCTGAGACAGGAGGGGTCAGGAGACACTGTGGCCCCATCCGAGGACACCCCCGGACAGGGCCAAACAGGAAGGATATAACCCCACCCACTTTGCCAAAGCACAGCCCCCACACCACTAGAGGGATATCTTCAACCACCAACTTACCATCCTGAGACAAGGCTGAGTATAGCCCACAAAGACCTCCGCCACGGCACAACCCAGACAGGATGACCACATCAGTGACTCAACCCACTCAGGTGACGCATCCCCTCCAGGGACGGCATGAGAGAGCCCCAGTAAGCCAGAGACTCAGCTCCTGTAATAGGGTTAGAGGCAGAGAATCCCAGTGGAAAGAGGGGAACCGGCCAGGCAGAGACAGCAAGGGCGGTTCGTTGCTCCAGAGCCTTTCCGTTCACCCTCCCACTCCTGGGCCAGACTACACTCAATCATATGACCCACTGAAGAGAAGAGTCTTCAGTAGAGACTTAAAGGTTGAGACCGAGTTTGCGTCTCTGACATGGGTAGGCAGACCGTTCCATAAAAATGGAGCTCTATAGGAGAAAGCCCTGCCTCCAGCTGTTTGCTTAGAAATTCTAGGGACAATTAGGAGGCCTGCGTCTTGTGACCGTAGCGTACGTGTAGGTATGTACGGCAGGACCAAATCAGAGAGATAGGTAGGAGCAAGCCCATGTAATGCTTTGTAGGTTAGCAGTAAAACCTTGAAATCAGCCCTTGCTTTGACAGGAAGCCAGTGTAGAGAGGCTAGCACTAGAGTAATATGATCAAATTTTTTGGTTCTAGTCAGGATTCTAGCAGCCGTATTTAGCACTAACTGAAGTTTATTTAGTGCTTTATCCAGGTAGCCGGAAAGTAGAGCATTGCAGTAGTCTAACCTAGAAGTGACGAAAGCATGGATTAATTTTTCTGCATCATTTTTGGACAGAAAGTTTCGGATTTTTGCAATGTTACGTAGATGGAAAAAAGCTGTATCTAGTCCACCAATTTGAAGGTGTTATAGATAATTATACAAATTCACTATTCCTATCATGCAATGATTACATCGAGCATGTAACAAACTTATTGGATGCTTTTGCAGTTTGTTTTGGTAGTGTTTCGAATTATGTTGGGCCCAATATAAATTAATCTTAAATAACTTTTACTGTAAATAAGAATAGGATATGTTTCTGAACACTTACATTTTACACCCCATGACTAAATGTATAGAGATGCAGGAAATAAGCTTTAAGAGGTGTGTAAACAGTTTTTGTCATGAACAGTCACGGCCGGCCAACTCATTAGGCAGGATTAGGCGGATTCTTATGGCGGCAGATTGACGAGGGCGGCATTTTCTGAACTAAACTGGCCAAACTGGCATTTTCTGAACCTCAAACAACAACACATAAAACCTCACTTAATTCTGCCCAAAAACAATGAACATTTTTCTCAACCAGTGGCATATGGGCTTTTTAAGTGAGTGCTGATGCCACCCTTTGATAAGCAGTGCCCACTTTGTCAAGGGCAGAGGCGCAAAATATTTTGCTTGTCCATTCCCAGCGAGTCTCTCCAGGGTGCGCTGGGAATGAGGGGACCCTGATGTATGATATTTATGCCTCTGTAACTTTCTCAATCATCATTATTCCCGATTCATTCATGATTACCCGCAACGTCCACATTAATCTAGAAGTGTTCAAAAACATATTGTATTCTTATTTACAATAAAAGTGGCTCCAAAATGACACCATACATTATTTACCATACATTTCTATTAGGCGCAACATAATCCGACTGACAACCAAAACAAACTGCAAATGCATCCAGCAAGTTTGTAGAGTCACAAGCTTGATGTAGTCATTGCGTGCTAGGAATATGGGCCCACAAACGTAACTTTTGACTAAATTGAATACACAGTAAGTGAATTTGTCCAAATACAGTGGCAAGAAAAGTATGTGAACCCTTTGGAATTACCTGGATTTCTGCATAAATTAGTCATACAATTTGATCTGATCATCTTAGTCACAACAATAGACAAACACAGTGTGCTTAAACTAATAACACACACATTGTTGGATTGTTCTTGTCTATATTGAATACATAATTGAAACATTCACAGCGTAGGTTGTAAAAAGTATGTGAACCCCTAGGCTAATGACTCCTCCAAAAGCTCATTGGAGTCAGGAGTCAGCTAACCTGGAGTCCAATCAATGAGATGAGATTGGAGATGTTGGTTAGAGCTGCCCTGCCCTATAAAGAAAATCTTGCTATTCACAAGAAGCATTGCCTAACCATGCCTCGAACAAAAGAGATCTCAGATCTAAGAACTGTTGACTTGCAAAAAGCTGGAACGGGTTACAAAAGTATCTCTAAAAGCCTTGATGTTCATCAGTCCATAGTAAGACGAATTGTCTACAAATGGAGAAAGTTCAGCACTGTTGCTACTCTCCCTAAGAGTGGCCGTCCTGCAAAGACGACTGCAAGAGCACAGTGCAGAATGCTCAATGAGGTTAAGAAGAATCTTAGAGTGTCAGCTAAAGACTTACAGAAATTTCTGGAACATGGTAACATCTCTGTCGATGAGTCTACAATAAATAAAACACTAAACGAGAATGGTGTTCATGATAGGACACCATGGAAGAAGCCACTGCTGTCCAAAAGAGCACCTGGATGTTCCACAGCGCTTCTGGCAAAATATTCTATGGACAGATTAAACTAATGTTGCTTTGTTTGGAAGGAACACTACGTGTGGAGAAAAAAATGCACAGAAACATCAAAACCTCATCCCAATGGTAAAATATGGATGGAGCAAGCATCATGGTTTGGAGCTGCTTTGTTGCCTCAGGGCCTGGACAGCTTGCGATCATCAAGGAAAAATTAATTCCCAAGTTTTATCAAGACATTTTGCTTGAGAATGTAAGGCTATCTGTCCTCCAATTGAAGCTCAACATAAATTGTGTGATGCAACAGGACAACGACCCAAAACATAGAAGTAAATCAACAACAGAAGAAAATACACCTTCTGGAGTGGCCCAGTCTGAGTCCTGAACTCAACCCGATTTAAAATGCTGTGGCGTGACCTCAAGAGCGCTTCACACCAGACATCCTAAGAATATTGCTGAACTGAAACAGTTTTGTAAAGATGAATGGTCCAAAATTCTTCCTGACCGTTGTGCAGGTCTGATCCTTAACTACAGAAAACGTTTGGTTGAGGTTATTGCTGCCAAGGGAGGGTCAACCAGTTATTAAATCCAAGGGTTCACATACTTTTTCCACCCTGCACTGTGAATGTTTACATGTTGTGTTCAATAAAGACATGAGAACATACGATTGTTTGTGTGTTATTATGTGTGTTTGTGTGTTTCTCTATTGTTGTGAATTAGAATTTGATCTGATCTTCATCTATGACCAATTTATGCAGAAATCCAGGTAATTCCAAAGGGTTCACATACTTTTTCTTGCCACTGTACTTATGATACCTTCAAACGGGGGACTAGATACATAAAGTGCTTTCATTTATAAACATTAAAGCAGCAGTGGTGTAAAAATACTTGAAAGTACTAGTTAAGTAGTTTTTTGGGGGTGTCTGTACTTTACTTTACTATTTATATTTTTGACAACTTTTACATTCCAAAAGAAAATGATGTACTTTTTACTCCATACATTACTCCATACATTTTCCCTGACACCCAAAAGTACTCAGAACATTTTGAATAACGCTGACTTCTCCCACATGCTGAACACTTAAATGCAACAACAAAACATTAATGTTTTTTTAAACACTATAGTTTGTTTACAAGCATGGTGGCTGTACTTTAGGTTTATTGCAGCATGCTGATATGAAAATAAAGTTGTTGTACTTCAATGTTTGTAAACAATGTAAATGTAAACAACCACTGTATAGCCTCATAACATGGTTAAAACTATAATGTTGATATCATGGATGGTCTGTCTGCATACATACAGTGCATTCGGAAAGTATTCAGACCTCTTCACTTTTTCCACATTTTGTTACGTTACAGCCTTATTCGAAAATGTATTAAATATATTATATTATATATTATATTAAATATTTTCCACCATAATTTGCAAAGAAATTCATAAAAAATCCTACAATGTGATTTTCTGGATTTTTCTTCCTCATTTTGTCTGTCATAGTTGAAGTGTACCTATGATGAAAATTACAGGCCTCTCTCATCTTTTTAAGTGGGAGAACTTGCACAATTGGTGGCTGACTAAATACTTTTTGCCCCACTGTATACTGTAACTAGCAATAAAGTGACAGATAGTAAAGTGTAGCAGCAGCGTATGTGATGAGTAAAAACAATTAGTGCAAAAAGGGGTCAATGCATATAGTCCGGGTAGCTATTTGGTTTACTATTTCAAACTAACTTTTTAGCAGTCTTATGGCTTGGGGGTAGAAACTTTTCAGGGTCCTGTTGGTTCCAGACTTGGTGTATCAGTGCCGCTTGCTGTGCGGTAGCAGAGAGAACAGTCTATGACTTGGGTGGCTGGAGTCTTTGACAATTTTTAAGGCCTTCCTCTGACACTGCCTGGTATAGAGGTCCTGGATGGCAGGAATCTTGGCTCCAGTGATGTAATGGGCCGTACGCACTACCCTCTGTAGCGTCTTACGGTCAGATGCCGAGCAGTTGCCATACCAGGCAGTGATGCAACCAGTCAGGCTGCTCTCGATGGTGCAACTGTATAACTTTTTGAGAATCTGAGGGCCTGTGCCCTCTTCACAGCTGTGTTGGTGTGTTTGGAACATGATAGTGATGTGGACACTGAGGAACTTGAAGATCTCGACCCGCTCCACTACAGCCGTGTCGATATGAATGGGGTCGTGCTCTGCCCTCCATTTTCTGTAGTTCACGATATGCTCATTTGTCTGCTGATGTTGAGAGAGAGGTTGTTGTCCTGGTACCACACTGCCAGGTATCTATCCTCTTCCCTATAGGCAGTCTCATTGTCATCTGTGATCAGGCCTACCACCGTCATGTCGTCTGCAAACTTAATGATGGTGTTGGAGTCGTGCGCGGCCATGCAGTCGTGGGTGAACAGGGAGCATAGGAGGGGACTAAGCACGCACCCTTGAAGGGCCCCCATGTTGAGGGTCAGCGTGGCGGATTTGTTGTTGCCTATCTTCACCACCTGGGGGCGTCCCTTCAGGAAGTCCAGGATCCAGTTGCAGAAGGAGGTGTTCAGTCCTAGGGTCCTTAGCTAGGTGATGAGTTTTGAGGGCACCATGGTATTTAACACTGAGCTGTGGTCAATGAACAGCATTCTCATGTAGGTGTTTCTTTTGTCCAAGTGGGAAAGGGCAGTGTGGAGTGCAATAGTGATTGTGTCATCTGTGGATCTGTTGGGGAGGTATGCGAGTTGGAGTGGCTCCAGGCTGTCTGGGATGATGGTGTTGATGTGAGCCATGACCAGCCTTTCAAAGCATTTCATGGCTATAGATGTGAGTGCTACGGGGCGATAGTCATTTAGACACGTTACATCGGCATTCTTGGGCACAGGGACAATGGTGGTCTGCTTTAAACATGAACATGAAGGTATTACAGACGGGGTCAGGGAGAGGTTGAAAATGTCAGTGAAGACACTTGCCAGCTGGTTAGCGCATGCTCCAAGTACGCGTACTGGTGATGCTTCTGGCCCTGCTGCCTTGTGAATGTTAACTTGTTTAAAGGTCTTAATCACATCGGCTACAGAGAGCGTGATTACACAATCGTGTGGAACAGCTGATGCTCTCACGCATAGTTCAGTGTGCTTCGAAGCGAGCATACAAGGCATTTAGCATCACTGGGCAGCTCTCGGTTTGGTTTCCCATTGTAATCTGTGATAGTTTGTAAGCCCATGCCATATCCGACAACAGTCAGAGCTGGTGTAGTAGGATTCGATCTTAGTCTTGATGCTTTGCCTGTTTGATGGTTCATCGACGCACTTATTAATGAAGCTAGTGACTGGTGTGGTAAACTCCTCAATGTCATCGGATGAATCCCGGAGCATATTCCAGCCTGTGCTAGCAAAACAGTCTTGTAACTTAGTATCTGCCTTATTGGACCACTTCCGTTTTGAGTGTGTCACTGATACTTCCTGTTTGAGTTTTTGCTTGTAAGCTGGAATCAGGAGAATAGAGTTGTGGTTAGATTTTTCAAATGAAGGGCGAGCTTTGTATGTGTCTGTAGTAAAGGTGATTTTGATTTTTCTCGCCTCTAGTTGCACAGGAGGCAAGGTAGCAGAAATGAGGTAAGACGAATTTCAGTTTTCCTGCATTAAAATCACTGGCCACTAGGAGCTCCAGCCTCTGGATGAGCACTATACAGCTTGTTGAGTACGGTCTTAGTGCCAACATCGGTTTGTGGTGGTAAATAGACAGCTACGAAAAATAAATAGTGGTAAATTGTATGGTCTACAGCCCTCAATCTCAACCCTGGATCTCAAATTCAGTGCCACAGCATTTTTTTTATTGTTCCCATCTAATCAGGGACTGATTTATACCTGGACCACCAGTTGTGTGCAATTAATTATCAGGTAAACCAGAAATCCGGCAGGCTCCAGACCTCGTAGTGTAAGAGTTAAATACCACTAGTCTAAAGCTTATCATTATGACTACTAACTAAATGTAGCTAGTTTGACCATATTGTCAATGTTAAGCAAGCTAGCTAACTGTATTAATAGCAATGTAAGATAGCTTATGATTTCCCAGTTTCCCGTGAAGCCAGCATATGGTTGACGCAGCTTGTTTGACATTAGCCAATCAGTGTTTCTCAACAAGTTCAAAGCACGTGAATGCATTCAACTAATTTTACGACTTTACAACTGGTAATTACCACCTTCCTACTTGGTTATGAATGCAGCATTAGTTACTACTTCAGAGTCCGTTGGAAAGGATCAAATTGAGCAAAGTGACGTGTACAATCATTGATCTTCAAATCATATTCCCTGACAAATAATAGGTTTTGTGCAATTGAAGATTCGCAGAGCTACGGCTCCCCTGTCTCAGGCAATCCCAAGCCATGCACACACACAGAACCAGACGTTGATTCATTGATTGGAGACAGCTTGTGTCAATTACAGAACATTTCCTAGGATTTTCTACCTGCAGCAACACTAGTGGCTAATGCTGGAAAACGGTAAATGCACAGTGCCTCCATTTCCACACCAAAAAGCAGGGCCTAATATGTGAGTCAGTTAAAAAGTCCAATGCAGCCATTTTTATCTCAATATCTAATCATTTCCAGGCGACAATGAAGTATATTACTGTGATTGTTTTAAAGACACAAAAATACTTTTTTAGCAAAGAGAAATTTGTCAAGCAAGAATTTAGCTAGGACTGTCTGGGAGTAGTTTGAGTGTGGAGGGGAAAACTAGCCGTTATACCACAGTACGAGTACCATAGAGTTATAATAACTATAAAAACCTAACGGTCAAACAAGGAAATGGTTCGTTTTTCAACCATTCATTTTTCTCATAGGGGATTTAAAATAAGTGCTGTGTTTCATGTAGGCTTACCCTGGTGTGACATTTTGATATCCGTGTAAATCTCTCTAGGACATGGTGGCTTTTATCAATATATTTGCCTGTATTTACCACCCCAAAATGAAATGCAAATTAGCAGCTAATGTGGCTATCATAAAGAACTACAAATGCCATGATGACTGGCCAAGACTGACGAACCGAGGTGAAGGTAAGAATCTCTGGATTAACTATCTAATGTTAACTAAATTTAGTAATTCATAAATTGTCAAAATGTCTGTAAATTGACAATTCTGTGAACTGTCTTGTGCACATTTTTTATTGACACAATACCTGTTAGCAAAAGTGTCAGCTAGAGATGATGTGCAGGGGCTTGCAGGGATTGGTAGTCTTGCATGATGTCTACTTTGCATTTTCAAATCTGAGAGTAAATAGAGCCGAATATATTTATAAAAGTCACCTTGTCCAAGAGAGATTTACATGGTTATCAAAATGTCACAGGAGAGTAAGCCTACACGAAGCACAGCCTTTACTTCAATAGTGTTTTTAAAAAACTATTGAAACTCTTTCCCTGTTTGACCGCTAGGTTTTCTGGGTATTATGACACCTCCACTGTGGGGCTCAATAAGCAGAGATGTTTGGAACTCTCTTTTGTATTGGTCTATTAACTAATTTACCGCCTGGTGTTGGTTGTCACAAGGCAGGCCAAAAATCCCTCCCACCAAAACAGGCTGAAATTTCAGGCATTGATTTCAAACAGCTCTTACACTAAAATGCCATTATCATAACAGCCTCAATTTATCGGCGAATGGACTCTACAAGGTGTCAAAAAGTTCCATGCTGGCCCATGTTGACTCCAATGCTTCCCACAGTTGTGTCACATTGGCAGGGTGTTCTTTATGTGGTGGACCATTGTTGATACACACAGGAAACTGTTGAGCGTGAAAAAACCCAGCAGCGTTGTAGTTCTTGACATAAACCCTGGTACCTACTGTACTACCATATTCCGTTCAAAGGCACTTCAATATTTTCTCTTGCCCATTCACCTTCTGAATGGCACACATACACAATCCATGTCTCAAGGCTTAAAAATCCTTATTTTTCCTGTCTCCTCCACTTCATCAACACTGATTTGAAGTAATTTTAACAAGTGACATCAATAAGAGATCATAGCTTTCACCTGGATTCACCTGGTGTGCATTCAGAAAGTATTCAGACCCCTTAACTTTTTCCACATTTTGATACATTACAGCCTCATTCTAAAATGTATTGAATTGTTATTTTTCATTAATCTACACACAATACTCCATAATGACAAAGCAAAAACAGGTTTTTAGACATGTACAGTTGAAGTCGGAAGTTTGCATACACCTTAGCCAAATACATTTAAACTCAGTTTCACAATTCCTGACATTTAATCTTAGTAAAAAATCCCTGTTTTAGGTCAGTTAGGATCACCACTTTATTTTAAGAATGTGAAATGTCAGAATAATAGTAGAGAGTGATTTATTTCAGCTTTAATTTATTTCATCACATTCCCAGGGTCAGAAGTTTACATACACTCAATTAGTATTTGGTAGCATTGCCTTTAAATTGTTTAACTTGGGTCAAACATTTCAGGTAGCCTTCCACAAGCTTCCCACAATAAGTTGGGTTAATTTTGGCCCATTCCTCCTGACAGAGCTGGTGTAACTGAGTTAGGTTTGAAGGCCTCCTTGCTCGCACACACTTTTTCAGTTCTGCCCAAACATTTTCTATAGGATTGAGGTCAGGGCTTTGTGATGGCCACTCCAATACCTTGACTTTGTTGTCCTTAAGCCATTTTGCCACAACTTTGGAAGTATGCTTGTTGTCATTGTCCATTTGGAAGACGCATTTGCGACCAAGCTTTAACTTCCTGACTGATGTCTTGAGATGTTGCTTCAATATATCCACATAATTGTCCTCCCTCATGATGCCATCTATTTTGTGAAGTGCACCAGTACCTCCTGTAGCAAAGCACCACACAACATGATGCTGCTACTCCCGTGCTTCACGGTTGGGATGGTGTTCTTCGGCTTGCAAGCCTCCTCCTTTTTCTTCCAAACAGTTCTATTTTTGTTTCATCAGACCAGATGACATTTCTCCAAAAAGTACGATCTTTGTCCCCATGTGCAGTTGCAAACCATAGTCTGGCTTTTTTTATGGTGGTTTTGGAGTAGTGGCTTCTTCCTTGCTGAGCGGTGTTTCGGGTTATGTTGATATTGGACTCGTTTTACTGTGGATATAGATACTTTTGTACCTGTTTCCTCCAGCATCTTCACAAGGTCCTTTGCTGTTGTTCTGGGATTGATTTGCACTTTTTTCGCACCAAAGTACGTTCATCTCTAGGAGATAGAACACGTCTCCTTCCTGAGCAGTATGACAGCTGCGTGGTCCCATGGTGTTTATACTTGTGCACTTTTGTTTGTACAGCTGAACGTGGTACCTTCAGGCGTTTGGAAATTGCTCCCAAGAATGAACCAGACTTGTGGAGGTCTACAAAAATGGAGGTCTTGGCTGATATCTTTGATTTTCCCATGATGTCAAGTAAAGAGGTACTGAGTTTGAAGGTAGGCCTTGAAATACATCCACAGGTACACCTCCAATTGACTCAAATGATGTCAATTAGCCTATCAGAAGCTTCTAAAGCCATGACATAATTTTCTGGAATTTTCCAATTTGTTTAAAGGCACAGTCAACTTAGTGCATGTAAACTTCTGACCCACTGGAATTGTGATACAGTGAATTATTAGTGAAATATACTGTCTGTAAACCATTTTTGGAAAAATAACTTGTGTCATGCACAAAGTATATGTCCTAACCGACTTGCCAAAACTATAGTTTGTAAACAAGAAATTTGTGTGGTTGAAAAAGTGGTTGAAAGTGGTTGAAAAACAAGTGGTTGAAAAACAAGTTTTAATAACTCCAACCTAAGTGTATGTAAACGTCCGACTTCAACTGTGTGATATATATATATATATATATATACATTTTTTTTGTATATATATTTTATTCAAGTTTTACAAAATGTACATCAATGTACATAGAAAGATTCCCCATATCCTAACCTTCCTTCCTTCCTTCCTGCTTTCAGACCCTTTACTCAGTACTTTGTTATTTGGCAGTAGTTACAGCCTTGTGTCTTCTTGGGTATGGCGCTACAAGCTTGGCACACCTGTATTTGGGGGGGGGTTCCCAGTCTTCTCTGCAGATCCTCTGCACAACTATTTTCAGGTCTCTCTAGAGATTGGGTTTAAGTCTGGGCTCTGGCTGGGCCACTCACGGACATTGACTTTTGTCCCGAAGCCACTCCTGCCGTATCTTGGCTGTGTACTTAGGGTTGTTGTTGTGTTGGAAGGTGAACCTCCCCAGTCTGAGGTCCTGAGCGCTCTGGAGCAGGTTTTCATCAAGGATATCTCTGTACTTTGCTCCGTTCATCTTTCCATCGATCCTGATTAGTCACCCAGTCCCTGCATCTGAAAAACATCTCCACAGCATAATGGTACCACACCCAGGTTTCACCGTAGGGATGGTGCCAGGATTCCTCCAGATGTGAAGCTTGGCATTTAGGCCAAAGAATTAAATCAAATCAAATTGCATTTGTCACATACACATATTTAGCAGATGTTATTGCGGGTGTAGCGAAATGCTTGTGTTCCGAGCTCCAACAGTGCAGTAGTATCTAACAGTGCAGTAGTATCTAAATACAATTCACAACAATACACATCTAAAAGTGAAAGAATGGAATTCAAAAATATATAAACATTAGATAGAGCAATGTCGGAGTGGCATTGACTAAAATACAGTAGAATAGAATGCAGTATATACATATGAGATGAGTAAAGCAGTATGTAAACATTCTTTCGGATCAGTGTCCCTTCCACGGGATGGTTGAGCTAATGTAGGCTAGCATTTGGTTATAAGTAACAAGAACAATTCCCAGGACTTAGACATATCTGATATTGGCAGAAAGCTTAAATTCTTGTTAACCTAACTGCACTGTCCAATTTAGAGTAGCTATTTGAGTGAAAGAATACCATGCTATTGTTTGAGGAAAGTGTACAAATTTGAACATGAAAAGTTATTAATAAACAAATTAGGCATATTTGGGCAGTCTTGATACAACATTTTGAACAGAAACGCAATGGTTCATTGGATCAGTCTAAAACGTTGCATGTAGTAGCCAAAATCTAAATTGCACCTGGGCTGGAATAATACATTATGGCCTTTCTCTTGCATTTCAAAGATGATGGTACAAAAAAATACAAAAGAACAGGTGTTTTTTCTTTGTATTATCTTTTACCAGATCTATTGTGTTATATTTTCCTACATTCTTTTCACATTTCCACAAACTTCAAAGTGTTTCCTTTCTAATGGTACCAATAATATGCCGATCCTTGCTTCAGGACCTGAGCTACAGGCAGTTAGATTTGGGTATGTCATGTTAGGCGAAAATTGAAAAAAAGGGGCGGATCCTTAAGCGGTGCAAGTGTTCCCTTATTAAAGTGGCCAGTGATTTCAAGTCTATGTATATACGGCAACAGCCTCTAAGGTGCAGGGTTGCGTAACCAGGTGGAAGCCGGCTAGTAATGGCTATTTAACAGACTGATGGCCTTGAGATAGAAGCTGTTTTTCAGTCTCTCAGTCCCAGCTTTGATGCACCAAGACTGAACTTGCCTTCTGGATGATAGCGGGGTGAACAGGCTGTGGCTCTGGTGGTTGATGTCTTGATGATCTTTTTGGCCTTCCTGTGACATCGGGTACTGTAGGTGCAGGGGAGGTAGTTTGCAGGGGAGGTAGTTTGCCCCCGGTGATGCGTTGGGCAGACCGCACCAACCTCTGGAGAGCCCTACGATTGTGGGCGGTGCAGTTGTCGTACCAGGTGACGATACTCTCAATTGTGCATCTGTAAAAGTTTGAGGGTTTTAGAGGCCAAGCCAAATTTCTTCAGCCGGCTGAGGTTGAAGAGGCACTGTTATGCCTTCTTCACTACACTGTCTGTGTTGGTGGGCCATTTCAGATCGTCAGTGATGTGTATGCTGAGGAACTTGACGCTTTCCACCTTCACCACTGCTGTCCCGTCGATGATGTTAGGGGCGTGCTCTCTCTACTGTTTCCTGAAGTCCCAGATCAGCTCCTTTGTTTTGTTGACGTTGAGTGAGATGGTATTTTCCTGGCACCACTCTCCCAGGATTTAATCATATCAGAGAATCTTGTTTTTCATGGTCTGAGAGTCCTTTAGGTGCTTCTCGGCAAACTCCAAGCGGGCTGTCATGTGCCTTACTGAGAAATTGCTTCTGTCTGGCCACTCTACCATACAGGCCTGATTGGTGGAGTGCGGCAGAGATGGTTGTCCTTTTGGAAGGTTCTCCCATCTCCACAAAGGAACTCTAGAGCTCTGTCAGAGTGACCATTGGGTTCTTGGTCACCTCCCTGACCAAGGCCCTTCTCCCCCGATTGCTCGGCTCTAGGAAGTCTTGGTGGTTCCAAACTTATTCCATTTAAGAATGATGGAGGTCACTGTGTTCTTGGGGACCTTCAATGCTGCAGAAATGTTTTGGTACCCTTCCCCAGATCTGTGCCTCAACACAATCCTGTCTCGGAGCTCTACGGACAATTCCTTCGACCTCATGGCTTGGTTTTTGTTCTGACATGAACTGTGGGACCTTTTATATAGACAGGTGTGTGCCACATGTGGTTGTTGAAACATCTCAAGGCCGAATGAAAGCAGGATGCACCTGAGCTCAATTTCGAGTCTCATAGCAAAGGGTCTGGATACTTATGTAAACAAGGTATTCTGTTTTTCATTTGTAATCAATGTGCAAACATTTCTAAAAACCTGTTTGTAGATTGATTAGGAATAAAGGTAATTTAATCCATGTTAGAGTAAGGCTGTAACGTAACAAAATAGAAAAAGTCAAGTGGTCTGAATACTTTCCCGAATGCATTGACACTATGAACACAATAAGCGGCAGGTAGCCTAGTTGGGCCAGTAACCGACACGGCACTGGTTCAAATCCCAAGCTGACTGTGAAAAATCTGTCTGTACCCTTGAGCGAGGCACTTTTCCCTCATTGCTCCCGTAAGTTGCCTACTAAAATGTAAACAAATAGCAAAATTATGCATATAAGAGATTTGCAGAGAGTGCAATGTGCAGTTCTGGGATGATAGTGCAGCATGAATAGTGGAAAGTCCATGGATGAGAGGACCAGGTGGAAGGTTTGGTGAGGCCATCCCACAGGGGAAGAAATGGTTCAGGTGGCAGGAGGTTTTTGGGCTGAAGGGGTCGGCGATTATCTTTCCTGCACGCTTCCTTGCCCTGAAGTCATGCAGGACCTCGATGAAGAGCAGGTGGCAGCCAATGACCTTCTCAGCAGACCCGACAATCCGTTGCAGTGAGGATGGACTTGATGATGGTTGTTTAGAACTGTATCAGTACACATAGCATTCAAAGGAGGACAGAGGACATAACAACACCATGCATTCACCAAACATTTCACTGAGGAAAACAGATTTGTTTTATAGAAATTGTCTGATTGGGAACTGCCATCGTCTATCAATTACAGAATCCCAAATTAATAAACTGGTCACTGAGTGTATGGCTGTGTGGTTTTCCCTTGCCTTGCGTTTTGCTGTCTCTGCCATTCTGCAGTAGTCCTGTCCCTGTCCTCAACTGTGTAAGTGTATTTTTAGTCTCCAACCCTGGTGAAGCTGTTGAACGCTACCTGGGGGTTGATGTGCAATGACACGCGGGAGGTGGTGACCATGCTGAACACCACCCAGGAGGTGGTGACCTACTGAACACCACCCAGAGCTAGGAGCAGTTCAAAGAGAAGCTCTGTCAAGCAGTGAGGGATACACACACACACCCACATACCAGTATGTCACCCACCTCGTGTTTAATGGTCTTGGCCAGGGAAGAGTTCCATCTTTTCTAGGCAGTGTGTATATACCAGCAGATTTCCTGTATCAAAAAACTAAATACTTTGTTCATTTGCAAAGTCCATTAAGAAAGCATTTGTGGTTTCTGACCCTAAAATGTCCCTCTCTCTGTTCTTAGCCTTTTTAAAGTCCTTTCTCTCTACATGTGGTTTTAGACAATCTGGTTACTCTCTGCCCTCAACAACTCTCCCCACCCGTCTTAACCTTAACCATTATGGGTCAAAGAGCAAAACCAGCACTGCACTGCCATGGGTAGAAAGAAAGTAGATTACTGCCTTGTTCAGGGGCAGAACAACAGATTTTTACCTTGTCAGCTCGGGGATTCGATCTTGCAACCTTTCGGTTACTAGTCCAACGCTCTAACCACTAGGCTACCTGCCACCACATATGTATGTAATGTAGACTGTAATCTAAAGGTTGGCCTTTTGCTCATTATGCAATTGTAGTTGTATGCGTGGTCTTCCAGGCTTTATGTTATAGAAGGCTTTCTTTCTCCGTGTGCGTGTGTGTTGGTGTTTTCCTGTAAGTTGACTGGTCCCTTTTTCACCTGTGGGGACATGATGCTACAGCATGTTGCTGAGGTCTTGAATATCCTGGGTGGAGGTGCACTCTTCTTCAGCTTCACAGAGGTCAGGAATTACCCAGACTCCCTACAAGCAAATACACACAACACTCACTCATCCCTAAATGCACATATAGGTCAACACTACCACCTCATATCAGCATTCACATACACACGTGTACACACGCACACACAGTTCTCATGACTATTGTTCTGTTTCAGATCTTGTGTGTGTGGTTAGTAGCCTGTTACAGGAACCAGAAAAAGAGTCAACCCCAGGGCAGGTAGCCTGGCGGGTAGGAGTTTATGGCCAGTAACTGAAAGGTTGCTGGATCAAATCCCAGAGCTGACAAGGTAAACAAAATCTGTCAATCTGCCTGAGCAAGGTAGTTAACCCACTGTTCCTCGATGATGTCAATTAAAGCAGCCCCCCGCACCTCTCTGATTCAGAGGGGTTGGGTTAAATGTAGAGAAGACACATTTCAGTTGAATGCATTCAGTTGTACAACTGACAAGGCATCCCCTTCCCCATTCCTATAGAAGCCGAGAGTGAAGAGGCCCACAAGTAACACAAGCATTATATACACCAGGGCACCAAACATACACACAAACAAAATACAACATCAAAGATACATGTACACATACACACAATGTGTCAATATGAAAAGAAGAACACACTCACAGCCTGATGCTTCTGGTACCTTCTGGTTATTACATGGGAAGTCATACAAACTCACATCGTGCTGCACACACACACTAGAAAGCTCTGGGAAAGAGAAGGCAATGTTGGTCTGTACAGTTTCTTGTCTCATGTATGATAGGATGGTTCCACAGCTGTCTAACTCCACTGTATGTCAGTGTTTCTCAACTTATGGTCTGTGCAGCACCTGCAATGGTTCCTGGGATAATGCTGACCGCTCCTTCAGACGCTATATGAATTCAATCTGTTCTCATTGGATGTTTTTAATCAACACAGTTCTCCAAAGAGGTATATCTGGGTTTATATTCACCAGGCACCAAATGGAAGAAAACAGACTGAAGCAGGGAGGGACTACCTGAACTTTCCCAATAAGAAACAGTTGTTTTCATTTTCCATTGCAAAACATTTTGCTACTACGGGTACTAATGAATACAACCCTGTACTTGTTTGTCCCTGGGACCAAACCGGTTGAGAACCACCCCAGTTTGATTCCCCTAGCCCTCTGTCTGTCTGTGGGTTTATCAGAAACAGAACCCTGAGCACCAACTACCAGCATTGCACTGTGTGTGGTGACATGCAGAGAATATTTTTTTTTTTTTACAAAGAACAATCTTTTATAATTTAAGAGGTTTTGTCTATGCCACAGAAAGTGTTGCAGTTGTGCTGATTTTATATAAACGTACGTGAATCTTTTGTAGCTTAAACAAACAAGTATTTGTGTGTGGTTTATGGCCATCAATATTTCTTTACAAATAAAAGGGGTGCCCTATAGATCATGTCACATTAGTGCCTTGGGTGGGAAATATATTTTGTGACAAACTATTGATTGAGGTAATACTGAATTGGGTTAAATGCAGAAGACAAACTTCAGTTGAAGGCATTCAGTTGTACAACTGACCCTTTCCTTTCCCTAGTTGTCACACATTCCTTAACTTAACAACAGTGCCAGTGTGGTATCAGTCTGGAAAAGGGGGGTGGTTGGCAGGAAGCCTACAGAGATGCCTCAGACAACAAGCTTTGTGTATATTCATGTTGATGACCAAGAAATGCCAAGTTGAAATGCACTCTTGCTATTTTTATAACATAAGAAGTGCACCAGTCAGGTAGTCTCTCAAAAGTTGAGACACGCTGTAAGCCTGATAATTCAAATGAACTTTGAATGGAATTGATGAGTAATGTATAATGAAGTGGGAAATTGAGAATTACAATACACAGCGATGGGCAGCTCAACGTTTTTTGGATGATCTAGCTTGGTTTAAATGGTGTTCCGCTAATGTATATGCCTTCAAATAAATTGACACTGATAACCATTGTGAAAAATGTTTACTCAATTATGATCCTTCAATCTGTGCCAAAAACCTGAGGTGAATTCTGTATTTATCTTGGTTCTAACTATTTTGTTTCCTTTATTGTTGTGTGTAATTGTTTTGTAAATAACTTGAAAAAGTGTTTTCCTAGTGACACTTTGTTTTGATTACCTTATTTATTTGCCTGTCATTGGAGGAAATGATTTGCTAATTGTTTAATACCAATGGTGTAAAGTAATTAAGTAAACATTTTAAAGTACTAGATAAATAAAGGTTAAAACATTAAAATACTAAAATAGTTTTTTGGGGTGTCTGTATTTTACTATTTATATTTTTTAAACATTCCTAAAGAAAATAATGTAGTTTTTACTTTAACATTTTCCCTGCCACCCAAAAGTACTCCTAACATTTTGAATGCTTAGCAGGACAGGAAAATGGTCCAATTCACACACTTAACATCACTGGTCATCCCTACTGCCTCTGATCTGGCTAAACGCACATGCTTCATTTCTAAATTATGTCAAGAGTGTTGGATAGTGCCCCTGGCTATCCGCAAATTAAAAAAACAAGAATATTGCCGTCTGGTTTGCTTAATATAAGGAATTTGAAATGATGTATACTTTTACTTTTGATACTTAAGTATATTTAAAAGCAAATACTTTCACTCAAGTAGTATTTTAATGGATGACTTTCTGTTATACTTGAGTCATTTTCTATTAAGGTATCTTTACTTTTACTTAAGTATGACAATTGGGTACTTTTTTCCACCACTGTCTAAGTCAGCCTTTCTTAAAGATATGGGTCAGGACATGTAAACATTTTTAAATAAATAAAGGGCACTCATTAAGATATCATATATAGCATGGCTTAAGTCATGGCAAAATGGGTAGAATTGCAGGAAATTTGCTGTAAAACTGAAGAAATAAATATCTCTGCTCCATGGCAAATTGAGTTGAATTGCATTTTTTATTTTTATTGCTAATTGTTCTCTCCACACCATGGCATGTGTAGAATTTCAGGAAATTAACACTTAAATGTATCTCCACTGTCAAGAGCAGCGCCACTAAAATGTTTTGCCCGCAAGGTGAAGAGGGCCTCCTCACCAAATCTCACTTGGGGCCCCCAAATGAGGCATATTTTCATAAGCTTCAGTCCCAGGAAAACACTGAATTTCTCATTTGGGTCCCAGGGTGAAAAAGTTTAAGAACCCCTTGTCTCATTGAGCCTATCTTGGAGGAAGTTTCAAACTATAGATATGGCTTTTAACCACCTATCTAAATACCGTTAATTTGTCACTTTCACAAAACAGCCAATAGGACACACGTTTTAGAGAAAAGAGTTAAGGAACGAGTTCCATTCAGTATTAAGTACTGCACTTGATGGTAACCCTGCTAAAAGTCATTGGTTGTACAGTACCTATGCACAGCAGTGGGTTGGAGTTAGTATGTTCAGACAGTCCCCAAGCGGTCACTTAGGCTGCGTTTAGACAGGCAGCCCAATTCTGATTTTTTTCTTTCTCCACTAATTGGTCTTTTGACCAATCACATCAGATCTTTTTCAGAGCTGATCTGATTGGTCAAAAGACCAATGAGTAAAAAAAATATCAGAATTGGGCTGCCTGTCTAAACGCAGTCTAAGAATCAGTGACCCAAACGCTCCAAGACTGCTGCCACTTCACATCCTCTGACTCAACGCTCTCACTTCACTATGATTGACAGAATTACTCACATCTGTCTTGACGAGGGTGGGCTCAGCCCTGGTATTGACTTCCTGTTCTAGATTGTGGCAACGTCTCAGCTTCCGGTTGCCTTTCTCTGACCCAAATGGCACCCTATTCCCTATATAGTGTACTACTTTTGACAAAGGCCCGGTTTCCCAAATGCATCGTTGTAACGATGCGCCTATGAAGGTTCTATCTCCTTCGTTATTAACATTGCACTTAAACACTTGTAATCTAACACCTGCCTCAGACCATTCGTAGAACAGCTAAGTGCGTCCTTAGATGCTTTTTTTGCCCTCCCGCGTCACTGTACACACACAAGATCTCGCTAAACATAGAATCACATAGTTTATCTCTGTGACCGCTGATAACTTCAGAACAAAGTTGACAATAGTCAATGTCTTTGCAATTGATACAAACAAGCGACGTATAAAACAATGCTTCAAATGAAAACCGAGGTGACTGCATTCAAATAAACAGTAGGCTATAGGCCCATTTCAATCATATTGAAATACATTTAATGTTCAAATCGAGTTCTATGTTGATCATTCTAGTCTGTCTATAATTTGTCTCAATATATTTAATGTGTAGCTTAACATGAGCAATGTTGTTCCAAATTAATATTTGCAGCCGTAGGCAGTAATATCTCTGTAGGATCTGATCCTTCATCAGTATTTTGAAATAATTTAAATGCTAAGGAAAGATTTGAATGGAAAAAGCTGATCTGAGCGCTGCACTCACTTTCGATCCTATCAGTATCGATACATGCTCCAACGACATTCTGTGTGTTTTGGCAATGAAAGATACATTGTTAAAACACTCAAAGCCTAATGCCCCGTTGACATCGTGACGTATTTCATTACGCCATCTTCAAGTAGCCCCGCTACTGAACATACCATTGTAGTGTTTGTAACACAAGATAGAGGAGAGCCTGTCTCTCTTCAGAGATTTTATTTATTTTGGGAGATTTTATTTATTTTTTATTTAGCTAAATATGACCTCTTCATTCAAGACAGAATAAATATGTTGTTTCAGGTGACAAACATGTTTTTGTTTAGTTAATTTTTCCACAACTTTCTCTAATTTTATTGCAAGTCAAGCTAGCTAGGCAAGGTTGAAGATAGGATTGTAGCTAGCGACCTCCATTAAATAATTATAAAACAAACATCATTAGCATCAAACTTTAAACGGGAGGCAACAGTCAATGTGTATTATTTAACAAGGGGGCGTTGCGTTACCACTCCGTTGTGGATATCCCCTGAAATGCATGACATCTGGCGCAACGTAGTCGGAGTGCTTATTGGTAATATGAAGAGGTTTTGGAATCGCAACGCCCCCTTGTGGTTGAAGGCTCCGTTACGTCGACTGACTCTGGCTGGAGTAAAGACAAAAAACAGGAAGATATCAAACCACAGAAGATGAAAATGTTGTTTTCAATCATGGATTAATGGGATAGCTAGCAACTTGTAAACAATTACCCATTCCTATAAGTGAGTACTATTTTAATAATGTTAAATACACATTGGCTGTTAAGCCAATTACAAACTCAGAAAAAAAAAGAAACATCCTCTCACTCTCAACTGCCTTTATTTTCAGCAAACTTAACATGTGACTAACAGAAGTTGAATAAAAATCAAAAGTAACAGTCAGTATCTGGTGTGGCCACCAGCTTCATTAAGTACTGCAGTGCATCTCCTCCTCATTGACTGCATCAGATTTGCCAGGTCTTGCTGTGAGATGTTACCCCACTCTTCCACCAAGGCACCTGCAAGTTCCCGGATATTTCTGGGGTGAATGGCCCTAGCCTTCACCCTCCGATCCAACAGGTCCCAGACATGCTCAATGGGATAGAGATCTGGGCTCTTCAATGGCCATGGCAGAACACTGACATTCCTGTCTTGCAAGAAATCACACACAGAACGAGCAGTATGGCTGGTGGCAATGTCATGCTGGAGGGTCATGTCAGGATGAGCCTGCAGGAAGGGTACCACATAAGGGAGGAGGATGTCTTCCCTGTAACGCACAGCATTGAGATGCCTGCAATGACAACAAGCTCAGTGGCACACCGCCCCAGATCATGACGGACCCTCCACCTTCAAATCGATCCCGCTCCAGAGTACAGGCCTCGGTGTAACGCTCATGTAACGGATGCGAAACGGCTAGCTAGTTAGCGGTGGTTCTCGCTAAATAGCGTTTCAATCGGTGACGTCACTTGCTCAGAGACCTTGAAGTAGTGGTTCCCCTTGCTCTGCTCGGCCGCGGCTTTTGTGGAGCGATGGGTAAAGATGCTTCGTGGGTGACTGTTGTTGAGGTGCGCAGAGGGTCCCTGGTTCGCGCCCTGTTATGGGCGAGGGGACGGTCTAAAGTTATGTTACATTCATTCCTTCGAAATGCGAATTCGACCATCCCCCCTGGTGAGACAAAACTGTGATTTGTCAGTGAATAGCACTTTTTGTCAGTCCTGTCTGGACCAGCGACAGTGGGTTTGGGCCCATAGGCAACGTTGTTCCTGGTGATGTCTGGTGAGGACCTGCCTTAGAACAGGCCCTCAGTCCAACCTCTCACCTTATTGCGGACAGTCTGAGCACTGATAGAAGGATTGTGCGTTCCTGGTGTAACTCGGCAACAACAACTGCCCATCCTGTACCTGTCCTGCAGGTGTGATGTTCAGATGTACCGATCCTGTGCAGGTGTTGATACACGTGGTCTGCCACTGCGAGGATGATCAGCGGTCTGTCTTGTAGCGCTGTTTTAGACGTCTCACAGTACGGACATTGCAATTTATTGCCCTGGCCACATCTGCAGTCCTCATGCCTATGTCACATTCTCGCAGATGAGCAGGGATCCTGGGCATATTTGTTTTTGTGTTTTTCAGTCAATAGAAAGGCCTCTTTAGTGTCCTAAGTTTTCATAACTGTGACCTTATTTGCCTACTGTCTGTAAGCTGTTAGTGTCTTAATGACCGTTCCACAGGTGCATGTTCATTAATTGTTTATGGTTCATTGAACAAGCATGGAAAACAGTGTTTAAACCCTTTACAATGAAGATCTGAAGTTTCTGGATTTTTACGAATGCTCTTTGAAAGACAGGGCCCTGAAAGGGGCATATCTTTTTTTGCTGAGTTAATATGACTGTTGCCTCCCGTTTAAGTTTGATGGTAATGACGTTTATTTTTTATAGGATAATCATTAGGTGGAGGTCGCTAGCTACAGTGGTATCTAAAACGTAGCCTATCTAGCTAGCTAGCTGCTCTGCAGTGCAAGCAAGCAAGCTTGACATGCTATAAAAGGTAAAGAAAGAAGTTGAGAAAAAAAAAAGAAAAAAAATCACCTGAAACAATATATTGAATGAAAAGGTCATATTTTGCTCTCTCCTCCATCTTGCGTTACAAACACCAAACTTGTCCGTTCATTAGCGGGGCAAGATCTGAAGATCACATATCGTGTACTATGTCAGGATGTAAACAGTGGATCAGTTCCATTGCTATTGGAAAACCGGGCCCAGAGCTCTATGGACCTTGGTCAAAAGTAGTGCACTATACACAGAATAGGATGTAATTTAGGACTGTCCTTATCTCTCACACTTGTTCATTCTGCTGTTGTACCTGCCTTTCAACTCACTGTGGACTTGATTACTTTAATGTTTCCTTCTCAGCTACAACTTTCCAAATAAAAAATGCATGATTCAAGAGCTTGGCTTGTACTATAGTCCTTTCATTCCTCACTTCTCCAAGTTGATGTGAACCTGTAGTCATTTCAGATAAAAGAAACAAAAACAAATTAGCGTACAAGAATGAGATTTCTTAACACACTTTGAATGATCCAAGAAACTGAAAACGAGGGATAGAAAATGCGTTTCCCAATAACATCTAGGGCATTTCTGGTATACAAAAGGTACGATTAGAAACGGCTATTTTAGTTGATGATTGGAGCAGCTTTATTAGTCTTTGCAGCACTTAAACATTGCAAGGTGTTCTTGGAATGAAAGGGAGGGATACTTAGTACAGAACAACACATTATTTGGCCCGTAAACATGTTCAACAAATGCCACTTAGCTAGCGTGTCCTTCCATGTGCACGTAAAAATAAAATCATTAAGGCCCAGTACAGTCAGTGATTTTCCAGTGTTGTGTGTGTGTGTATACACACACAGTGGCAAGAAAAAGTGTGTGAACCCTTTGGAATTACCTGGCTTTCTATATAAATTGGTCATCAAATTTGATCTGATCTTCATCTAAATCACAACAGAGAAAAATAGTGTGCTTAACTTAACACAAATTATTGTATTTTTCTTGTCTATATTGAACACATTGTTTAAACATTCAGTGTAGGTTGAAAAAGGTATGTGAACCCCTTAGGCTAATGACTTCTCCAAAAGCTCATTGGAGTCTGCTAACCTGGAGTCAAATCAATGAGACGAGATTGGAGCTGTTGGTTAGAGCTGCCTTGCCCTATAAAAACACTCACAAAATTTGAGTTTGCTATTCACAAGAAGCATTGCCTAATGTGAACCTTGCCTCAAACAAGAGATCTCAGAAGACCTAAGATTAAGAATTGTTGACTTCGATAAAGCTGTAAAGAGTTACAAAAGTATCTCTAAAAGCCTTGATGTTCATCAGTCCAAGGTAAGACAAATTGTCTATAAATGGAGAAAGTTCAGCACTGTTGCTACTCTTCCTAAGAGTGGACATCCTGCAAAGACGACTGCAAGAGCACAGTGCAGAATGCTCAATGAGGTTAAGAAGAATCCTAGTGTCAGCTAAAGACTTACAGAAATCTCTGGAACACATCTGACAAGTCTACGATACATAAAACACTAAACAAGAATGGTGTTCATGGGAGGACACCACGGAAGATGCCATTGCTGTCCAAAAAAAACGACAACATTGCTGCACGTCTGAAGTTTGCAAAAGTACACCTGGATGTCCCACAGCGCTACTGGCAAAATATTCGGTGGACAGATTAAACTACAGTTGAGTTGTTTGGAAGGAACACACAACAGCGTGGAGAAAAAGGCACAGCACACCGACATCAAAACCTTATCCCAACTGTAAAGTATGGTGAAGGGAGCATCATGGTCAGGGCTGCTTTGCTGCCTCAGGGCCTGGACAACTTGCTATCATCGATGGAAAAATGAATTCCCAAGTTTATCAACACATTTTGCAGGAAAAACGGTAGGCTATCTGTCCACCAATTGAAGCTCAACAGAAGTTGGGTGAATCAACAGGATAACGACCCAAAACAGAAGTAAATCAACAACAGAATGGCTTCAACAAAAGAAAATATGCCTTTTGGAGCAGCCCAGAGTCCTGACCTCAACCTGATTGAGACATCCCAAGAATATTGCTGTACTGAAACAGTTCTGTAAAGAGGAATGGTCCAAAATTCTTCCTGACCGTTGTGCAGGTCTGATCCGCAACTACAGAAAACGTTTGGTTGAGGTTAATGCTGCCAAAGGAGGGTCAACCAGTTATTAAATCCAAGGGTTCACTTACTTTTTCAACCCTGCACTGTGAATGTTTACACAATATGTTCAATAAAGACATGAAAACGTATAATTGTGTGTTATTAGTTTAAGCAGACTGTTTGTCTATTGTTGTGACCTAGATAGATCAGATCAAATTTTAAGACCAATTTATGCAGAAATCCAGGTATTTCTAAAGGGTTCGACATACTTTTTCTTGCCACTGTGTGTGTGTGTGTATATATATATTTCCACACAGAGGTTGGAATAATACTGTGAAAGTGTGAAAATAATAATGCCCTTTTAGTGTAAGAGCTATGAAAGTAAGAGCCTGAAATGTCAGCCTTTTTTTGTGGAATGGAATTTTGGCCTACCTGGCGACATCACCAGGTGGTAAATTAGACCAATAAGAAAATGTTCCAAATCTCTCTGCCAATAACAGCTACTTTTCAGTTTTCCCATCCCCACTCACACTACTGACAGTCCTAGCAAAATTCTTGCTTAAAAAAAAAAATGCTATTTGCTAAGAAGCTATTTTGGTAGAAAAATATCACAGCAAGGTACTTCAATTGTTAAACAGAAAATATTTGATATTGTAATAAAAATGTGTGCATTGGATCTTTAAACTATAATATTAAAATAACCACACAGGAGGACAGTTATTCCATGTTGTATGTGTGTGTGTGTGCAACCTGGTCTCAAGAGCATTTCGTATTATTCTGTACGTAAAACTGAGACACTCCGTTTAATATGATGCGTCACGTTTCGTATGGTATGAATTAAATTTGTGGACTTCAAATAAAATGTTACGAATTTGCAAAATGTATGATATGTTAAGAATTCTATCTACGTGGCTAATGTTAGCTCGGCTAGGGGTTAGGGTTAAGTTTAAGAGTTGGGGAAGGGTAGGTGGAAAGGTTAGCTAACATGCAAAGTAGCAAGGAGTTGAAAAGTTGCTAATTAGCTCAAAAGTTGTCAGTGACAAGATTTTAAATAACCACCGGTCTTATGTAACAATACCAAACGTAATATATCATACTAATTTGAGTGTCTCGTTTTTAAGTTTATTATGTTACGTCTAGTCTATGAGACCAGGCTGGATAATTCATTTGAGGAATGCGAGGGGAGTCAATCCTTCTTCAGGTTCATATCCATGTTGGTCCTTGAACTCCACTTCTCTACATTCTCAAGAGGTGCAACTGGCTTCTGTAGTTTTTTTTTTTTTTTTAAAGAACCACAACAGGGATCTGGCCTGAAATGCACTGAATGACAATATACACCAAAATGGAGTCAGGGTTACCATTCCTCACGGTCCCATCCTTCGATGTCATTCACTGCATTTCAACCATTTGTCACTTCCTCCTCATCCTCCTGGAAGTAAGGATGTTCTTGAGCGTTTAGGGCAGAGATTCTTCTTAGAGGGTCAAAGGTTAGCATTTTCTGTGGGAACAAACAGAACGGCTAGGTTTACAAATGTGACTCAAGTAGCAATTCAAAGTAGGGGTTGTCCTATCTTTATCATAGCTTTTACAGGTGTTGGTCTGGGTAAATAAATACACTTTTAGCCAGGATTCACATATACAATTTTACCATTTAGCATTTCAACGCTCCCAAAAAGTTGTTTTAACCAAACAGAATCCACCCTACAGCTGGTTAGAAAACCAAAAGTTTCACCAAAAGCAGCTCTGCCCCCTGCTCATTGATCTCAGGAACGTAGTCTGTGATTGGGCGGGGGCTGATAGGACTGAAGTTGTGTCGTGAGAGGGTGACATCAGCAGGCCACTCCTCCATGGGTGGCAGGCCAATCACACTGTGGAATGGCAGACAGAAAGGAACAAGCCAACCAGTCAGACAAGTGTTTCAGAAAGAATTAACAGAAGTTAGACTGATCCAAAGTGGCAAGGACTGAGTCCCGAAATGCACCCCATAGGCCCTGGTCAAAAGTAGTACACTATATAGGGAATAGGGTGCCATTTGGGATACACAAGTGGACATTTCTGCCCATACTCACTTGAATATCTTTCCCAGTTGGTCCATTTCAGAGTCTCCAGAGAACAACGGTCTACATGAGAAAGTTTGGATTTGGGTTAATGTGCTGTTGGCAAACTTCCCCTGCTGTGACAAGCAGTACCGTCTGTCTCTCTGTCCCCATATAGTCTTATTTTATTGTGCTGACCTACGGCCATGTCTGTGGGAGATTACAGGGCCAGGGCTGACCCTCCCCTGTGTACACTGGTGTGGCCTGGCCGTTAGCGTGGAGCCATAATGATAAGAGAAGAATCCCTGAGTCCTAGTTAATTGGAGTGCCACAGCAGTAGACTGCTATACTTCGATTTGACCACCTGGTGGGAGCATAATCATAGAAATGAGAGCTCGGTCACACTACAGTCTGAAACAAATTAGGTTTCTCAGTTTCCAATGTGGTAACTTGCTGGGTGGGATATAATCTATTAATCCAGTGGGCATCTTTTAGAATATCAGATTTACATACATACATAACATATACCATACAATATACCATACAATTTATATCACAGAGAGAAAATTATTTAAAAATAAATGTCCCAGTATGTCAAATAAGCCTTCTCTGGCCCTGACCACTCACTTGCGTCGGAACATCTCAGCAAAGATGCAACCCGTGCTCCAGATGTCCACCGGCGTGGCGTAGGTGGACTGGAGCAGGACCTCAGGAGGCCTGTACCACAGAGTCACCACCTAGGGCAGACATGGAGGAGAGAGATGTCAATGGAGGGACAGTTGAGAGTAGGAGAGAGGTATGAATGTGTCTGAATATTTATGCCAACTGTAAAGCATAATTAAGCATTATGGTGAATGCACATAGAGACCCTTTCCATTCTCAACCAGTTTGTGTGTGTCTGTGTTCCTACCACAGGGGTAAGGGCCATGTGGCAACTGTAGATCCTGGCCAGTCCAAAGTCGGCCAGCTTAACCTGACCACGGCTGGTGACCAGGATGTTCTCTGGCTTCAGGTCCCGGTGCACCACACGGTTCGAGTGTAGGAATGACAGGCCGCACAGCAATTGACGCATCAGGTCCTAACACACAGGGGGACACATTTAACATGTGTACCAGGCTCGGTCCACACAACGGTCCAACATATCCAGCCAGATAAGAGGGTGACCTGTGGACCTGCCAAACACCGAGATGATTTAAACGTTTGTTTTGGATGTACCTTCCTTTTAACATGGTTTACAGGGACCTACTATGTTTATTTAACATGGTTTACAGGGACCTACTATGTTTATTTAACATGGTTTACAGGGACCCGAGGGGGCTTCTCACTCTGATGTGGCTGGGGGGCAGTCCTGGGGCGGGGGCCTTCTCTAGGTAGGTCTTCAGGTCCTGGTCCACGTGTTCAAATACCAGGGTGACTTTAGTCTCCTGATCTGTCCTCAGGGTGGCACACACGTCCATGAGCCTGATGTACAAACACACACACACAGACAATGAGCCTAGCGTACACATACAGTCAAACATCACACACAGACACGTCCATGAGCTCAGTGTACACAGTGTGTGATAAGTCATCTGAACGTTCCATGGTTGAATTTAGAATTCCTCAAGGTTCTGTGCTTGGACCCCTTATTTTTCTTTATACATGCTACCCCTTGGTAATGACATGCACTTTCATTACTATGCTGATGACACCCAATTGTATTCATCTTTTAAACCAGACGATACTTTAAAGTCAGCCCGCCTTGAGGTGTGCATCACAGACGTTAAATACAGTTATAGTGCACTGGCATTGTAGCGTTTTTGTATATTCTATTTAATGATCTCGAGAATGGATGTCATGGTGGCATTTAATGTCTGTTTTTATGTGGTGAAGCCAAACAAATTTCCACATTACGTGGACAATAAAAGTTTCTAATTATAAAAACATCCAACTTCTTGCATTTAAACTTTCACAAGGCTGAAATGATGGCACTTGGCCACAAGAAACTCGGCGTCAGACCTCACCCTCAACATTGATGGTTGCCTTATTACACCAAACATGGTTGTTAAAAATCTTAGTGTCACCTTTGACCCCAGCCTCACTTTTGACAACTACATAAAAAGCATATCCAAAACAGCATCCTTTCATCTCAGGAACATTTCCAGAATTAGACATCTCTCAAACAGATGCAAAAAAATTGGTCCATGAATTTGTTTAATCTCCAGTTGCTCAGACTACACTATTAAAAGCCTACAACTTGCAAAGAACACTGCAGCTCGCATTTTAACCAACACTAGAAGGCACAAGCACATCACTCCAGTTTTATCAGCACTACACTGGCTGCCTGTAAAGTATTGGTTTGAAGACCTTACTCTTAACATTTAAAGCGCTGCATGGCCATGGCCTCTTATCTGACAAACGTGCTCGTTCCACACAACCCAGTGAGGGTGATCCACTCCCAAGGAGACAGTTTGAGTTGATGAATCCTGCACAACCCCAACTTTTAAATTAGTGCTCGTCCACAACAGCACTGAAAAATAATATAGGGGAAACACTGATGTGTGGGATCTCTTAATACACAGTCAAACAGACAAGCTCATGGTCAATCACCATCATTTGAATGAGAAGCGAGTCATGCCATGTTGAGTCAGTCACTAGATAATAACCTTTATAGAACCTGCTTATCATAGACATACCAGTCAGTTTTTAGGCATTCCAAAGTTCTTATGCTATGTGGGCGTAGGGTTTCACACGATAAAGGTGATCAGGTCAAAACTAAAGTCACAGGCTACAAGTCGCAACAAAAACAACACAATGTGTCAATGAAAGCGTTTGACTGTGATTGTTCTCGTGTTTACGCATTTCAAAAGGTGCTATTAAGTATGAAGTAGAAACATTGAACGTATATAGCTTATGTTATTCCATTCATTCCCTTTTTACCACTACAATTTTACAGTTGACAGTGAGACTGTGCGGTTTTGTCAGTTAACCCTAGATCTACACAAAAGATGGCATGGGATGTGAACTAATCTCAAAACTAGACCTCTTTCCTGGCTGGAGAACATCACAATAAATAAAGGTTCAATGATTAAATGTGTTCTTCAAACCTCTTTGGAATGGCATGACTGCCAAAGTTTTCGTATGCATTTTTAGCAATACCAACTACCCACTGAAGACATTCTTTAAAAGGAAAGTACACTTGGTCATAAGACTTTATATGGGCAAATAAAATTTATAGAATAAAAAGGAAGGTTTTACATCTTCTTAAGTCTGACGGTGGTTTTAACCTTCTAGTCTTGGAATTGTATGAACAGACAACCCAACCCGTTTACTTGCGACATATAGTTAAATGCACTAAAGAGGAACAGTGGGAACATATTGAAGATGCGCACACTCATCCCCAGAATCTTTTTACATGTCTATTTTCAAAAGATAAAGCTAAGAACATTAACAACTTCCTAGTTAAGAACACTACTATAACAATATGGAAAAATATAACCGTATTCTACACAAACCAATATCACTTCCTAAAACCACAACCGTATGGAACAATCCTTGGATAGCTTTTCAGAATTCACAGATAAGAATGGTCCACATGGTACACTAAAGTCATAGAAACTGTAAATTACTTGGTAACAGGAAATAGATTTATTTCCATGACAGAATTCAAAAGTAATTTTGGACTGACCAACGTAGATAATTTGAAATACATGAAACTTTTTCAAATAAAAAAAAGTTACATATCACCATTTTCCCCTTTTGGACATCAGAGCAACCTTGAGGGAATCTTATTTGAGTCAGAAAAAGGATGTTCATATGACATGTTTTGTATATCTTTCCTTGCAGAGAGCATATCCAACTGACAATCTCTTAGAAAACAAATGTACTATTGGAACCAAGACTTTAAGAACTGATGTTGGCACAAGATGGAGGGAAAGTTGGAGCATAACTAACAATCACAGTTAACGAAAATGTGTGCTTAATCCAGTATAAATTAATGTATAGAATGTATTATACAAGAGACAAAATTAACTAATTCTACAACAACGGCAGAGTCATGTCTTAAGTGTAAAACTAATAATGACTCAATAATCCATGCTTTCTGGGAATGCTATAAAGTCCAGAAGCTGTGGGCAGAGCTAGAAAGTTTGTTGTCAACAGTATTACAATGTAAACTTACTTTTAATCCATCTGTCTGCATATTTCAAGACATGGCATATGGGGGTGTAGTGAGATACCCAATGGTCTGGACGATTCTCTTCTCATCACTCATCTTGAAAAAACATATACTAAAAACTTGGAAATCAATCAATCTGCCATCATTAACACAATGGAAAAATCGAATGATTTATTATTTAAATACTGAAAATGTGTGGGCTACGGAGAGAAACAAAATGGTGCAGTTTCAGGCCTTGTGGCGGAAAGTGATGCGGGCGCTGGAAATGGGGGTGTGTGCTAGTGGGCCTGTGTAGGCGTGATGTTGTTGATGTTGTCGTTTGTATTGTTTATAAAAATAGTTTTAAAAAAAATGTGTTCTTACTTGACCACGTTGGGATGATCAAACTGCTCCAGTCTCTTCAGCAGGGCCACTTCTCGGACCGTGGAGATAGGGAGGCCATCTTGGTCCGTCTGGACGCGAACACTCTTCAGAGCAACAAACTGGCCACTCTCCAGGTCCCGAGCCTTGTACACTGTTCCGTACGCACCCCCTCCAATCTCTGCCACTGGCTCGTACTGGACCCCACTGCCCTGGGCCATGGTCTGGTTGACAGACAGGCAGGAAGAAAAATAGCTATGTATGAATACATTTTCCTTCTGCAGTAAGACACTGTCCCCTCCAATCCCCTCTCTGTCACCGTGCTCTCCAAAATGGAGGTCCACCTGTCTTAGATCCAGCCCCCTCCTACGATCTTTCACCTTCTTGTGCACTAGACCTCATTAGCTGGGGTCACCTCTGCATTCCAGAGCGGAAGAGGCTGTCGGAAAGTGCGTGTGTGTATGTGACTGAATGGGGTTGGAATCTAACCTGATATTCAATGAGACAAGATTTCAGTCAACAAGACATTCCAGTGGTCAACCACACAGCACAGGCTCCCTGCAGACATAAGTCAGAGAGGGGGAGAGAGAATGACTCAGAGACATTAGACACGAGACAGAATGATGCCAGCACCATGGCGCTTTGTATTCCATACAGAATTCCATGCAGAAATAAAGGAAGTTGTGATCAGTCTGCATACTGTACAAAGTATGTAAACAAGGAAGGAAGTAGGCTAAATGCAGGAAGAGTAGCCTAAGTCACCTTATAACAAATAATATATGGGTAATAATGTGGTCAATGTTATATTGACAGGGTGTATGCTGTATAAATTATGTTATCTAAGGGTGCAAACAGAGGTAGTTCCACTGAATGGAGCCAAACAGAGGTTGGTTTCTCAGACAGAGATTAAGCCCAATCCTGGACTAAAAGGCTAATTTAATACAGATTCTCCACTGAGAATGAGTAAGGAAGACTAGGCTTGAATCCAGGATTAGTCTTAATCTAGGTCCTGGAAACCAGCCATAAATGCTTTTACCAAATTGCCATCCTTAGCTCCTCCTAGAGCCAGCAAGTATACAATAGGTGCGTGCTCAGCCCCCTTCTGTGCTGACTGTTCACACATGACTGTGTGGCCATGCACACCTCCAACTCAATCATCAAGTTCGCAGACAACAACAGTAGTAGGCTTGATTACCAACAACGACGAGACAGCCTACAGGGAGGAGGTGAGGGCTCTCGGAGTGTGGTGTCAGGAAAATAACCTCTCACTCGACATCAACAAAACAAAGGAGATGATCATGGACTTCAGGAAACAGCAGAGGGAGCACCCCCATATCCTCATCGACGGGACAGCAGTGGAGAAGGTGGAAAGTTTAGTTCCTCGGCGTACATATCACTGACAAACTCAAATGGTCCACCCACACAGACAGTGTGGTGAAGAAGGCGTAACAGTGCCTCTTCAACCCCAGGAGGCTGAAGAAATTTGGCTTGTCACCTAAAACCTTCACAAACTTTTACAGATGCACAATTAAGAGCATCCCGTCGGGCTGTATCACCGCCTGGTACGGCAACTGCACCACCCACAACCGCAGGGCTCTCCAGATGGTGGTGCGGTCTGCACAACACATCACCGGGGACAAACTACCTGCCCCCCTGGACACCTACAGCACCCGATGTCACAGGAAGCCAAAAAGATCATCAAGGACAACAACCGCCTGAGCCACTGCCTGTTCACCCTGCTACCATCCAGAAGGTGGGGTCAGTACAGGCGCATCGAAGCTGGGACCGAGAGACTGAAAACAGCTCCTATCTCAAGGCCACCAGACTGTTAAACAGCCATCATTAGCACAGAGGCTGCTGCCTACATACAGACTTGAAATCATTGGCCATTGGCCACTAAATGGAACACTAGTCACTTTAATAATGTGTACATATCTTCCATTACTCATCTCATATGTATATACTGTATTCTATACCATCTATTGCATCATCGCCCATGCTGCTCTGACATTGCTCATCCATATATTTATTATTATTCCACTCCTTTACTTAGATTTGGGTGTATTAGGTATTTGTTGTTGACTTGTTAGATTACTTGTTGCACTAGAAGCACAAGCATTTCGCTACACTCTCAATAACATCTGCTAACCATGTGTACGTGACCAATAAAATGTGATTTTATTTAAAGGTGGTCAGTCACATGGTTCACAGGTGTACATTATCAATAGGCCACGATGGGGCATATGCAATGCTACATCAAGGACCATCTGAAATTTGTTCTGAATTATTTACTGATGTGGTACTACATTCTACCCAATAAAAAAAAGGTAGGACAACTTTCATTGTTAAATCTACATAACTCCAATAAACAATTTAATTATATGTAGTTGTCCTAGTATTTTCTTATCAAATAAACTTAAGCAAGCAAAATTAGCTAATGCTATCAAAATATTGGACAGAGCTCGTGGCATAAAGCATGAAAACGAAAGCACCCCCTCGACACGTGGTGTTCCTCCATAGTTCTATTCTCAGACAACACAGAGAACAGGCCACAACACTTTTCAAACGCAGTTTAACATCTGACGTGGCAAAAAGTCGTATATGTTAAAACATGGTTCTATACTTATTTTTGGCATAGCAAAGCATGTTTTAGCGGCAATAGCAAATTCATGCAACAAGTTGTGTAGAACTTGTGTGATTATGACTTGATATGTAAACAGTGCCACAAACTAGCAGGAATACATTGCAACAAGCGACATTTGTTTAAGAACTATTTTACAAGATGATGTGAACATAATGTTTACTAAATTGTATGTAATAGGCTACTTACCACGTGTCTTTACGTTTTATTTAACGTTAGCAGGCTACACTGCTACATTTAGTGCATGAACGAAATCATGTTTTTCACTTGGTTCTTCTTATCAAACCACAGTCGACACAGGTTTTACACCAAACTGGCAGAAACTGTTGCGGATGTCTTCGATCAAATCATTCGATTTAACTTCGGCCTTACTTCTTTTTTCTAAACACTCTGGCAAATCTCTAGGTAAGGTGGAGGCGCTTCCTGTAGCCATGCAAGGCGGGGCCAAATATCCATATACCCTCTTAAAAAATCATGACAACTTTGCAGCATGTTTTTTATTTAGGTGGCCATCCACTAGTACATTACACTCTGTAGAATGATACAGCTGCCAATTACATGTTCAAGTCTTCATAAACATTATGAATGAGTGAGTGCAGAGAGAGGCAATAAGTGGGTATTTTAAAAGTATTGAATTCTATGATGTGCTAACTCTTAGTATTTTTCCTCATGTAAGACTACACATTTGGTTTATTTCCTCCAAAGACAATGTATATTATATACATTGAAGAAGAGGGTGTGACTCCTTCGCCCCGGGCGCGCGCAGAGCTCCATGGCTTGGTGAATGAGGACCGTGCACCAAACCCCTCCCAGCTCTTTCTTACGCTGCGATTGGCGGGGAACTGCTGTTGCTAGGCTCATACACCAGCCCTGCATTCCAAATGAAGTATTCAGAATGAGTAATTGGACTTTTAGTTAAATTAAATTAATACTATGTCGTATTAACAGAAACACAATTCATAGTATAGGGATATAAATCATGCCCTGGGCCTTTGCAATAAAGTTAATCATCATATAAAAAAAGAAACCTGAAATGACCAGACTTGGGGATATTTTTATATACTAGACTAGGCTATAATAGGTACGGCAAGATGTTTTTAGTGAAAATCTTTCAATGCATAATTGCCCAGTCCATATAAATAATCACATTCTTTACCCATCTGCCACTGAAGGCAATGGTCATGTTCCTGCCCCACTATGCTGCGTTCAAGACAACTCAGAAACTCTGAAATTTCCAACGTGGAAACTTGTTATAGAAAGATGAGCTCCAAGTTTCCCACTTGGAAAGTATCGGAATCAACCAATAGGAAGCTCTATGCAAAAGATTCACAAAAATTTGAAATCGGGAGGCTTTGGGGTTTCAGAGCTGTTTTGAAAGCACCGCCATAAGTTGCATTGCATCAACCAATGGTTGCGTGCCACATCATCGACTGTGCAGTCTGCATCAGATTGCAATATCATATGATGGGTTTAGCTGATAGTTAAACACATATCCAAGCGTTGTGATATCTGGCAGGCATCTGCAATGTAGTTGGACAGGAAAACAATCAATATCAGAGTCACAGACTACTTCAAACTAAAGGTATTCCAAGGTCCAAAAAGTTAAACCCTTTCCGAAATGGACCATGGGCTTTCCAACCCGGACCCGATATGCATATATATATTTTTTTTTAAATATAGAGACCTGTTCCGAACGGACCCGAAGACAACTAGACCTGGTCGGATCCAGACCCGATCCGATCAGAGTGAGGGAAGCAAAAGAAAAGGCATTTTTATACCTGCTTTATTAACTGGGAACTGATAAAGTGTGAGAGGAGGGATAGAGGTACCGCTCTAACAGCCAGGGGAGGGGCCGTACTATTAGGTAGTGACAGGGTGAGCAGGGAGGGAGAGACAAGAGACACCAGCCAACTCGAGCAATAGTAGACTAATAGCTGCCAGAGCTATGTTACTTATCATCAAATATGATTATGTAGTACCTGTCTTGACTGCAACAAACCTGGGAGAAGATAGAGCGGTTAGAGTGTTTGGACAGTAACCGGAAAGTTGCTTGTTGGAATCCCAAAGGCAGCAAGGTGGAAAAATCTGACGTTCTGCCCTTGAGCAAGGCAATTAACTCCCACAACAACTGCTCGGTTGAATGCATTCAGTTGTACAACTGACTAGGTATTCCCTTTCCCTAACAGTTTATAGGTTATTATAGGTAGTTGATGTCATCAATAGGCCTGATTGACAGTTAGCGTTAAGTGATTCTCTTTATTTTGATAACATTGACATCTGAAAGGACTACGCCCATCTTGTTATTCATACTCTTCTCATCCACCTCCTGTTTACTCATAAAAATGACTTCCTTTCTCAGATTATCCAATAGTAAATCATCAGGGAAGTTGATCAGTTGTAATAGCTCCCCCCTAAAGCCATTCATTCAGCGCTGGAAGTTTTGGTGATACTATAGACAAAGTTGCAGGGTGGTACAGTATGCTTCTCCATTATCCTTTAACTGCAGTGGGCTAAATTAGTGTCACACAGAGTGTTTCTAGGAAGTCTTAAACAAATCTACTTTGAAACAAAAGTATACACCTCATACACATGGTTATGGGCTTCAAAAAAAGAAGACACCTGTACCATGTCAGATACAGTATAGCGCTAACATGTATTATATTTTGAGTTTGCATCCCAACATTACGCTTTATGTATAGTACCAGTCAAAATTTTGGTCATACCTACTCATTCAAGGGTTTTTCTTTATTTTTACTATTTTCTACATTGTAGAATAATAGTGAAGACATCAAAACTGTGAAATAACACATATGGAATCATGTAGTAACCAAAAAAGTGATAAACAAATCAACATATATTTTATATTTTGAGATTCTTCAAAGTAGCCACCCTTTGCCTTGATGACAGCTTTGCACACTCTTGGCATTCTCAACTGTGTCATGAGGTAGTAACCTGGCATGCATTTCAATTAACAGGTGTGCCTTGTTAAAAGTTAATTTGTGGAATTTCTTTCCTTCTTAATGTGTATGAGATAATCAGTTGTGTTGTGACAAGGTAGGGAGGTATACAGAAGATTACTTTAAGACATGAAGGTCAGTCAATCTGGAACATTTCAAGAACTTTTAAAGTTTCTTCAAATGCAGTCGCAAAAACCATCAAGCGCTATGATGAAACTGGCTCTCAAGAGGACCGCCACAGGAAAGGAAGACCCAGAGTTACCTCTGCTGCAGAGGATAAATTCATTAGAGTTGAGTTTGGGGCAGAAGGTAGCCTAGTGGTTAGAGCGTTGGGCCAGTAACCGAAAGGTTGCTAGATCTAATCTCCAAGCTGACAAGATAAAAATCTGTCGTTCTGCCCCTGAACAAGGCAGTTAACCCACTGTTCCTAGGCCGTCATTGTAAATAACAATTTGTTCTTAAGTGACTGCCTAGTTAAATATGCCATCCCATCTGGTTTGTGCTTAGTGGAACTATAATTTGTTTTTCAATAGGACAATGACCCAAAACACACCTCCAGGCTGTGTGAGGGCTATTTGACCAAGAAGGAGAGTGATGGAGTGTTGCATCAGATGATCTGGCCTCCACAATCACCCGACCTCAACCCAATTGAGATGGTTTGGAATGAGTTGGATCGCAGAGTGAAGGAAAAGCAGCCAAAAAGTGCTCAGCATATTTGGGAACTCCTTTAAAACTGTTGGAAAAGCATTCCATGTAACTAAAAACGTAACTCATGAAGCTGGTTGAGAGAATGCCAAGTGTGTGCAAAGCTGTCATCAAGGCAAAGGGTGGCTACTTTGAAGAATCTAAAATAAAACATGTGTTTTGATTTGTTTAACACTTTTTTGGTTACTACTTGATTCCATATGTGTTATTTCATAGTTTTGATGTCTTCACTATTAATCTACAATGTAGAAAATAGGAAAAATAAAGAAAAACCCTTGAATGAGTAGATGTGTCCAAACTTTTGACTTGTACTGTGTGTGTATAATATATAATGTATGTAATGTCTACGATCATATTTTAATTGTAAGGTACTTTTGTCTGTAATGTCTTTTTTCGGCGTCAGCTAATGGGGGTCCTGCACCTTCAACGCTGTTCTATTTGTACTTAACTGGGCTTCTGTATGGTCTTATTATATAGTTCATCATCACCCAGTTGGGTCCGAACACCTATAATGGTTACATTCCAAAGGTGGAGAGCTCTTGTCTCAGTACGTTTTTAGCACCATGGTAAAGTTGGATGCTCTCAGGCAAACGAACGCAGGACTCCATCCTGTCTGGTGCGTCCAGAGGGCCCTCTGCCAGGACCCTCCCACGATGCGGGCGCATATGCCGGATCTATTTCACTCAGAATGGCTGGGTGCACTAACGGTAGCAGTAAAGCCACTTAGTTGGGATGACCATCTGTCCACCAGAGAGATATCAGAGCCTAGACAGCCTGCAGCCTGTCGGCCACTAGAGCAGCGATCAGAAAGATCTCCACGATGTTTGAGGGACCCAAGATTTCCTTGCAATGGCTACTTTTAAGGAGACTCTTATTGGTCAGGATTGTGGGGAAAACACCCTTATTAAGAGCAACCTCGACCTCTTGTATCCTATTTTGTGTCAGAGTCACTATTATAGTTGATTATTCCACCACTCTATTTGTCTGTTTCTGATGGCAATATCTCAAAGCAGAAGCCAATGACAAAGTGGTTGGGCTAATTATTGATTTGTAAGGACTAAGGTTATTATAGTTTTTATTTTTATTTCGTTTTTTGATTTTATTTTGAAATTCAACCTTAATGTGACTTGGATTTAAAATGAATAGCAGAGAGACTGGTGCAAAACAAATATTGTGAAAGAAAACTATTTTGCTCATGTTTCCATCAATCCAATGCTATTTCATTTTAGTAGTACAGATGTTCTATCTTAAATTGACCAGTTTCTCACAGCAGGAAAATAATCCTGCTGCAACAGAAAATGGGAATTATTATGTGTATTATATTTGATGTACATTTTTGTAAAGGTTGATGCATTTTCGTTAGTGCAAATCAAGTCCGAAATGTTAAAGTCGAAATTACAAACTTTAGAAGCCTTTTTAAAACTTGATTACATACAAGTTTGCATTTCCCGCTGAGCAAGACAATTCCCTGCCACAACAGTGATCAAATTAAGATAGTATATCTGTACACATAAGAAGAATCAAGTTTGCTATCGAGACTATTCCCCCCCCCCCCCCCCCCTGTTATTAGTGATAGCTTGTGATTGCGATGCACAAACTAGGCCTATTTGAAAAAGCGCCCTCTCCTGGCAGCATTTACCCACAAGATTCAGTAGTTTGAACACCCCCACCCCAAAAGCTTGAAAACCATTATTTGTTATGTGAAAAATAACTGTAACTGAACTAATTTTATTATGGTTCTTATTTTATTTTGAAGCCAAAGATAATACTTTCAGTACAGTTTTAGTTTTTCAAATGGGTTTGTTAATTATTTTACTTCAGTTTACTAAATTGTTTTTTCATGATTCGTTTTCGTTTTCGTTTCAGTTTTCTTTTACTATAATAACCTTGGTAAGGACCCAGTGTAATGGGAAAATTATTATTGGATGTGCACTTAATGACCAGGGGAAAACAAGTCTTGGTGAATGTAATATTTCTGGTAAACAAGCTAGACAGCTAAACTGAGAGAATTCTCTTAGTTTAAACCAGATGCCTTGCCAGCACAATCTGTATGCATTTGGTGTGGGTGACGTGGCTGAGTGCATAGACAGACTGTGCACAGCCAGCAGGGGTGGTCACTGTGTACGTGTGTGTTTGTTTGAGTGTCTAAGTGTCTGTTTTTGTGTACCTGTGTTTGTACCGTGTCAGTGTGTGTGTGTCTTTATGAGTATTTCAGTGTGTTGGTGTGTGTATGTATTTTGTTTTATGAGTTTTTGTAGATGTATTATTCAGACTGATGGTCACAAAGCTGCTCAGCCCTCTGTAGATAACCAATGACACATATTGCTAATGTCTCAGTGACACAACCTTCTACCCAACTCCCTCTACCTTTGAATGCTGCACTATCTTTTCCTCATCTTTCTCTCTTAAGTTGCTTCTGCTTTCTCCTACAGTAGTTATCTCCCTCTTAGTTAGCTAACATTGTGTGCTGTAGTAGTGTCTCTAAGACTGACAGAATCTCAGAGTTAGCATGCCTGGACAACCTGCTGGCCTTTTCACAGAACATTACGTTTTACATTTACATTTTAGTAATTTAGCAGACGCTCTTATCCATAGCGACTTACAGTCAGTGCATTCATGTTGCAGTCAATGTTAGCCTGTTGGCATGAACTGATGGAGCCTATCCAAACATCATATTCTTAAATTGATAGTTTATGAAATGTGACACAGTCCTGCCTAGCAGTTATTTCTTCTTTTTTTTTTACACTCGTACAGACAGATAGAGCAGTGGTTGTCAATTTTCCATGACCTAAATCTCTTTTTCTTTCATACATCTGGGCCTCGCTGTCCTTTCATGGCTCTTGTCCTCCACACAAATTATCTAATTTCAGTACTAATATATCAGCAGATAATTGTACTGGTTACAATTCTATTCACAGTGCTGCAAAATCTGACTGCTCATTTTGCCTATACAGTACCAGACAAAAATTTGGACACCTACTCATTCAAGGGTTATTCTTTATTTTGACTATTTTCTATATTGTAGAATAATAGAGAATACATCAAAACTATGAAATAACACAAACAGAATCATGTAGTAACCAAAAATGTTTTGAAGAAATCAATATACATGTTATATTTTAGATTCCACCCTTTGCCTTGATGATAGCTTTGCACACTCTTGGCATTCTCTCAGACAGCTTCATGAGGAATGCTTTTCCAACAGTCTTGAAGGAGTTCCCACATGTGCTGAGCACTTGTTGGCTGCTTTTCCTTCACTCTGCGGTCCAACTCATCCCAAACTATTTCAAATGGGTTGAGGTTGGGTGATTGTGGATGCCAGGTCATCTGATGCAGCACTCCATCACTCTCCTTGGTCAAATAGCCCTTACACAGCCTAGAGGTGTGTTTTGGGTCATTGTCCTGTTGAAAAACAAGTGATAGTGGGACTAAGTGCAAACCAGATGGGATGGCGTATTGCTGCAGAATGATGTGGTAGCCATGGTGGTTAAGTGTGCCTGGACTGTAAAATAAATCACAGACAGTGTCACCAGCAAAGCACACCCACACCATCACACCTCCTTCTCCATGCTTCACAGTAGGAACCACACATGCGGAGATCACGCTGCGTCTTACAAAGACACGGCGGTTGGAACCAAAAATCTCAAATTTGGACTCATCAGACCAAAGGACCATTTATTTGGACTGCAATCTGAGGTGCAGTTAACTCTAATGAACTCATCCTCTGCAGCATAGGTAACTGGGTCTTCCTTCCCTGTGGCAGTCTTCATGAGAGCCAGTTTCATCACAGGGCTTGATTGTTTTTGCAACTGCACTTGTATAAACTTTCAAAATTCTTGAAATGTTCCGGATTGACTGATCTTTATGTCTTAAAGTAATGATGGACTGTCGTTTCTCTTTTTTTTTATTTGAGCTGTTCTTGCTATAATATGTACTTGGTATTTTACCAAATAGGGCTATCTTCTGTATACCACCCCTACCTTGTCACAACACAACTGATTGGCTCAAACGCATTAAAAAAGAAAGAAATTCCACAAATGTACTTTTAACAAGGCACACCTGTTAATTGAAACGCATTCCAGGTGACTACCTCATGAAGCTGGTTGAGAGAATGCCAAGAGTGTGCAAAGCTGTCATCAAGGCAAAGGGCGGCTACTTTGAGGCGGGCAATTGGCCATCGAAGGTGAGCATTTGCCCACTATAGTCTGTTACAATGCCAAACTGCAGTCAGGTCAAGACCCTGGTGAGGAAGATGAACACGCAGATGAGTTTCCCTGACACGGTTTCTGACAGTTTGTGCAGAAATCCTTTGGTTATGCAAACCCACAGTTTCATCAGCTGTCCGGGTGGCTCATCTCAGACCATCCCGCAGGTGAAGAAGCTGGATGTGGAGGTCCTGGGCTGTCATGGTTACACGTGGTCTCTGGTGGACATTCCTGCAGTCAGCATTCCAATTGGTGGCATTGTGTTGTGTGAAGAAACTGCACATTTTAGAGTCACCTTTTATTGTCCCTAGCACCAGGTGCACCTTGTAATGATCATGCTGTTTAATCAGCTTCTTGATACACCACACCTGTCAGGTGGATGGATTATCTTGGCAAAGGATAAATGCTCACTAACAGGGATGTAAACAAATTTGTGCACAACATTTGAGAGAAATAAGCTTTTTGTACATATGGAACATTTCTGAGATCTTTAATTTCAGCTCAGGAAACATGGGACCAACACTTTACATGTTGTGTTTATACTTTTGCTCAGTATGAATGTAAGAGGAAATACACAAAAAGGTCTAACATAAATAATTGTTTGATTCCCTAAACAGATCTGCTACTGAGATAAACCATTTTTCTTGTTATGTGATCATTGAAATCATCTGTCATGTGACCATATTTTCAATGCATTATTATAATGAGCTTATACTTGTTTCTTTCTTTCTTTCTTATTTCCGTAGGCTAGTTTAAGGATCCGCCCCTTTTTTCAATTTTCGCCTAAAATAACATACCCAAATCTAACTGCCTGTAGCTCAGGCCCTGAAGCAAGGATATGCATAATCCTGGTACCATTCGAAAGGAAACACTTTGAAGTTTGTGTAAATGTGAAAGGAATATAGGGGAATATAACACAATAGATCTGGTAAAAGATAATACAAAGAAAAAACCAACCGTTCTTTATTTTGTACCATGATCTTTAAAATGCAAGAGAAAGGCCATAATGTATTATTCCAGCCCAGGTGAAATTTAGATGTTGGCTACTAGATGGCAGCAGTGTATGTGCAAAGTTTTAGACTGATTCAATGAACCATTGCATTTATGTTCAAACTTTTTTTTATCAAGACTGTCCACAATGTGCCTAATTTGTTTATGAATAACTTTTCATGATCAAAATTGTGCCCTCTCCTCAAACAATTGCATGGTATTATTTCACTGTAATAGCTACTGTAAATTGGACAGTGCAGTTAGCTTAACAAGAATTGAAGCTTTCTGCCAATATCAGACATGTCTAGGTCCAGGGAAATGTTCTTGTTACTTACAACCTCATGCTAATCGCATTAGCCTACGTTAGCTTAACCGTCCCGTGGAAGGAACACCGATCCCGAAGAAGATGTATTTTTCAGCTCATTTATTATTGAGTGAAAATCTTCTGTGTACATGCGAGGCGCACGTGGATCCAGCACTCCGTAGGCTGCTGCATGTGTAGCATAGAGAGCATCCTGCCCCTAGAGAGTTCGACCCAGGGTGACTCTCCGCGGGTGTCCGGCCGGGCCAGACAGCGCTCATAATACACACAAGGCTTTACCCTCGCTCCCATATCGCTATGACTAATGTTTTCATCTGGCTGTGATTAAACTCTAATCTAGTTATGGCATAATTAATCTATTTAATCGTCTGATGCTGCTTGGCCCGAGTTCTTTGAAATTTGTTAAACATTTTATTTGTGGCATCAAGTACCACCTGGCTGAACTTAATGAAAGAACACCTCAATGGTGGGGTGGCCAGTGAAGCAATGTGCATCATTACAACATCCATGTAAGCCAAGACCCTAGTATCCGTTTAGGTGATAGGCGTAGACTTGTTTGAGAAAGCTTTGAATAAACGATGCATAGGCACATGTTACAAGAGAGAGATATTTGATAAAAGACACACCCTATTGCAGTGGCAGACTACTAATGTCCGTCCTTGTTCATACACCGTTTAGATTTCCCGGGATACTCTGACTAACACGTGGCCGCAACGTCACATGGAAATCAGCACCTCGGACAGCGGCTTCTGCCAACGCGCAGCAAAACGGTGGAGCTTTTTCCTTTACGGATAGACGGAGGAAGGAATAATCATAAGAAAATGATTCGACAACAACAATATAGATAAACACATCTGTTTCAATTCGGCTAGCATGCATTTCCATGGCAGGATCCTCCAGTTATCAGATTTCGATTGAGGCACGTCTGCTGTCGGAAGCAAGTATTTCAGCGCAACCATGTAAATTAACGTCTTATTTTTATTAATTGAACTGGTGAAATTAGTTATTGGTAGTAAACGAACCCGTTATTTGATGGCAAAGTTTAACTGGCATAGCGAAGTAATCGCTTCGTTCGCCTATTCCGGGGGGTTCTTCCCTGGCATCTTCGTTCTTCCTGGTTTATGTTGTGCAGGAATCATTGCAGAAAGAATAAAAAAAGCAGCATGGAAATTCAATGGCAAAGTGATGTGCGTTTTTCTACACATTTTTGGTGTCTCGTCCGATTCTGTTTAAAATGCAAACACGTTGGATAGTAGTGTCTCTCGGACTTGTGTGGAGGGGGAACAGTGTGGACGTAGCCTATTCTCTATCTATCAGCCAGAAAAAACACGGTAAGGAAACAGGGGAAGAGAAAAACGGTGATCTGATGGCTAGCATGCCATTGAGGGACAAACAAGAGAGATGATTGCCATCTCGTTTTAATTTCAACTGGCCTTTTTTGTATGGACTAAACAGCTGAAAGCAACACCCCAAAATGACTCGGTGGAATTACTCATGCCATAGCATTAATAGAATTGTATATTATACCTGAGACTCCAAAGCTCCTCTGAACCCCTCTCAATCTTGCTCCGCTCTCGTCTTGAAATAGAATATCACATTTTCGCTCAAAACCATGTTAAAGGTTCCCCTTAAATACAGCTCCCGTTTAATTCAAGCTTTGGCATTGTCCCATGAGTGACTGGGTCGAAAATGAACGTGAGGGAATTCCGTTTGATCTTATTGCTGTTTGGATATGCTAATCGCTCACACTGAAAGCTATCATGATGGTTTTGTATTGGTATCCGTTGACTCCCGAAAAGAAACAGTCTCTGCCCATTCATTAAAAAACTTCCGCATTGGCTATCATAGGCTACACTTGGTAACAGAAAAAATGTATCAAGGAATGATACAATCTATTTACATTGTCATATTTGGATTTCTATTGACCAAGATTTGTGCCCGGCAGCCATACTTTTTATAGACACCTCTGATATTTTGTTTTGATACCATAGCTAGAGAAGGCTACTTGAAACAAATAGCCTCGCACTTGGCAATAATAATAATAATACTAACAAAGCCCCCTTTGGCTCCCAAATCATGCAAACTAAATGCCTGATTCATCCAACTCCCTTTATTGATACCTTCTATTTCACCCTACAGCTGCATTTTGCCTATGTAGGCTAGTTCATGATGTTTAAGTACCGGATCCGTATGTTTTTCAATGAACTGAAAGTGCTGGTTTTCATGCGGTCTGGCTCAAGACGGGAGACCGATTCAGACACAGACACAGACAGGCGAACGAGCAGCATGCGAGGGCTCGGGGTAGGAGGCTGCGGGTGGCCACGCTTCGACTGCTCTACTCGGGACGATGAGGAGGAGTACTATGGCACCGATCCCCGGCCGCGCAGCCTGGCATTCGAGGAGAAGGATCAGAAGCTCCAAGCAGGCCTGGACGCGGTGTCGCTCACAAGCAGCTTGGACAGTGGCATGCGCTCGCCGCAGTGCCGGATCTGTTTCCAGGGCCCCGAACAGGTAGGCGCCCCTGTCCTCAACCGTAGCCCTGCACTTCACCTATCTATCCAAGTCTAGGCTACCCTTCCCCCTGCTCCTTGTGACTACCCATTGTTTCCAGGGTTATTTCTATAAGTTTCTTCAAGGCTTATAAGTTGGTTCTTTGCATGTACTGTATTTCAGGTCTATACATAAGCACACACTGCAGGGAAGCTCAGGTATCCCTCTACTAGGCTATGGCAAACAAGCATGTCTTTTATCAGTTCAAAGATCAAACTGTTTGGATCAAGCCAAGCTTTGTCTCCAAAGACCAGATATTGGCAGGGCCTCCCGAGTGGCTCAGCAGTCTAAGGCCCTGCATCTCAGTGCTAGAGGCGTTACTATACTAATACTTATTTTCCACCATAATTTTTTTTCTCATTTTGTCTGTCATAGTTGAAGTGTACCTATGATGAAAATTACAGGCCTCTCTCATCTTTTTAAGTGGGAGAACTTGCACAATTGGTGGCTGACTAAATACTTTTTTGCCCCACTGTACATAATATTGTTCCATACATTGTTCCATATATACATGTTGTTCCATACATTGTTCCATACATACATGTTGTTCAATACATTGTTCCATACACATGTTGTTCCATACATTGTTCCATACATACATATTTTTTCCATATGTTGTTTCCATGCAGATAATTTCAGGGTAAAACAGGCAGTGGTTTCACCATCAAGAACCAGATACAAATGAATACTGTAGGTACATACCATGATTTTAACAGAAGTGCTTTCGATATTAATCTGATTGTTGTGATTTGATTCAATGTCAGTCTGAACCTGACACTACTGTATAACACCAACAGTCTTGAAAGGTTTTCATCAATCGCAAACCTTTTCAGGATTTCATCACAGGCAAAAAGGAAAACACAAATAATGTGAAGAGGTGTACAACATGTTAGGGAGCAACAATGACATATAGTAGTTTTAACACAGTAGGACATACCTAGTCCGTTGCACAACTGAATGTATTCAATCGAAATGTGCTTCCACATTTAACCCAACCCCTCTGGATCCGAGAGGAACGGGGGGCTGCCTTAATCAACGCCATAGGCGCCCAGGGATCAGTTGTTGTTTGGGGGTTAACTGCCTTGCTCAAGGGCAGAACAGACAATTTTTCAACCTTGCCAGCTCAGGGATTCAAACCAGCGACCTTTCAGTTACTGGCACAACACTCTTAACCTCTAAGCTACCAGTAGATAAAGTGAAATACAGTTGTAAAGTGCATCCTGGGTAATGCATTTAATGACCTTTGCCCTTTTATAATGACATCCAATCACAATTAATCAACAAAGATTATTGTTTGCACAAAATTCAATCTATTAGTGATGGTAGAAAATGTCTGTTACTCTAGCAAATCAACTTCCTGTATTCTTGAGTAAATTAAAATACATTTTGTTTGAATTGGGCTATTTGTCAAAGAGCTCAAAATAAAAAAAGGCCCAAGCTAAGTCTAACTTTGGGCTGTAGTTTTATAGATAGGAACAGTCTCTGTTGCAGCACCATGTCCCGTGATATAGGGATCCCCTGAGGGAATCAAATGAGACAGGACCTTTGAACACTTTTAATTAGGCTTGGTGGTATCCTTTGAAAGGAGGCACGTGGTTCCATTAATAGAGTGGAGATGACAACATCGCATGGAGTTGATTTATAGGAGTGTCGTGATGGGGACTTACTGTGCAGGGAAATAAGAGATGAAGAGAGGACTGTGGAGTCTGCAAGACAAAAACCATGTAGCTAGGGGTATAGTGCCCTAACCTTATCACAAATCTACAGTCAAGTGTATTATTCCACCTCTGCACTGGGGAATGGTATTCCTTCCCAACCTCTAACTGTACATGTATATTAAACGGGTCACATTTTCTCATTTAGCCGAAAGACTGCAGATAAAGAAGAGCTTAGGAAGTGGGTTTCGAATGGGAGGTTGAGGAGTCTTTTATCCTAGATGATAATTCATTTTCAAAGTATGGTTCTAAGAATATCCTTGAAACGGCTGGCTATAGCTCTATGTTATTTGCAGTGAGGTAATTAATGGTGGTGGTGCACGTGTATGGACCCAGGCTCTGCTGGTTGATGAGTGCTGATGTGTAAGGCATTGGACTGCAGGCAGATTCTGACATTCATCCAACATCACTGGAGAGACATGCTCATGGAACCAAGAGTGCCCACAGTGGATTGTCTAGATGGACAACTCCCACATGCAATCCCAGGGTTTTAGCTGAAACACACCATGAACACTGTATTCCACTCCATTACATTAAAGATATAATCAACTTGAGTCGGTTAAATCGCATTCTTCCTTCTACCTGTGTATTTGTTCTCTGAATAGAAACTATACAGAAAGTGGTCATTACCATCTGGGTGAAAGAATCTGATCACCTTGTGCATGAATTCATATACACTGTTTTTTCACACTGGTCTAGTCAGAGAGGAATGTTGTAAGTTATGTCTGAGACCAGAGACAATAACAACCTTTCTGTCACCGTCAGGTGTTTCTGGAGCACTAACTCTGTGTAATTGTGCACATGTCAACATATGTGTATGTGCGGTTGTGTCTGTGTGTGTGTGTGTGTCTCATTATGTAGTACATCCTAAATGATATGAACCAAGCAGAGAGCAAGATAATAAAGGAGCGATGATAAGAGATGGAGAAAGACAGTGGGGGAGGGGAAAGAGACAAAGGAGAGCGAGGGATAGAGAGAGGGGGAGGTGAGATGGACAGTTAGGTAAAGTGTAGTATGGTGGGAAAAGAACAATAGAGTGGGAAATAGGTGATGAAAAGAAAATGCCGATTTTAGGGATTCTGTTATCTCTTTTAAAACCACATGGTTAATTGAGAACATTCATTTGTACATGTACCTTTCTAGCTTTTGAGGTTTCATTATGATGATTCTATGTAAGCTATTCACAAAAAGGTTACTCTTTGGCTTTGATATTGGTACAGTTTGACATTTTCAATTTTCATACATCAGCCCTTTCTATAGCCAGGTTATATTCAACTTGATAAACACTTGAATGTCAGTTGTGTTTTCAATTCAGTCAATTCATAAGGTTAACTGGAATTCCAATTCCATTTCCAAATGTTTATAATTGAATGCCATTGAGGAAAATATAAACTATCTTTCAAAAGTTTGGTATCACTTAGAAATGTCCTTGTTTTTGAAAGAAAGGCACATTTTTGGTCCATTAAAATAACATCAAATTGATCAGAAATACAGTGTAGACATTGTTAATGTTGTAAATGACTATTTAAAAGAGGGGTGAGAGGCCCAGGTGCACAACTGAGCAAGAGGACAAGTACATTAGGGTGTCTAGTTTGAGAAACAGATTCCTCACAAGTCCTCAACTGGCAGCTTCATTAAATAGTAACCGCAAAACACTAGTCTCAACGTCAACAGTGAAGAGGCGACTCCGGGATGCTGGCCTTCTAGGCAGAGTTCCTCTCTCCAGTGTCTGTGTTATTTTGCCCAGCTTAATCTTTTCTATTCATTGACCAGTCTGAGATATGTATTTTTCTTTGCAACTCTGCGTAGAAGGCCAGCATCCCAGAGTTGCCTTTTCACTGTTGACGTGAGTTTAATTGCTTCTTTAATCAGGACAACAGTTCTCAGCTGTGCTAACATAATTGCAAAATGGTTTTCTAATGATCAATTAGCCTTTTAAAATGATAAACTTGGATTAGCTAACACACCGTGCCATTGGAACACAGGAGTGATGGTTGCTGATAATGTGCCTCTGTACACCTATGTAGATATTCCATTAAAAATCTGCCGTTTCCAGCTACAATAGTCATTTACAACATTAACAATGTCTACACTGTATTTTTTATCAATTTGATGTTATTTTAATGGACAAAAACTTTTGAACGGTAGTGTACATTTCAGTTAATGGGGGCAATTAAAATGGAATTGATCCCAACCTTAGTTATGGTCAGCCTTTTACCCAACATAGTGAGAGGTAACCGTTGGCCTTGAAACAACTTCATGAAAAAGCTGAGGATTTTGAGGAGCACAACATTAATCACATACAGTGCAATAGCACTACATAATAGTTACATTTTTTTAAACCTTTATTTAACCAGGAAGGGCTCATTGAGATTAAAATCTATTTTTCAAGAGCGCCCTGGCCAAGATAGGCAGCACCAAGTCATTACAAAAAAAATACAGACAGACAACAATAGGAGTGTCATGATGGAGACTTAATGTGCAGGGAGTACAAGTAATCTAGTAAAAAACATTGAATTCACAAGAGTATAAAAAAGCAAATTAAAAACATTGACCGGTCAGGGAATCAGCCTCAAAATCCTTCATCAAGTGATTTAAAAATACCAATCGGGACAAGTTCTTCCAGTTTAAAAGTATTTTGTAAGGTGTTCCAAGACGATGGCGCAGAGTACATAAAAGCCCTTTTACCAAATTCAGTTTGGACATTTGGAACAGTTAGCAGGATAAAGTGAAGCGAACGAAGAGAGTACCCACCACATTTCTGAACAATAAAAATGCACAAATAAAAAGGTAATAAATCAAAAATTTCTTTGTAAATAAAAGTATACCAGTGACTGAGCCTACGAGTGACTAGAGAAGGCCAGCCATCCCTGGTATACAAAGTGCAGTGGTGCGTAAGGGTTTTGCAGTTTAAAATAAATCTCAAAGTGCCATGGTAAAGAGTGTCATTTGATCTCAAACACTGAGTGGAAGCATTCATATATAAAATATCCCCATAGTCTAGTAAAGGCATAAATGTAGCTGATACTAGCCTCCTTTTGGCTTCAAAAGAAAAACAGGTCTTATTCCTAAAATAAAATCCCTTTTCAGCTTCATTTTTTTTGTAAGTTGTTGAATATGCAATTTAAAAGAGAGGTCGTCATCAATTAAAATTCCAAGATATTTATATGAGGTTACAACGTCAATCTCCTTGCCCTGACAGGTAGTAATAGGTGAAAGGTTCAGAGGTATTTTTCTTGCATTAGAAAACACCATTAGTTTAGTTCTTAGTATTGAGGATAAGCTTCAATTGACACAAGGTATGTTGAACAGTATAAAAAGCAGTTTGCATATCACACTTCTATCACAGTTTCTCTATTCCTTCTCCTCATCGATTCTTCAGGTTAAGTGTCTCAACAGGTGATGGCCCGACCTCCGTGGCGCTTGCCATTTATCTTCGACAAACACAATTAGCCACCTCGTCAGGAGGTATCAAATATTCATGATCATTAGCAGGCCGTTCTCCAGCGGCTCGGTGATGGGGGTGACTCCCTGTTGACACTGTCAACCTGAGATGGAGAGATGAACATGCTGTGTCACTGTGGGTCAACCGGCCTGGGCCTGTATTCACAAAGCGTCTCAGAGTAGAAAATTGGTTGTAAGTGGTGAGAATAGAGACATTTTACTCCTACTGTTATGGGTAAAAATAAAAGCTATGCATGAAGCCTCTTTAGTCATTAGAGTCACACCTAGTCTAAATATATTTTGGAGACCTCATGAGCTGTCGTAACCAGTTAAGAGTTACTAGCAGGTGTCTTGATTAGGAAAATGCAGCGAGTCAGCGATTCCTGCGCCACATGCAATTGAATTGGAGTTTTTAAAATAATGTTTTGATATTTCTATGAGAACCATAAATAATCTAGACCTACATGCATTGGTATCTCTTTCGCTTTGACAATGATTTCACACAAGGCCTATTTCCCATCATATGTACCTATAACCCCTACCCACTGGGCACAGAAGTCAGTTCACCATCTAGTTTTGGAGTTGTCAACTAATGTGAATTCAACGTGAAATCAACAAAAAATGTCACCTTGTGATTGGGTTTAGGTTAAACGTTGGGTAAAAATACGAACTGACCCTACGTTAATGACTTTTGTCAAATTCAAACAGTTTTCCAGGTTGATTCAACATCGTAACAATATATTGTTTTGTTGAAATCTATCACATGGAAACAACGTTGATTTAAACAGTTTTCCAGGTTGATTCAACATCATAACAATATATTGTTTTGTTGAAATCTATCACATGGAAACAACGTTGATTTAAACAGTTTTCCAGGTTGATTCAACATCGTAACAATATATTGTTTTGTTGAAATCTATCACATGGAAACAACGTTGATTTAAACAGTTTTCCAGGTTGATTCAACATCGTAACAATATATTGTTTTGTTGAAATCTATCACATGGAAACAACGTTGATTTAAACAGTTTTCCAGGTTGATTCAACATCGTAACAAAATATATTGTTTTGTTGAAATCTATCACATGGAAACAACGTTGATTTAAACAGTTTTTGCCAAGTGGGTAGGCTATAATAAACAGGTTTTTCTTTTGATTATTTAATTACCTGCCTTCCATTGACATTGGCGTGACATTTTGATAACCATGTAAATCTCTCTCGAACAAGTTGAATATTACCAATATATTCACCTTTATTTACTCTCAGATTCAAACATGTTAATATGCATCAAAGTAGACCATGCAAAACTAAAAATCCCTGCAAGGCCAGCTCCTGCATGTCATCACTAACTGAAACCTTTGCTAACAGGTATTGTGTCAATTGAAAACATGCACAAGACAGATCACAGAATTGTCCATTTTAAGAAATGTAGCCAATTTATTACATTTACTAAATTTATAAGTTATTACTACATTTAGCTAACATTAGATAGTTAATCCAGATATTCTGACCTTTGCCTCTATTGCCAGTCTTGTGCAGGTCATCATGGCATTTGTAGTTCTTTATTATAGCCACATTAGCAGTAAATTAGCATTTCATTTTGGGAGGGTAAATACTTGCAAATACAGTGCCTTGCGAAAGTATTCGGCCCCCTTGAACTTTGCGAACTTTTGCCACATTTCAGGTTTCAAACATAAAGATATAAAACTGTATTTTTTTGTGAAGAATCAACAACAAGTGGGACACAATCATGAAGTGGAACGACATTTATTGGATATTTCAAACTTTTTTAACAAATCAAAAACTGAAAAATTGGGCGTGCAAAATTATTCAGCCCCTTTACTTTCAGTGCAGCAAACTCTCTCCAGAAGTTCAGTGAGGATCTCTGAATGATCCAATGTTGACCTAAATGACTAATGATGATAAATACAATGCACCTGTGTGTAATCAAGTCTCCGTATATATGCACCTGCACTGTGATAGTCTCAGAGGTCCGTCAAAAGCGCAGAGAGCATCATGAAGAACAAGGAACACACCAGGCAGGGCCGAGATACTGTTGTGAAGAAGTTTAAAGCCGGATTTGGATACAAAAATATTTCCCAAGCTTTAAACGTCCCAAGGAGCACTGTGCAAGCGATAATATTGAAATGGAAGGAGTATCAGACCACTGCAAATCTACCAAGACTTGGCCGTCCCTCTAAACTTTCAGCTCATACAAGGAGAAGAATGATCAGAGATGCAGCCAAGAGGCCCATGATCACTCTGGATGAACTGCAGAGATCTACAGCTGAGGTGGGAGACTCTGTCCATAGGACAACAATCAGTCGTATATTGCACAAATCTGGCCTTTATGGAAGAGTGGCAAGAAGAAAGCCATTTCTTAAAGATATCCATAAAAAGTGTCGTTTAAAGTTTGCCACAAGCCACCTGGGAGACACACCAAACATGTGGAAGAAGGTGCTCTGGTCAGATGAAACCAAAATTTAACTTTTTGGCAACAATGCAAAACGTTATGTTTGGCGTAAAAGCAACACAGCTCATCACCCTGAACACACCATCCCCACTGTCAAATATGGTGGTGGCAGCATCATGGTTTGGGCCTGCTTTTCTTCAGCTGGGACAGGGAAGATGGTTAAAATTGATGGGAAGATGGATGGAGCCAAATACAGGACCATTCTGGAAGAAAACCTGATGGAGTCTGCAAAAGACCTGAGACTGGGACGGAGATTTGTCTTCCAACAAGACAATGATCCAAAACATAAAGCAAAATCTACAATGGAATGGTTCAAAAATAAACATATCCAGGTGTTAGAATGGCCAAGTCAAAGTCCAGACCTGAATCCAATCGAGAATCTGTGGAAAGAACTGAAAACTGCTGTTCACAAATGCTCTCCATCCAACCTCACTGAGCTTGAGCTGTTTTGCAAGGAGGAATGGGAAATAAATTCAGTCTCTCGATGTGTAAAACTGATAGAGACATACCCCAAGCGACTTACAGCTGTAATCGCAGCAAAAGGTGGCGCTACAAAGTATTAACTTAAGGGGGCTGAATAATTTTGCACGCCCAATTTTTCAGTTTTTGATTTGTTAAAAAAGTTTGAAATATCCAATAAATGTCGTTCCACTTCATGATTGTGTCCCACTTGTTGTTGATTCTTCACAAAAAATACAGTTTTATATCTTTATGTTTGAAGCCTGAAATGTGGCAAAAGGTCGCAAAGTTCAAGGGGGCCGAATACTTTCGCAAGGCACTGTAGATTGATAAAAGCCACCTTGTCCTAGAGAGATTTACACGGTTATCAAAACATCACGCCAGGGTAAGCCTACATGAAACACAGTGTTTCTAAAATACCCTATGGGAAAATGAATGGTGGAAAAATTATTGGAACCATTTCCCTGTTTGACTGCTAGGTTTTATGGGTATTATGACTCATACTGTGGTACTCTATGTCATCATTGGTTCACCTGTCTCTCCATAACATCCCATTAACAAATAAATCATTGGTTACTTAGCTGTCTACATTATTTGATTTATAAGACATTATGCCCAAGGAGCAGATTCACTTAGCCTTGAATTAGCCTATATAATGTTGCTGGTTCTTTTTGGACCCAGCTACTTCAGTCCTTGCCAATTGAACCATCAACTGCTGTGGATATTTATATGCCCCGAAACAAATCTTATTTATATTAAGTTGTTATGATGGGCACTCTGTGCGTGTTTTGAGGTTGGGAATCAAGTTTGGTCCCACCCATGCTCAATACTCCATACTTCATCCCCCAAAACATCATAGTGACAGAGAGGCAAAGATACAATCCAGCGAGCAATTGTTGGTTTCCAGGATATTCATAGGGTATTCCAATAATGTTCATGACAGGCACATTCCATGAATTGTTCAGGAACGTTTTCAGTACTCTGTGGAGACATTCTTTCAACATTCACTTTGTATATGAAAATAATGTTTTGTCCATGTCTGTGATTGTTAGCTGAGAATAAGTGTTGATTGACGATGATAAGTATTGATCAAGACTGAGATACACTTGGTTGCAGGATTCAAATACAATATAATGTTCATAGAATGAACTACTTTATTTTTTTTATTCCACCTTTATTTAACCAGGTAGGCAAGTTGAGAACAAGTTCTCATTTACAATTGCGACCTGGCCAAGATAAAGCAAAGCAGTTCGACAGATACAACGACACAGAGTTACACATGGAGTAAAACAAACATACAGTCAATAATACAGTATAAACAAGTCTATATACGATGTGAGCAAATGAGGTGAGAAAGGAGGTAAAGGCAAAACAGGCCATGGTGGCAAAGTAAATACAATATAGCAAGTAAAACACTGGAATGGTAGTTTTGCAATGGAAGAATGTGCAAAGTAGAAATACAAATAATGGGGTGCAAAGGAGCAAAATAAATAAATTAAATACAGTAGGGAAAGAGGTAGTTGTTTGGGCTAAATTATAGGTGGGCTATGTACAGGTGCAGTAATCTGTGAGCTGCTCTGACAGTTGGTGCTTAAAGCTAGTGAGGGAGATAAGTGTTTCCAGTTTCAGAGATTTTTGTAGTTCGTTCCAGTCATTGGCAGCAGAGAACTAGAAGGAGAGGCGGCCAAAGAAAGAATTGGTTTTGGGGGTGACTAGAGAGATATACCTGCTGGAGCGTGTGCTACAGGTGGGAGATGCTATGGTGACCAGCAAGCTGAGATAAGGGGGGACTTTACCTAGCAGGGTCTTGTAGATGACATGGAGCCAGTGGGTTTGGCGACGAGTATGAAGCGAGGGCCAGCCAACGAGAGCGTACAGGTCGCAATGGTGGGTAGTATATGGGGCTTTGGTGACAAAACGGATTGCACTGTGATAGACTGCATCCAATTTGTTGAGTAGGGTATTGGAGGCTATTTTGTAAATGACATCGCCAAAGTCGAGGATTGATAGGATGGTCTGTTTTACAAGGGTATGTTTGGCAGCATGAGTGAAGGATGCTTTGTTGCGAAATAGGAAGCCAATTCTAGATTTAACTTTGGATTGGAGATGTTTGATATGGGTCTGGAAGGAGAGTTTACAGTCTAACCAGACACCTAAGTATTTGTAGTTGTCCACGTATTCTAAGTCAGAGCCGTCCAGAGTAGTGATGCTGGACGGGCGGGTAGGTGCAGGTAGCGATCGGTTGAAGAGCATGCATTAAGTTTTACTTGTATTTCAGAGCAATTGGAGGCCACGGAAGGAGAGTTGTATGGCATTGAAGCTTGCCTGGAAGGTTGTTAACACAGTGTCCAAAGAAGGGCCAGAAGCATACAGAATGGTGTCGTCTGCGTAGAGGTGGATCAGAGACTCACCAGCAGCGACCAATAACACATCTCAATGTAGAAAACCAAATCTGGGCAATAGGGGTGAGAGAAATTAGTCCTACTATTTTGGATGAATTAGGATGTATCACAGTGGAAAGAATCACTGATTGAATGAAGGAAAATACCAAATCAAAGCACCAGCACTGACTGACTATGATTACTCCACATACAGTGCCATCAGAAAGTGTGAGACTTTTTCCACATTTTGTTCTGTTACAACCGGAATTTAAAATGGATTAAATTTAGATTTTGTGGCACTGGTCTGTACACAATACCCCATAATGTCAAAGTGGAATTTTGTTTGTAGAATTTTTTGGGGCTCAGCTGGTAGAGCATGGTACTTGCAAGGCCAGGGTTGTGGGTTCGATTCCCACGAGGGGACCAGTAGTAAAAAGTATAAAAATTAATGCACTCACTAACTGTGAGTCGCTCTGGATAAGAGTGTCTGCTAAATTACTAAAAATGTAAATGTAATAAAACAAATAAAAATCTGAAATGTCTTGAGTCAATAAGTATTCAGCCCCTTTGTTATGGCAAGCCTAAATAAGTTCAGTAGTAAAAATTTAAAGTATGTTCATGAAATGGACCACATAAAAGCTCAAGTGTTTTGTGTGCGTAAGTGTAAAGTGTTTTTATCCTAAGTGGACACTGGGCACTACATCATTTCAACATGGAAAATTGGGTAACATTTGGTTGAGACATTGATCAATGAGATTACAACCTATATTCACCCACTCAAAAAGACAGTTGAATTTCCAATGCTTTCAACCATCTAAAAGCACAACCAAATTCCAATGGAAAAACAATGTCTGATATTTTTTGGTTAAGTTGTCACACTAACGTCTTATCACTTCACTTTCAACCATTTAAACGCACAGCAAAGTTCAAATGGGAACAAAATGTCAGATATTTAATTAATTTATACGGTACAAAAGAGGAATGTGATTTCACTGTGCTTCAACTAATATAAAAAACAAATGACCTGGATTGCAGTTGAGATTACATTAAAAGTACATGGTGCAAGTGATCAATGCCGTTCAAGATTATTACAGCGATTTTGAAGATCTCCACAGACTTGCGATGACCTATGTCTGCTATTTTGAACATGCATGCTTTATATGATTACTGAAGAAGAAATGTATAGTTACAGTAACCTCAAAATGTGCCCATGGATGTGTTACTCATTTTAAGGTCAAATGTTACATTCATTTGCAAGATCGTCTTAACTTTTATAAGAGCACAAGGCGAGACCCAAATGCAGACACAGGAGGCAGATGGTTGAGCTCCGATATTTATTATAACAAAAGGGGTAGGTAAAAACAGGTCGGGGACAGGCAAGAGTTCATAAACCAGGTCAGAGTCCAAACAGTACCAGGCGATAGGCAGCCTCGAGGTCAGGACCGGCAGGGGTTCAGTGATTAGGTCCGAGTCCAAACAGTACAAGGGGATAGGCAGGCTCGAGGTCAGAACAGGCAGATTGGTCAGGCAGGCGGGTTCGGCGTCAGGACAGGAAAGGGTCAAAACCAGGAAGTCTAGGGAAAAAACAGAGACTGGGAAAAATAGGAGCTAGGACAAACACTGGTTGACTTGGCAAAACAAGACAAACTGGCACAGAGAGACAGGAAACACAGGGAGAAATACACTGCTGATAATAAGCGACACCTGGAGGGGGTGGAGACAAGCACAAGGACAGGTGGAACAGATCAGGGCGTGACAACTTTAGGCTATTTACCGTATTACAAAAGTCAAATTGAATTGTGCTTGCATGTTAATGCAGCAAATAACAACATTTGAAGGAGATGTATCTTCTGCTTGGATAGTTCCGTCTGTGCCACTAACTTAGTCTGGTTTTAATTATAGTTTGTCAACAAATGAATAATTGACATGTTGGATTCACATCTCCATCTCAACCTAAATCAAATCTAACTTTAAATCACTTTAAATTAAGTTTGATTTGAATTAGTCCTATTCTTTAACTTTGATATGTTGGATTCATGTTTCCATCTCAAACAAAAATTTAAGTAATAGAATAGGAATACATCAAATCAGACTTTAAATGCACTTTAAATAAAGTTTAATTTGATTTCTTCCTATTCTTTAATTTAGATATTTGGTTGAGATGGAGATGAGAATCCAACATATAACTATTTTATTTGTAGACAAACTGGAATTAAAGCCAGACCAAGTCAGTGGCACAGATAGAACTATCCAAGCAGAAGATACAGTTGAAAGCGGAAGTTTACCTACACTTAGGTTGGAGTCGTTAAAACTAGTTTTACAAATATCCACAAATATCTTGTTAACAAACTATAGTTTTGGCAAGTCGGTTAGGACAACTACTTTGTGCATAACACAAGTAATTTTTCCAACAATTGTTTACAGACAGACTATTTCACTGTATCACAATTCCAGTGGGTCAGAAGTTTACATGCACTAAGTTGACTGTGCCTTTAAACAGCTTGGAAAATTCCAGAAAATTATGTCATGGCTATAGAAGCTTCTGATAGGCTAATTGACATCATTTGAATCAATTGGAGGTGTACCTGTGGATGTATTTCAAGGCCTACCTTCAAACTCAGTGCCTCTTTGCTTGACATCATGGGAAAATCTAAATAAATCAGCCAAGACCTCCACAAGTCTGGTTCATCCTTGGGAGCAATTTCCAAACGACTGAAGGTACCACGTCCATCTGTACAAACAATAGTATGCAAGTATAAACACCATGGGACCGTCATACCGCTCATGATGGAGACGCGTTCTGTCTCCTAGAGATGAACGGACTTTGGTGTGAAAAGTGCAAATCAAAGAACAACAGCAAATTACTTTTTTTTTTTTAACTAGGCAAGTCAGTTAAGAACAAATTCTTATTTTCAATGACAGCCTAGGAACAGTGGGTTAACTGCCTGTTCAGGGGCAGAATGACAGATTTATACCTTGTCAGCTCAGGGATTTGAACTTGCAACCTTTTGGTTACTAGTCCAACACTAACCATGAGGCTACCCTGCCACCCCAGGCAAGGTAACCTTGTGAAGATGCTGGAAGAAACGGGTACAAAAGTATCTATATCCACAGTAAAACGAGTCCTATATCGACATAACCTGAAAGGCTGCTCAGCCACTGCTCCAAAACTGTCAGTAAAAAAACAGACTACGGTTTGCAACTGCACATGGGGACAAATATCGTACATTTCAGAGAAATGTCCTCTGGTCTGATGAAACAAAAATAGAACTGTTTGGCCATAATGACCATCATTACCATCAAGGGGGAGGCTTGCAAGCCAAAGAACACCATCCCAACCGTGAAGCACGGGGGTGGCAGCATCATGTTGTGGGGGTGTTTTGCTGCAGGAAGGACTGGTGCACTTCCCCCATGATGCACAAAATAGATGGCATCATGAGGGATATTGAAGCAACATCTCAAGACATCAGTCAGGAAGTTAAAGCTTGGTCGCAAATGGGTCTTCCAAATGGACAATGACTCCAAGCATACTTCCAAAGTTGTGGCAAAATGGCTTAAGGACAACAAAGTCAAGGTATTGGAGACCTCAATCCTATAGAAAATGTTTGGGCTGAACTGAAAAAGTGTGTGCGAGCAAGGAGGCCTACAAACCTGACTCAGTTACACCCGCTCTACCAGGAGGAATGGGCCAAAATTCATCCAACTTATTGTGGGAAGCTTGTGGAAGGCCACCCAAACAATAAACAATTTAAAGGCAATGCTACCAAATACTAATTGAGTGCATGTAAACTTCTGACCCACTGGGAATGTGATGAAAGAAATAAAAGCTGAAATAAATGATTCCCTCTACTATTATTCTGACATTTCAAATTCTTAAAATAAAGTGGTGATCCTCACTGAACTGCTTTTTACTAGAGGTTAAATGTCAGGAATTGTGAAAAGCTGAGTTTAAATGTATTTGGCTAAATTGTATGTAAACTTCAGACTTCAACTGTACATCTCCTTCAAATGTTGATATTTGGTTGCGTCGACAACCAAACACTTCATTATCCATACATATCATGACATTTTAAAGCATCATTGATTATTGATCAAGTAGTCACATTTCATTTGATCTGTTAAACCTACCCTTTGGAATTACTTTGATAACAATAAACAATCTATTTAGTTTTTAAGTGGAGATCTCTCAACAATCATTCTAACGATAGCATATTGGCAATAGTCAGTGACAAATAGCTAAGCGGGGCTTGGTTAAAACCTTGGATGGGAGAACATGGGGTAGCTGTAGTTTTGTCAATTCTCCAGTAGGAGGTGCTGCCCTGCCTATTGTATTTTTTAAATTAAGATAGTTTTTCAAGGTTATATCCACTATCATTGCTTTTAAGGTACAAATTCAAAATATTTTATACAAGGTCTGTCTATGTTGAAATGTGGTTACCATGAGGGAAAGGGGATACCTAGTCTGTTGCACAACAATGCATTCAACCAAAATGTGTCTTCCTCATTTAACCCAACCCCTCTGATTCAGAGGCGCAGCCTTAATCGACGTCATCAGCACCCGGGGAGCAGTTGTTGGGGGTTAACTGGCTTGCTCAAAGGCAGAACGGCAGATTTTTCCACCTTGCCAGCTCTGAGATTCAAACAGTGACCTTTCTGTTACTGGCCCAACGCTCTTAACCGCCAGGTTACCTGCCACCCATGTGTGCAGATCAAATCATGTGGTTGAAATTTCACCCTCAAAACAAGAGTTGACTACTTTTTTCAAATCCAATGCAGATTCTGCATCACAATACATTAAAACAATGTTGATTTAACCTGTTTGTGTCCAGTGGGATGCCATTGGCTTTCTGGATGGCCATGCCGGCAAACAGGCAGTGAGACATGTGCGCTGACTCACCGTCCACCCCTCCTTCCCGTCACCGTCCTCCCCTCCACTTCTCTCTCCTCTCCGTCTCTACAGCAGCCCTGTGGCTATCTGGAATCTGAGCACACAAACACACACACACACACACAGGAGAGAGAGAGTGTGAGAAAGGTAAACATTATGAGGGGGGGAACACAGCAAGCGAAAGAGAGAAACAAAGAGGAGAAGGAAATGGGCAGTGGGGAACCGTAAGGGCCTTCAGAGAAGGGTTAGGGTTATAATTGTTGTATTTTTTAAATATACATTTAGTTTTTATTTATTTCCTATCTTTTCAATAATATTTCAATAAAATTCGGATTGAATGTCTTCAGTTTGTTTTGGAAAGGAAAGGGTTAACATTGAAGAGAAAAAAAGATCAAAATCAGGAATTTTAATTTGGTGGTCTCTGGGGATAAAAATAAAGCTATCTAGCTGTTGGCTAGGCCTTCAGAAGCTAGACAGAAGGCCTTTGCAATTCAACTGTATTAGAGCAGCATCCGCGAGTGAAAGTGGAATCAACCAATCACATTTTGACTTGCAATGGTTGAGACCGTAAAAAAAATAAAATAATTGGAAACGGATGCCATCTCGAAAGCCTAGAGACACGTCACTACCACATATTATCCATTATATTGATCATATACTGAAGTGGCCGCTTTAACAATGGAAAGAAATGTATTTAAAAAAAATGTATGTCAATTGGGAGGAGACCATTCTAGCCAATGAGAGGGCAGATGTGTGTGAACAACAGGCACAACTCAAATATAACGTTTTTTTATTTTTCAAGGTTGCCTGGATGTCTTGTGTCATACTTATATCAATCATTACACTCATAGCAACCTAAGCATTACGAAACTTTTATTCAATCTAATAAGCCATTAATGTTTTTGACCAAATTCTCAGTAACCAGGTTTCCATCCAACCTTTTTATGCAAGTAAAGTACATGTCGGATAAAAAAATGTAATGACAGGCCTGATGTTCAGACAAATTTTCTGTTTCCTTTCCAAATGTCAACAAAACTAAATACGCTAGACAAGGTGGGATCTTTTTGTGTCTGTAAAATAAATTATGCAAGAAATGTAGGTGGAAAGTTTTTATGCGCATATAATGATCATATATATATATATATATATATATATGCCATCATATCGAAGTAAACTTTGAGTCACGTGATGACATGTTGTGCGGTCCTCCCAATTACAACTCATCGGGAAAGCATAACGTTCATTAGGCGTCAGATTCTTAAATTATGATGAACTTCACAGGTGCAATGTGGCCTCCCGAGTGGCGCGTTGGTCTAAGGCACTGCATCGAAGTGCTAGCTCTGCCAATAGAGATACCTGGTTTCGCCTCTCGCGAGTCCGTACATGAGTTGCAGCGATGAGACAAGACTGGATACCATGAAATTGGGGAGAAAAAGGGGTAAAGAAAAAAAAAGTGCAAAGTGATGAGCTTGATGCTCCTTTCTAATAAATATTGAGGGTCTTATTCTGGTGACATGATCATTGATGAGGATGTGCAAGTAGACATACTTTTGTGCAAAAGAGCAGAAAAACAAATATGGGGATGAGGTAGGTAGTTGTTTGGATGGGCTATTTACAGATGGGCTGTGTGCAGCTGCAGCGATCGGTAAGCTGCTTTGACAGCTGGTGCTTAAACTTAGTGATGGAGACATAAGTCTCCAACTTCAGTGCTTTTTTGGCTTTGGGGATGACCAGTGAAATATACCTGCTGGAGTGCATGACCAGTGAGTTGATATAAGGCGGAGCTTTACCTAGCAAAGACTTATAGATGATCTGGAGCCAGTGGGTTGATTACAACCTGTTAATAATGGTGCCAACATTTTGTGGCTGATCTTTCAGCAGGAGAGAGGGTGATGTGATGTCCATATCACCAACGAACTATCATGGTCCAAACACACCAAGACAGTCGTGAAGAGGGCACAACAACACATTTTCCCCCTCAGGAGACTGAAAAGATTTGGCATGGGTCCACAGATCCTCAAAAAGTTCTACAGCTGCACCATCGAGAGCATCCTGACCAGTTGCATCACCGCCTAGTATGGCAACTGCTCGGCATCTGACCGTAAGACGCTACAGAGGGTAGTGCGTACGGCCCAGTACATCACTGGGGCCAAGCTTCCTGCCATCCAGGAACTACACTGCTCAAAAAAATAAAGGGAACATTTAAACAACACAATGTAACTCCAAGTCAATCACACTTCTGTGAAATCAAACTGTCCACTTAGGAAGCAACACTGATTGACAAATTTCACATGCGGTTGTGCAAATGGAATAGACAGCAGGTGGAAATTATAGGCAATTAGCAAGACACCCCCAATAAAGGAGTAGTTCTGCAGGTGGGGACCACAGACCACTTCTCAGTTCCAATGCTTCCTGGCTGATGTTTTGGTCACTTTCGAATGCTGGCGGTGCTTTCACTCTAGTGGTAGCATGAGATGGAGTCTACAACCCACACAAGTGGCTCAGGTAGTGCAGCTCATCCAGGATGACACATCAATGCGAGCTGTGGCAAGAAGGTTTGCTGTGTCTGTCAGCGTAGTGTCCAGAGCATCGAGGCGCTACCAGGAGACAGGCCAGTACATCAGGAGATGTGGAGGAGGCCGTAGGAGGGCAACAACCCAGCAGCAGGACCGCTACCTCCGCCTTTGTGCAAGGAGGAGCAGGAGGAGCACTGCCAGAGCCCTGCAAAATGACCTCCAGCAGGTCACAAATGTGCATGTGTCTGCTCAAACGGACTCCATGAGGGTGGTATGAGGGCCCGACGTCCACAGGTGGGGGTTGTGCTTACAGCCCAACACCGTGCAGGACGTTTTTCATTTGCCAGAGAACACCATGATTGGCAAACTCGACACTGGCGCCCTGTGCTCTTCACAGATGAAAGCAGGTTCACACTGAGCACATGTGACAGACGTGACAGTCTGGAGACGCCGTGGAGAACGTTCTGTTGCCTGCAACATCCTCCAGCATGACCGGTTTGGCGGTGGGTCAGTCATGGTGTGAGGTGGCATTTCTTTGGGGGGCCGCACAGCCCTCCATGTGCTCGCCAGAGGTAGCCTGACTGCCATTAGGTACCGAGATGAGATCCTCAGACCCCTTGTGAGACCATATGCTGGTGCGGTTGGCCCTGGGTTCCTCCTAATGCAAGACAATGCTAGACCTCATGTGGCTGGAGTGTGTCAGCAGTTCCTGCAAGAGGAAGGTATTGATGCTATGGACTGGCCCGCCCGTTCCCCAGACCTGAATCCAATTGAGCACATCTGGGACATCATGTCTCGCTCCATCCACCAACGCCACGTTGCACCACAGACTGTCCAGGAGTTGGCGGATGCTTTAGTCCAGGCCTGGGAGGAGATCCCTCAGGAGACCATCCGCCATCTCATCAGGAGCATGCCCAGGCGTTGTAGGGAGGTCATACAGGCACACACTACTGAGCCTCATTTTGACTTGTTTTAAGGACATTACATTAAAAAGTTGGATCAGCCTGTAGTGTGGTTTTCCACTTTAATGTTGAGTGTGACTCCAAATCCAGACCTTCCATGGGTTGATAAATTTGATTTCCATTGATAATTTGTGTGATTTTGTTGTCAGCACATTCAACTATGTAAAGAAAAAAGTATTTAATAAGAATATTTCATTCATTTAGATCTAGGATGTGTTATTTTAGTGTTCCCTTTATTTTTTTGAGCAGTGTATGTACTAGGCGGTGTCAGAGGAAAGCCCCGAAAATGGTCAAAGACTCCAGTCACCCAAGTCATGGACTGATCTCTCTGCCACTGCACAGCAAGCGGTACCAGAGCGACAAGTCTAGGACCAAAAGGCTCCTTAACAGCTTCTACCCACAAGCCATAAGGCTGCTGAATAATTAATCAAATGGCCCCCCGGACTATTTACATTGACCCCCCTCCCATTTGTTTTTACACTGCTGCTACTCGCTGTTTATTATCTATGCATAGTCACTTTACCCATGCCTACATGAACAAATTACCTTGACTAACCTGTAACCTCACATTGACACGGTATCGGGCTACCCCCTGTATATAGCCTCATTATTGTTATTATATTGTGCTACTGTAACGGATGTGAAACGGTTAGCTAGTTAGCGGTGGTGCGCGCTAAATAACGTTTCAATCGGTGACGTCACTTGCTCTGAGACCTTGAAGTAGTGGTTCCCCTTGCTCTGCAATGGCCGTGGCTTTTGTGGAGCGATGGGTAACGATGCTTCGTGGGTGACTGTTGTTGATGTGTGCAGAGGGTCCCTGGTTCGCACCCGGGTATGGGCGAGGGGACGGTCTAAAGTTATACTGTTACATTGATGCTGTTTTTACTTGAGTTTATTTGGTAAATATTTTCTTAACTTTCTTGAACTGCATGGTTGGTTAAGGGCTTGTAAGTAAACATTTCATGGTACACCTGTTGTATTCGGCACATGTGACAAATAAAGTTAGATTTTTATTTGATTTGAATGTGTCAAAGACCTAACTGGGTCCAGCACCGCACGGTATGGCTTGTTATGCACTATACATGTATATACAAAGTATGTGGACACCATTTCAAATTAGTGGAATCAGCCACACCTATTGCTGACAGGTGTATAACATCGAGCACACAGCCATGCAATCTCCATAGACAAACACTGGCAGTAGAATGGCCTTACTGAAGAGCTCAGTGACTTTCAACGTGGCACAGTCATAGGATGGCACCTTTCCAACAAGTCCGTTCATCAAATTTCTGCCCTGCTAGAGCTGCCCCGGTCAACTGTAAGTGCTGTTACTGTGAAGTGGAAACGTCTAGGAGCAACAACTGCTCAGCCGCGACGTGGTAGCCCACACAAGCTTACATTGTCTGTCCTCAGTTGCAACACTCACTACCGAGTTCCAAACGGCCTCTGGAAGCAATATCAGCACAATAAATGTTCATGGGGAGCTTCATGAAATAGGTTTCCATGACTGTGCAGCCTCACACAAGCCTAAGATCACCATGCGCAATGCCAAGCATCGGCCATTGGATTCTGGAGCAGTGGAAATGCGTTCTCTGGAGTGATGAATCATTCTTCACCATCTGGCAGTCCGATGGACGAATCGGAGTTTGGCGGATGCCAGGAGAACGCTACCTGCCCCAATGCATAGTGTCAACCGTAAAGTTTGGTGGAGGAGGAATAATGGTCTGGTCTATTTTTCATGGTTCGGGCTAGGACCCTTAGTTCCAGTGAAGGGAAATCTTAATGTTACAGCATACAATGACATTCTAGACAATTCTGTGCTCCTAACTTTGTGGTAACAATTTGAGAAAGGCCCTTTCCTGTTTCAGCATGACAATGCCCCCTGTGCACAAAGCGAGGTCCATACAGAATTGTTTGTTGAGATCAGTGTGAAAAAATCTGACTAGCCTGCACAGAGCCCTGACCTCAACTCCATCGAACACCTTTGGGATGAATTGGAACGCTGACTGCGACCCAGGCCTAATTGCCCAACATTAGTGCCTCACAGCAATGTTCCAACATCTAGTGGAAAGCCTTCCCAGGCTGGAGGCTGTTAGAGCAGCAAAGGGGGACCAACTCCATATTAATGCTCATGATTCTGGAATGAGATGTTCAACCAGCAGGTGTCCACATACTTTTGGTCATGTAGTGTATTGTTGTCAAAGACCTGACTGGGCCCAGCACCACATGGTATGCCTTGCTATATTGTTGTGTGCATGTTTGTGTACTGAGGAACATACTGAGGGACAAGAAAGCCACTTTCAATTTCATTATGTTGGGGACATTCATGGTGTAATGTGAGTAACATTATATCTCTTGAGAGTGTGTGTCAACCTGGTGCCAATCTACAATTAATGTGGGGGCTATGTCAGGATTAGCAATGGCATCCTCTCCCAAATCATGTAAAGCTATACAGCTGTACATTCTCTCTCATTAACAACTTCAATCATGAAATGTGAGCTAAATAAATGTTCTGCATTCAACAACTTCCTTGTTCTTTGCCTGTGCTTGGGTAGTTACAGTACAGTATCCTGGTCTTATTATGTACCATAATGCAAACTGTAATGCCCCCCTCACTTATCCAATGACATTAATATGCCTCTTACTGTACTATACATACCTGCTTCCATCACACAAAACAACACTCACCTTTTATGCACAATCCTTGTACTCCATTTTGTAATGTGTTGTACTGGACTATCCTGGCAAATGTATACCATCGTTTTACCATGGAAATGCTTGTCCTCTTCCATCCAGACTACCATAGTGAGTAATGTCCTAGACTAGATGGCAGGACTTAATGGAATGGAATAAACCACAAGATGATGGGGATAAGCCACCTGACCCTGACCTCTAACCTCAGCCAGTGGCTATATGACTTGACATTGATATTTATGTGGATCTCATGTTGAAGGGAATCAAGAATATGGCGGATGTCCTATATTAGATAGCAATCTAAGAATATTGCCAGATACCAAGGTGTAGGTGTACTCATGTGTGTCTCAAATGACTATTCAAACAACACCCTTAAGAAAACCATGTACCCAGAAGTGCCTCTAGAGATCCAGGTGCACACTTGTTTTTGAACATCCGTGTCAGCTTCACCAACGATTCAGTGCTTAGTGCCTGGTCTCAGGGATTGCAGGCTTTTGTAGCAACCCATCACTAATACACTTGATTCAACAAATCTATGAATCATCCACATCATGCTTAGCTGAATGAGGTATTTTAGTGCTGGTCTGGACCAAAAGTCTAGGATCAAAAGACCGGAGTAGTTGCCCATGCCTACAGTAGATATTTAGAGATTTTAACTGAAGCATATGTTTCTGTGTCCTCCAGGGGGAGTTGCTGAGCCCGTGTCGCTGTGACGGCTCTGTGCGCTGTACTCACCAGCCCTGCCTCATCCGCTGGATCAGCGAGAGAGGCTCCTGGAGTTGTGAGCTCTGCTACTTCAAGTACCAGGTCCTGGCCATCAGCACCAAGAACCCACTGCAGGTACAGGATCTGTTTGCGTGTGCGCATGTGGGTGTAAGTGACTACAAGTGCTGCCCTACACCTCAGGGTTTCCATACCAAATCAAAGGTAATCTGTGAATGCTGAAACATAGCTCTCCAATGCTCCGAAAATACATACAAATGTAACAAAACACCTTTTCACGTCTTCCTGCCTGCAACTGCGTGACATCAGTGCACAGATAATTAATTATCTCCACCAAAAAGACACACACATTGATCCACCTCTCCCTCCTTCCACCTCCCTCTTTCTCTCTCCACCGCCCCTCTCTCTCCCCCTCTCTGTATACCCCCCCTCTCTCCAGTGGCAAGCCATCTTTCTGACGGTGATAGAGAAGGTGCAGATAGCAGCCATCATCCTGGGTTCTCTGTTCCTTATCGCCAGCATCTCCTGGCTGGTGTGGTCGTCCCTCAGCCCTTCGGCCAAGTGGCAGCGCCAGGACCTGCTCTTCCAGATCTGCTATGGCATGTACGGCTTCATGGACATTGTGTGCATAGGTAAGCTAGAAGGTTCTATAACGTAGACCTCACTGATATACTATCAAAAGATAATCATAAGCTTTTGTGATTGCAATTGCAGGTATGAGTAGAGTTGCATATGACAACAAAGGAGAATACCTACATGCTTGTCACGTTCGTCGTATGAAGGAGACCAAGGCGCAGTGTGGTATGCGTACATTCTCTTTAAAAGAATGAACACCGAACAAAATAACAAACAAACCGTGAAGCTATACACTATAGTGCTGACAGGCAACTACACATAGACAAGATCCCACACCAGAAAGTGGGAGAAAAGGCCTGCCTAAATATGATCCCCAATCAGAGACAACGATAAACAGCTGTCTCTGATTGGGAACCATATCAGACCAACATAGACATACAAAAAACCCTAGACATACAAAAACCTAGAGTACCCACCCTCGTCACACCCTGACCTAACCAAAATATATAGAAAACAGAGACATCTAAGGTCAGGGCGTGACAATGCTCCCAGAGTTTGAATGTAGGAAGGGTGGTTGAAACGCTCCAGTGTTACAGCACTAGGTCTAGGATCTAAACAGTTTACAGATATTCTACCTTCTCTTCATAAGCTTTTGTGATTGGTCTCCTGACAGTTATTATGTCTGACCTGAACTTTGACAAGGGGAAGCATCCTACAGTTTTTTAATTCCAGTGGTGCAGTTTTCACAAGTATGCTGTACATTTTCATAACTCTTAGTACAAAACTCAAAAACAGTTCATCATAAAGGCATTTGCTTCAAAACTCAAAGCACACTTTCAATTGACTAAGTACAACACACAAAATCACACAGTCACCTTTTTCTCCAAACTTAATCAGTGTTTCATCTACTGTAAATACATGTTTTGTTAAACAACATTTCACTGTTACATAATCTGAACGCTCTTAATTGATGATCGCTTAAATGTTTGGTAAACCTAAAGATTCTAAAGGTAAACCGGTTTGTCTACTACAGATTTTGAGAACTACATAATGAAAATGTATGTCTGCAATGTAGAAACATAGAAGTATGATTAATACTCAAATGTACTACTACTATGATGACTGTTATGATTTTATTTCACAGTAAGTTTTAAAAAAAATCAGATATTGACAAGACCAGATATGTGCAACAAATCAAATTTTATTGGTTGCATAAACAATTTAGATGTTACAGCAGGTGCAGCGAAATGCTTGTTGTTCTAGCTCCTACAGTGCTGTAACTCAATTTCAATACCGTACCAATATGAAAATAATCCAGACAGTCCAAAACAAGAAAGAAATGCATCCCTACGGCCAATACCAAGGGTAGGCAACCCTGGTACTGGAGTGCTGCAGGCACGGCATGTTTTTTTATTTAACCAACCTGGAAGACCAGGTGTGTTGAATTTAGGCAATCACTGAACTGATTAATGAGCTCAGTTTGTCAGGTGTGGGGATCTAGTTGGAACAAAATAGTTCCTGCAAATCTTGCCCATCACCGGCAGCTAAAATCAAATCAAATGAGATGTGTGTCACCCAACACTCTCTCTCCTCCTCCACTGAAGTAACGTATCTGCTCCTTGGTGCACCTTGGAAGGAACCACTTATTATGGAGAATAGGGGGGTACTCTTTTCCTGGTCCAGTCAGTGTGCCCCTTCCGCAAACTTCAGCTGACAGATCTTTTTATAAATAAATGTTATCAAATGTGGGCTTAAAAATTAACTATAGTTATTAATTTAACACCTGAAAAATAAATAAAAAAACAGGACATATCTGAGGGGCCACGTGCCTAGCAACTTTGCACAATGAAAGGTTTTGAATGTAAGACTGGCTGCATTACAAGTGTTACCAGTTTGGTGTTTAGTAGTAAGAGTTTTGAAAATTCACCACAAAGCGATAAAAAAACGCTATTAACTCTTGATCATTTTAACATTCATGGTCAGTTCTCCTTGTAGTTGTCAGCTGTGTGTGTGTGTGTGTATAATTTAGTTAGTGAGAGCAATTTGTTTGTTTTGCTCGTTTCTGTTTGGGCTTTCATCTCACTTAGGTCGTAGTCTGTGTGACATGTAATGCTGAAAATGTACAGCCACTTCTCAAGAGCCTTGTACATCCAGACTGTTTAAATATTTACAGCATACTTGTGCAAAGGTAGCCGACAATCATTTCTGCCTTAAAGGTTTTTTCCCCCCACAGTGTGTTCTTACTTTCTCTCCTGTTCTTCTCTTTCTCTGTGTCCTTTCATCTGTTTCCTTCTTTGTCTGGCTATTCACACTCTGCAATCTTTCACTTCTCTCCATCCACTTGCCTTCCTCCTCCATCCACCTATTTTCTATTCACTGTCTCTCTCTCTCCTACCTCTTGTATCGCTCCTGCATCCCTCACGTTCATACCTGTCCTCTCTCTCTCTCCTACCTCTTGTATCGCTCCTGCATCCCTCACGTTCACACCTGTCCTCTCTCTCTCTCCTACCTCTTGTATCGCTCCTGCATCCCTCACGTTCATACCTGTCCTCTCTCTCTCTCCCTTTCTCTCTCTTACTTGCCCATGTCTGTCTGTCCATGTCTGTCTGGTTTTCTCTGTCCAGGTCTTATAATTCATGAGGGATCGTCTGTATACCGGATCTTTAAGCGCTGGCAGGCGGTGAACCAGCAGTGGAAAGTACTGAACTATGAGAAAGACAAGGACATGGGTGACCCCGTCAGCTCCAGCAGCAAGGGTGGGGGGCGTGGGGGTCGAAACCCTCCCCACAGTTCAGCCGGGGCGGACAGGGGAGGCCGGGCAGGCCAGCGTGTTAGGACTATTCTCAACCACCACTGTGGCTACACCATCCTGCACATCCTCAGCCAGCTGAGGCCCAGCGATGCACGCATCAGCGCCACGACCAACCGTGAGATGGTCATGAGGGTCACCACCGTATGAGACCGGACTCTGCGGGTGGGAGGGATTTGGACAACAGCCACCAACCCCCCTGATCCACCTCCTTAAAACCCCCAAATGACTCTCACCGTTCGCCCCTGGCCTTACCCCCCTCCGCACTGAGTATCTCCCTAAGCCCAAAGTGTGGCGCAGTGAGAGTGAACATAAACACAACGGCATAGACGCAGAGATCCTGCTTCTGATAACCCTCCTATGAGACACGAGGGGAGGGAGAGCAGCACAGCTAGAGTGTTGTTGAAGTTACAGACACAGACTGTAGGACAAAACCATTAATAAAAAAAGACTAAAAGGAAATGGCTTCGATAAAAAAATAAAAGAAAGCTGGAGGGCTTTCTTTCGCCAGGTGAAATACACAAGGTATTGTCATTATTCCTGTTCTTCTATTTTCTGAAGAAAACCTCAAAGTATTGTTACTGATTTAGATTTTATAATCGAGAACATGTTGAGGAGAAATGGCAAGGGACATTTTCTTACATCTGCCCCCCAAACCCATGCCACCAATTTTGACCCACATCTCCCCCTCCTCAACACAACTCATCCCTGTATCCCCATACCCTCCCCTTTTCTCTTTCTTTTTCTCCACAGTGTCTGTGAAATACATTCCCTGTCCACCTGTAACACCTAAACTGTCCCTTTGGCGCAAAGCAGACATGGAACCCTCTAAAGGATACGAGCAAAAAAGTACAGTAAAACTATTTAAAGAGATATGACTGACACATCTGAATGAGATTCCAACATTACAATTCATCTTCTGCAATAAAGAAACCTGTACATGTCATGGTGAAACCCTGTGTGACGTCACAGTTTTATATTGTGCACAATATTTGGTATCAATAGAATATGTTGTCTTGTTTTCATCAGTTACTGTGTGAAGTTCTGAGATTTGTACCTTGGAATATTTGAATATGTTAAAGTTAACAATAGAAGGTAGGTAAGCATCAATAATTAGAGTTAATCAACAGGAACCGATTAAAATTTTTCTTTAATGGTTTGAATATAATATAAGCTAACCTCAATCGACTGAAATTGACATGGAATTAGCCCCATCTGCCAATGGGTAGGGTAAGGATTCAATTGCAGAATGGCGTGTATAATAATTTTGGCCTTTCACAACAGAAATTGTGAAGCTTTGTGTACCCACTATTACAATTTTCTGGATTCTGACTGTAGTTTACAGAATGCAGGAGAGTACAATGCTTATGTGTTAGAGTGGACTACTTATACCCTCATTGTTTGTGAAAAGTAATTATTTTCAATTCAGTAAATTCGGAGTAGGCCAACAGATGGCGACAAATGACCAATATAAAAGATTGATGGTCTTTGATGGTCTATGGGCAGCAATTCATGTTTTGATATCTTTAAAACAGATTAAAACAGTTGAACCTTTTACTGCAGTGGGCTGAATCAGGGTCACACAGAGTGATTATTGTGGTCTTAAACAAATCTACTTTACAACACCTCACACATGGTTCTGGGCTTAAAAATAGAAAACACCTGTACCATGTCAGATATAGAGTTGAAATATATAAACATTTTGCATTTGCATCCCAATATTACACATTATATACATCACAGAAGACTGAAATATAACAAAATTGTTTGACATAGAAACACTGGATTTTTGTCAGGTTTTCTGAAATAATATTTATTAATTATTATTATTTATTAAATATTAATAACATAATTCCACGCATGAGGCCAAAAAGGGAGCTTTTGGTCATTGACTGCAGGAAAGGGCTACTATATCCATAATACGGAACAGGTGAAATAGAATAATGTCCAAACAGATGTGTCCCGTTGCAAAGAAAATGGTATACATAATTTGTCTTTCAGTGAAGTGACACACATCATGCAAACATTTGCACAGTGGTGGAAAAAGTATTAAATTGTCATACTTGAGTAAAAGTAAAGATAACTTAATATAAAATGACTCAAGTAACAGTAAAAGTCAACTAGTAAAATTCTATTTGAGTAAAAGTCTAAAAGTATCTGGTTTTAAATGTACTTAAGTACAGTGATGGAAAAAGTACTCAATTGTCATCAATTACCAATGCTATACATCAAATTCCTTAAACCAGAGAGCACGATTTTCTTTGTTTTTTAAACACTCCGACACTCAGACATCATTTACAGATGCAGTATTTGAGTTTAGTGAGTCCGCCAGATCAGAGGAAGTAGGGATGACACTGCGTTATATTGATAGGTGCACGAATTGCACCGTAATTCTGTCCTACCTGAGCATTCTAAAGGTAACGAGTACTTTTTGGTGCCAGGGAAAATGTATGGGAGTAAAAAGTACATATTTTCTTCAGGACTGTAGTGGAGTAAAATGTTAAGTTGTCAAAAATATGAATAATAAAGTACAGATACCCCCAAAAACTACTTAAGTAGTACTTTAACATATTTTTACCTAAGTACTTTATACAACTGCATTTGCATTGATACAATACAGCAGTAAATCCATATCTACATTTGAAGTCGGAAGTTTACATACACCTTAGCCAAATACATTTAAACTCAGTTTTTCACAATTCCTGACATTTAATCCTAGTAAAAATTCCCTGTCTTAGGTCAGTAAGGATCACCACTTTATTTTAAGAATGTGAAATGTCAGAATAATAGAAGAGAGAATTATTTCTTTCCGCTTTTATTTCTTTTATCACATTCCCAGTGGGTCAGAAGTTTACATACACTCAATTAGTATTTGGTAGCATTGCCTTTAAATTGTTTAACTTGGGTCAAACGTTTCAGGTAGCCTTTCACAACTTTCCCAAAATAAGTTGGGTGAATTTTGTCCCAATCCTCCTGACAGAGCTGGTGTAACTGAGTTAGGTTTTGTAGGCCGCCTTGCTCGCACATGCTTTTTTTTTGCCACAAATTTGGAAGTATGCTTGGGGTCATTGGCCATTTGGAAGACCCATTTTGTTGCTTCAATATATCCACACAATTGTCCTCCCTCATGCCATCTATTTTGTGAAGTGCACCAGTCCCTCCTGCAGCAAATCACCCCCACAACATGATGCTGCCACCCCCGTGCTTTGCGGTTGGGATGGTGTTCTTCGGCTTGCAAGCGTTACCCTTTTTCCTCCAAACATAATGATGGTCATTATAGCCTAACAGTTCTATTTTTGTTTCATCAGATCAGAGGACATTTCTCCAAAATGTACAATCTTTGTCCCCATGTGCAGTTGCAAACCGTAGTCTAACTTTTTCATGGTAGTTTTGGAGCAGTTGTTATGTGCCTCCTAAGTGGAGGGAGGTGCAGGAGTCAGGAGCAGGAGAGCAAGGAAGTCCCAATAGCACAATCATTTATTAGAAGTCCCAACTCAACAACAACAGGTGGAGGAACACATCCAAACGAAGTCCCCACACACAGGGAATAAACTCAACACACGGAGGAGAAACCTCTACTCCTAATTACAGTCCAAAACGGTACAACGACCGTGAGAAAGAAAACCCCGTGGCGCAAACACGCACCCCTAACATAGCAACAACAGCAAATAATCCCGCACACAGAATAGCAGGCAGCGGAGGTTAATAAACCCACCGAGATTAACAAATAGGACACAGGTGTAAAGGATAAACAGACAGACACAAACAAAAAGGAAAAATGGATCAGTGGCAGCTAGTAGGCCTGCGACGACTGTCGAGCACTGCCCGAACAGGGATAGGAGCCAGTCGTGACAGCAGTGGCTTCTTCCTTGCTGAGCGGCCTTTCAGGTTGTGTTGATATAGGACTCGGTTAACTGTGGATATAGATACGTTTGTATCTGTTTCCTCCGGCATCTTAACAAGGTCCTTTGCTGTTGTTCTGGGATTGATTTGCACTTTTCACACCAAAGTACATTAATCTCTAGGAGACAGAATGCGTCTCCTTCCTGAGCGGTATGACGGCTGCATGGTCCCATGGTGTTTATACTTGCATACTATTGTTTGTACAGATGAATGTGGTACCTTCAGGTGTTTGGAAATTGCTCTCAAGGATGAACCAGACTTGTGGAGGTCTACATTTCTTTTCTGAGGTCTTGGCTGATTTCTTTTGATTTTCCCATGATGTCAAGCAAAGAGGCATTGAGTTTGAAGGTGGGCCTTGAAATACATCCACAGGTACACCTCCAATTGACTCAAATTACATCAATTAGTCTATCAGAAGCTTCTAAAGAAATTACATAATTTTCTGGAATTTTCTAAGCTGTTTAAAGGCACAGTCAGCCTAGTGTATGTAAACTTCTGACTCACTGGAATAGTGATATAGTGAATTCAAAGTGAAATCAACTGTTTGTAAACAGTTGTTGGAAAGATTACATGTGTCATGCACAAAGTAGATGTCCTAACCGACTTGCCAAAACTGTAGTTTGTTAACAAGACATTTGTGGAGTGGTTGAAAAACAAGTTTTAATAACTCCAACCTAAGTGTAGGTAAACTTCTGACTTCAACTGTAGTAGATTGGCTCCACTACAGGCTGCATTGTATCATAACGGTCTGTGATTGTATCAATGAATTAGGTAGAAGAACTCAGGAAGAATTGTCGCAGCTGAGATATTCTTGGTATTGCGGGATGTCACAAGCAAGAAGCTACATGAAGTACTGGCTGGAACAGTTCCGTCCTCTCAGTTTCCCAGACCTGTGTAGCTCTGATTGAATTGTGAATATATTAGGATTAGTTGTGTTCTGTATTTTGTTTTAAATCAAATCAAATCTCAAATCAAATCGAATTTTATTAGTCACATGTGCCGAATACAACAGGTATTCGGCACATTCACCTTACAGTGAAATGCTTACTTACGAGCCCCTGACCAACATTGCAGTATAAAAATAAAACATTTGAATAAGAATAAGAAACAAAAGTAACAAGTAATTAAAGTGCAGCAGTAAAATAACAATAGCGATACTATATACAGGGGGGTACCAGTACAGAGTCAATGTGCTGGGGCACCGGTTAGTCGAGATAATTGAGGTAATATGTACATGTAGGTAGATATTAAAGTGACTATGCATAGATGATAACAATAGAGAGTAGCAGCGGTGTAAAAGAAGGGGGACAATGCAAATAGTCTGGGTAGCCATTTGATTAGATGTCTGACAATTATTAGGGCCTTTCTCTGACACCGCCTGGTGTAGACGTCCTGGATGGCAGGAAGCTTTGCACCAGTGATGTACTGGGCCGTACGCACTACCCTCTGTAGTACCTTGAAGTTGGAGGCCGAGCAGTTGCCATTCCAGGCAGTGATGCAACCAGTCTCGATGGTGCAGCTGTAGAACCTTTTGAGGACCTTTTGAGGATCTGAGGACCCATGCCAAATCTTTTCTCCTGAGGGGGAATAGGTTTTGTTGTGCCCTCTTCACGACTGTCTTGGGGTGTGCTTGGACCGTGTTAGTTTGTTGGTGATGTGAACACCAAGGAACTTGAAGCTCTCAACCTGCTCCACTACAGCCCCGTCGATGAGAATGGGGGTGTGCTTGGTCCTCCTTTTCCTGTTGTCCACAATCATCTCCTTTGTCACATTGAGGGAGAGGCTGTTGTCCTGGCACCATACGGCCAGATCTCTGACCTCCTCCCTATAGGGTGTCTCTTTGTTGTCTGCGATCAGGCATACCACTGTTGTGTCATCGGCAAACTTAATGATGGTGTTGGAGTCGTGCCTGGCCGTGCAGTCATGAGTGAACAGAAAGTACAGGAGAGGACTGAGCATGCACCCCTGAGGGGCCCCTGTGTTGAAGAGCAGTGTTGCTGATGTGTTGTTACATACCCTTACCACCTGGGGGCAGCCCGTCAGGAAGTCCAGGATCGAGTTGCAGAGGGAGTTGTTTAGTCCCAGGGTCCTTAGCTTATTGTTGAGCTTTGATGGCACTATGGTGTTGAACGCTGAGCTGTAGTCAATGAATACCATTCTCACATAGGTGTTCCTTTTGTCCAGGTGGGAAAGGGCAGTGTGGAGGGCAACAGAGATTGTGTAATCTATGGATCTGTTAGGGTGGTATGCAAATTGGAATGGGTCTAGGGTTTCTGGGATAATGGTGTTGATGACAGCCATGACCAGCCTTTCAAAGCACTTCATGGCTACAGACCTGCGTGCTACAGGTCGGTAGTCATTTAGGCAGGTTACCTTAGTGTTCTTGGGCACAGGGATTGTGGTGGTTTGCTTAAAACATGTTGGTATTACAGACTCATACAGGGAGAGGTTGAAAATGTCAGTGAAGACACTTGCCAGTTGGTCAGCGCATGCTTGGAGTACACGTCCTGGAAATCCATCTTGACCTGCGGCCAGGTGAATGTTGACCTGTTTAAAGGTGTTACTCACATCGACTCCGAAGGGTGTGATCACACAGTCTTCCGGAGCAGCTGGTGCTCTCATGCATGTTTCAGTGTTATTTATCTCAAAGCGAGCATAGAAGTAGTTTAGCTCGTCTGGTAGGCTCGTGTCACTGGGCAGCCGAGGGAAGCGAAGGAAGGGAAGCGACCGACAACTAACGTGGGGGACATCCGGAGGGGTTCGTCCTGATTGTACGAAGATTGTGACAGCCGATTAAATGGCGTCCCTTGAGAAGGTAAGAACAAGATGTACGTTAGGAGAAGTATACTTGGAATACGTCGGAGGAATGGAGAGAGAGAGAGAGAGAGAGAGAGAGAGAGAGATAGAGAGAGATGGAAGTAAATGAGTTCGAAGTATCATAAGTGGTAGGTGTGGTGAAGTTCTCGGAGCCTGAGTCTGTGACAGTAGGAGGGAGATTTTAGGAAAAGTGGACCCTTGCCTTTTGGCTGATCCATTTGTGGTTTCAGGGTGGGTGTAATCAGAGTTGGGTGCTGTGGAATCGGCGAGGGTAACCAAAAGTGATCTTATGATAATTGTTTGCGTTTCTGCTGGTCAGAGGCTCTCCGCGTTAAACGAATCGGGGCAAGAAATGTGAATTGTTTTGCTCTCAAGAAAAGGGTGCCATTGAAAGGACTGATTACTGGGGTACAGTAAATGTAAAAGTTGACCAACTGAAGGGGAAGATTCCCAGTGTTTGTGATGCTCGTCGTTTGGTGCAACGCAGACAGGGTGGTGTGAGTGGTGAAACAGAGTCATTGTTTGTTCTTTTGAGTTTTGATGTTGAGTCTTTGGCTAACAAAGTGATGTTAGGATATATAAGTTATCTTGTACGAGCTTTGGTGCCGAATACATGAAGTTACAAATCAAATAAATGTTTATTGGTCACATACACATGGGTAGCAGATGTTATTGCGAGTGTAGCAAATGCTTGTGCTTCTAGTTCTGACAGTGCAGCAAGTAATATCTAACAATTCCACAACAACTTCATAATACACACAAATCTAAGTAAAGGAATGGAATAAGAATATGTGTTCCATTTATTAAAGTGGCTAATTAATTCAAGTTTGTATGTAGGCAGCAGCCTTTCTGTGCTAGTGATGGCTGTTTAACAGTCTGATGGCCTTGAGATAGAAGCTGTTTTTTCAGTCTCTCAGTCCCAGCTTTGATGCGCCTGTACTGACCTTGCCTTCTGGATGGTAGCGGGGTGAACAGGCAGTGGCTCAGGTGGTTGTTGTCCTTGATGATCTTTTTGGTCTTCCTGTGACATTGGGTGCTATATGTGTCCTGGAGGGCTGGTAGTTTGCCCCCAGTGATGCGTTGTGCAGACCGCACCACCCTCTGGATAGACCTGTGGTTGCTTGGCGGTGCAGTTGCCGCACCAGGCGTTGATACAGCTCAACGGGATGCTCTCAATTATGCATCTGAAATATTTTGTAAGGGTTTTTGGTGACAAGCCACATTTCCTCAGCCTCCTGAGGTTGGAGAGGCGCTGTTGCACCTTTTCACTACACTGTCTGTGTGGGTGGACCATTTCAGTTTGTCAGTGATATGGAACTTAACTTTCCACCTTCTCCACTCTGTCCCGTCGATGTGGATAGTAAGGGTGCTCCCTCTGCTTTTTCCTGAAGTCCAGGATCATCTCCTTTGTTTTGTTGACGTTGAGTGAGAGGTTATTTTCCTGACACCACACTCCCTCACCTCCTCCCTGTAGGCTGTCTCGTCGTTGTTGGTAATCAAGCTGTCTGCAAACTTGATGATTGAGTTAGAGGCGTGCCTGGCCACGCAGCTGTGGGTGAACGGACTACAGTAGGGGGCTAGCACACACATTTTTTGCGGCCCCAGTGTTGAGGATCAGCGATGTGGAAATGTTATTTCCTACCTTCACCACCTGTGAGTGGCCCGTCAGGAATTCCAGGACACAATTGCACAGGGCAGGGTTGTGATCCAGGGCCTCAAACTTAATGATGAGCTTGGAGGGTACTATGGTGTTAAATGCTGAGATATAGTCAATGAACAGCATTCTTACATAGGTATTCCTCTTGTCCAGACGGGACAGAGCAGTGGGGCGGTAAGAACATTGAAGTGAGTCTAGGGTGACAGGTAAGGTGGAGGTGATATGATCCTTGACAAGTCTCTCAAAGCACTTCATGATGACAGAAGGGAGTGCTACGTGGTGATAGTCATTTAGTTCAGTTACCTTTGCACTCTTGGGTACAGGAACAATGGTGGCCATCTTGAAGCAAGTGAGGACAACAGACTGGGATAGGGAGAGATTGAATATGTCCATAAACACACCAGCCAGCTGGTCTGCACATGCTCTGAGGACGCGGCTAGTGATGCTGTCTGGCCCGGCAGGGTTGCGAGGGTTAACACGTTTAAATGTCTTACTCACGTCGGCCACAGAGAAGGAGAGCCCACAATCCTTGGTAGTGGGCCATGTCGATGACACTTTATTATCCTCAAAGCGGGCAAAGGTGTTTAGTTTGTCTGGAAGCAAGATGTCGGTGTCCGCGACGTGGCTGGTTTTCCTTTTGTAGTCCGTGATTGTCTGTAGACCCTGCCACATACGTCTTGTGTCTGAGCCGTTGAATTGCGACTCCACTTTCTCTATACTGACATGTTGCTTGCTTGTTTGATTGCCTTGGGGAGTGAATGACTACTCTGTTTGTATTCTGCCATATTCCCAGTCACCTTGCCAAGGTTAAATACGGTGGTACGCACTTTCAGTTTTGTGCAAATGCTGCCATCTATCCACAGTTTCTGGTTAGGGTAGGTTTTAATATTCAGTGGTTACAACATCTCCTATACACTTCCTTATGAACTCACACACCCAATCAGCGTATAAGTCGATATTATTCTCTGAGGCTACCCAGAAATTATCCCAGTCCACGTGATCAAAACAATCTTGAAGCATGGATTCCGATTGGTCAGACCAGGGTTGAATAGTTCTTAGCACAGGTACTTCCTGTTTGAATTTCGTCCTAAATGAAGGGAGGAGCTAAATGGAGTCGTGGTCAGATTTTCCTCAAATGTTCTTTATTAAAATCCCCAGCTACAATAAATGCAGCCTCAGGATATATGGTTTCCAGTTTGCATCCAGTTCCTTGAGGGCCGTCGTGGTTTCGGCTTGAGGGGGGATATACATGGGTGTGACAATAACCAAAGAGAATTCTCTTGGGAGATAACACGGTTGAGGAATTCTAGGTCAGGTGAACAAAAAGACTTGAGTTCCTGCATGTTGTTACAATTACACCATGAGTCGTTATCAGGAAACAAACACCCCTGCCCTTCTTCTTCCCGGAGAGATGTTTATTCCTGTCGGCGCGATGCACTGCGAATCCAGGTGGCTGTACCAACTCCGACAGTATATTCTGAGAGAGCCATGTTTCCATGAAACAGTGTGTTACAATCCCTGATGTCTCTCCGGAAAGCAACCCTTGCCCTGATTTTATCAACTTTGTTATCTAGGGACTGGACATTAGCGAGTAATATATTCGGAAGCGGTGGGTGGTGTGCACACCTCCGAAGTCTGACTAGAAGACCGCTCCAACTCCCTCTCCCTGAGGTGGCTTTGTTTTGGGTTGGTGTCTGGAACCAGTTCAAATGCCTTGGGAGGTGCAGACAAAGGATGTTAGCCCAGAAAATGGGGCGGCAGGTAGCCTAGTGGTTAGAGCGTTGGACTAGTAACCGAAAGGTTGCAAGATCGAGTCCCCGAGCTGACAAGGTTAAAATCTGTTGTTCTGCCCCAGAACAAGGCAGTTAACCCATTGTCATTGAAAATAAGAATTTATTGCCTGCCTACGATGCAACGCCATGAGGTACCTGCCCAACTTCTTCTCCAAGTGACAGGTATTTAACTGTTTTCCCCTCCCCTGTTCCACATGTTTTGTCTCCTTTTCCCCTCTTTCTTTTTTTGTGTGAAGTCTATTCTAACAATTTTAAAAAAATGTTTTCATACACTTCAATGTTGATGATGAGGTAGCCAAAGACAGTCTAAGGTTGTCACCCACATAACACTTCTGCCTTGTATTTTTCGTGTTTATATTTATTTGTAGACACGTCTGTCAAACATCCCACCTCTAAATAATACAGCACTTGATCCCTTCAGCAAGTTTTCTAAATGTTTTGTTTCCTGGTGATGCTCAAATTCAAATGGTGTTTGCTACAATTTTGTACAGCTTTCTGACCATTGGGCATTGAGGTTATGTGAAGTTATCCACCTTAGGAAGGACACGTTATTTAATAATTACTATCAACAACAATATAAATATTTCTGTATATCACAAAATAGTGGATACAAACAGAGTGAAAGAGGCGAAGTGAGACGGGTAACTCGGCCCAAAATGTCTTCTCCAGCAGGTGGCGTTTTTCTCTTTTTTCTGCTTACCATGGAGGTCAATGAGAGTGTTGAATTTGGTCCAAAAAAATGTAACGGCTTATTTGCTACGTGATTTTTATTTGGTCGAATAGAAGTTTTGTAATGCTTAGTTTGTACCGATATAAGTAGGACACTTGACATCCCGGGAAAAAACACTTTATATCGGAGTTGTGCTATCTGGTGTCCTTGGGATGTCCCTACCCTAATCTGTAACTCCAACCTGCTACTTTAACCATTTTCAATTTCAACTTCAATGGGGTAGGGACGTCCCAAGGATCCCGGATAGCACACGCGTAGCTACCCTCTCATTCATTGTTAGAGTGGCCAATGGACTATCTGGTCAATATAATGGAACATCTGTGATATAAAATATGTTCATAACCTTTCAGTGAGTAAAATCACCCTGTCTATATCAGGTAGTTTACAACCCTCTAGTGGCAACAATAGGAAGTGTTTGATCTGCACCAACAATAGGAAGTGTTTGATCAGCACCAACAATAGGAAGTGTTTGATCAGCACCAACAATAGGAAGTGTTTGATCAGCACCAACAATAGGAAGTGTTTGATCAGCACCAACAATAGGAAGTGTTTGATCAGCACCAACAATAGAAAGTGTTTGAGAAGCACCAACAATAGGAAGTGTTTGAGAAGCACCAACAATAGGAAGTGTTTGATCAGCACCAACAATAGGAAGTATTTGAGAAGCACCAACAATAGGAAGTGTTTGAGAAGCACCAACAATAGGAAGTGTTTGATCAGCACCAACAGGGACCAATGTGACCAGTACAGCAGCTTGGTTTTTATCTCTATAACCGGAGAGTAACAATAGATAATGATTTCTAACCCTTATGTCACAACACAGAGATTTTAGCCTCAAATTACTAATTTGTATTTTGGATAAATCCAAGATTTCTCAACAAAGGAGACACTGTGCCAGTGACCACATGTCAGGTGTCACATCAGCTGAGTATAGGACACTAATCAGTATTTTACAGCCGACTAGTGGAGGGTTTATCCTTTCAATTTTGTATTTGTATTTATTATGGGGGGATCCCCATTGCAGCTACTCTTCCTGGGGTCCAGCAAAATTAAAGCAGTTCATACAATTTTAAAAACATTACAGAACATTCACAGATTTCACAACACACTGTGTGCCCTCAGGCCCCTACTCCACCACCACCACATATCTACAGTACAAAATCTATGTGTACGTGTGTGTATAGTGTGCATGTTATCGTGTGTGTGTATGCATGTGTCTGTGCCTATATTTGTGTTGCTTCACAGTCCTCACTGTTCCATAAGGTGTATTTTTATGCGTTTTTTAAATCAAAATTTACTGCTGTCATGAGTTACTTGATGTGGAATAGAGTTCCATGTAGTCATTGCTCTATGTAGTACTGTGCACAGTCTGTTCTGGACTTAGGGAATGTGAAGAGACCTCTTGTGGCATGTCTTGTGGGGTGTCCGGTGCATTCAACATGTCAATACCACTCATAAATAAAAGTAGTGATGAAGTCAATCTCTCCTTCACTTTGAGCCAGGAGAAAATGACATGCATATTATTAATATTAGCTCTCTGTGTACATTCAAGGGCCGGCTGTGCTGCCCTGTTCTGAGCCAATTGCAATTTTCCAAAGTCCTTTTTTGTGGCAACTGACCACACGACTGAACAATAGTCTAGGTACGACAAGACTAGGGCCTGTAGGACCTGCCTTGTTGATAGTGCTGTTAAGAAGGTAGTGTAACTCCCTCAAGTAACCACGAGCACAACCGTTCCTTGATTTTAACTGGCAGCTTTATTCTGTAGATTTAGTCAGAATTATCACCTTCCGTGAGAACTATAAAGTAAATGAAAAATACAGTTAAGCACACTCTTACAACCTTATCTTACGAGTGACTTATTAGCTTGGTATAACTCTGAAGTGCTTACATACATAACAGTTTAACCAGCGTTATAACGGGTTCAGATTTAATACATGAATAAAGGAAAAATACCTAATTGGCTGCTTATTACAGAAGGGAGGAAATCAAACTTCACACTTATTATTCCTGCCGTGAATTCACACTTCATCCTAACAAACACTCTTCAACCTTTATGAACTACACCCGATGACATGAAAACTTAGCTAAAGCAGCGCAGGATTGCCTTCCCTCCAAAAGTGTGTTGCTACAATAAGGATCCCCGTTACAACAGTATTAGCTATGTAGTTCTGCTTGTCTTATCATTTCCCCCGCACAGCGGACACGTAAACAATTCAAACAAAAGACAACGACATAGACTTACAGGTTAACTGTCAGTTACAGGTAGCGCAGCTCTTTATTATTTATATATTTCTCCCCATTTTAGCTACTGTTGTATCAATATGTTTTGACCATGAAAGTTTACAATCCAGGGTTACTCCAAGCAGTTTAGTCACCTCAACTTGCTCAATTTCCACATGATTTATTACAATATTTAGTTGAGGTTTAGGGTTTAGTGAATGATTTGTCCCAAATACAATGCTTTTAGTTTTTTTTTTTTATATTTAGGACTAACTTATTCCTTTCGACCCACTCTGAAACTAACTGCAACTCTCTAAGTGTTGCAGTCATTTCAGTCGCTGTAGTAGCTGACATGTATAGAGTTGAGTCATCCTCATACATAGAAACTCTGTCTTTACTCAAAGCCAGTGGCATGTCATTAGTAAAGATTGGAAAAAGTAATGGGCCTAGACAGCTGCCCCGGGAATTCCTGATTCTACCTGGATTATGTTGGAACGACTTCCATTAAAGAACACCCTCTGTGTTCTGTTAGACAGGTAACTCTTTATCCACAATATAGCAAGGGGTGTACAGCAGCAAACTATGATCAATAATGTCAAAAGCCACAATGAAATCTAACAAACAGCCCACACAATCGTTTTATCATCACTTTCTCTAAGCCAATCATCAGTCATTTGTGTAAGTTCTGTGTTTGTTGAATGTCCTTCCCTATAAGCATGCTGAAAGTTTGTCAATTTGTTTCCTATAAAATGTAATTGTATCTGGTCAAACACTATTTTTTCCAAAAGTTTACTAAGGGTTGGTAACAGGCTGATTGTTTGGCTATTTGAGCCAGTAAAGAGAGCTTTACTATTCTTGGGCAGCAGAATTTACATTTGCTTCCCTCCAAGTCTGGGGGCACACACATTCTAGTAGGCTTAAATTGAAAATATGGCAAATAGGAGTGGTTATATCGTCCGCTATTATCCTCAGTAATTTTCCATCCAAGTTGTCAGACCACAGTGGCTTGTCATTGTTGATAGACACCAATCATTTTCTCACCTCTTCCACACTCACTTTACAGAATGCAAAATTACAATACTTGTCTTTCATCATTTGGTCAGATATACTTGGATGTGTAGTGTCAGTGTCATGCCTAAGTTTGCTAATCTGCCAATGAAAAAATGATTCATGTAGTTGTCAATAACAGTTGGTTTTGTGATGAATGAGCCATCTGATTCAATGTACGATGGAGCTGAGTTTGCCTTTTTTTTCCTAAATTTAATTGAAGGTGCTCCAAAGCTTTTTTACTATCATTCTTTGACATTTATCTTTGTTTCATAGTGTAGTGTCTTCTTCTTTTTCAGGTTAGTCACATGATTTCTCAATTTGCAATACGTTTGCCAATTGGTTGTGCAGCCAGACTTATTTGCCATTGCTTTTGCCTCTCACCCATACAATTTTTCAATTCCTCATCAATCCACATGGATTTACCTTTTTTTACTGTCATTTTCTTAATAGGTGCATGCTTATTATTAACTGGAAGAAGCAATTTCATAAATGTGTCAGGTGCCGTGTCTGTTTGCTCCTCTTTACACACAAACAAATATTTTTTTACATCAACAACATAGGGCGAGTAACCTAAATTAGATTGAATCAAACTTTAGGAATTTAAAATCGCAACACATTTTACAGGGAAAACCAATCAAGTGGAAAAAGTAAAAGCAAACAAGAAATTATAATACGTCTCATTTTCTTTCAACTTCTTGCATTGGAGCAAAGCTCCTAGGCTGAATTTGAACAGATACGTTGACATGATGACATATGAAACGAGACGGAGTAGGCAGTGGAAATTTCACTCATGACATGCTATAGTGTATTGCTGTCCTAAGAGGGAGTCATTCTGAGTGTGGGCTCCCGGGGCTGACAACTGAAAGCAATGCAAAAAGTGTCTGTCGACTTGACTCGCTCACAAGTGTTAATAAAGTTTCAGAGCACCACAATTATCCAGACAATGATGTCATTAAGACCTGCCCATTTTGAGCCGAGGATTAGGTGCTTTGGAAAAACACACAGAGCGACTAACACACACATAAATATACTTTCAGTCATACGGACACACATTAACAGGAGCCCCTGAGTGATATTTGTGCACCCACACGCATGATGTAAGTGTGGGTATAAATGGCGCTATACTCCCCAATATGCCGTTGTTATTTTTTTCCTCTGTGCCAGAGCACTAATTAAAGTGTGAAGTTTTTTCCATCTTGTGAAGTGTGGCCTCAGTCATCAAGGGAACCCAAAGTCTACAGTTGTGGGACAGCAAGACATGATACATATGAGAGGACAGTACTGGCTACATTGCGTACATGGAGAGATACAAGGAGAGACTGCGGATGGAGAGGACAATGGGAGGCTTGTGCATGTAGGATTTTAATCTGCTCACATGCGCGTGGGTGTATCTGTAGGCGCTACCTGCACACTCAGCAGCACTGACACAGAGCCCATGCCAGACCCTGATCTCTTCTGGGGGGAGGAGAGAAGAGCAGTCTAGTGAATTTTCCACTATGGCGGTTTAGACTACAAAATCGATCTGCCCAGAACACACATGCACACACCTCCGCCACACACACCCTCCCCCCGCCTCCACACCTCCCCATTTCCTGGCGTGAACACAACAGCTGCTATGCTAATCTGTGCCATGGCTGAGTTTTCCAAGAAAGCCCTGTTCAAATGACACTATCTGTCCGCAATCCAATGTAAACTACAATGACACAGGTGATAAACCTCTATGTTGGTTCTGGGCTATATCTGTCCTTTTGGGGGGGGGGGGGGGGGGGGGGGACCTTTGCTCTTCAAAGTATTTAAGGCCACCACACCAAGGCATGTTTTGTGAAAAATATTGAAAGATCATAGGAAAATGGGAGATCAGGGTCAAATGTAATAGTGCACACGGATTCATTAGTGCAACTTCTTATTGGACAGGTCCAGGTAGTCCCTCCGTGTTTCGGTTCACTATCTCGGCATGTAAAACTGGTGCTATGGCATTTTGCATCCTTTTACCTATCTAACATCAGCTCACTTGCACTGAGGTGGGAGGGGTGGCAATATTTGAGTTATGTCTTTAAAAAGTAGCTCAAAAATGACTATCATTCTGCGCAAATAGTGAGATTTTAGACTCCCCAAAAGCATGTCTTAGCAGTAACGAGGTTAGTTATGGCATGGATTTTGACAGCAGAAGCTAAGCCTATCCAGCCATGACCAAATCTGTATGCATTTTGCACACAACCTGCATGCATTTTGCGTACCATACACAATTTGAGGTCAAAGTACACTGGTATGAACGTGGCAGAGAAATGGAAAGGGTCAAAAGTTTCACGTTTCTACATCACTGACAACCTGAAATGGTCCCTTCACACAAACAGCATGGTGAAGGCGGTGCACCAGCGCCTCTTCAACCTAAGGAGGCTAAAGAAATTTGTCCTCTCTTAAACTTCTAAAGATGCACCATTGAAAGCATCCTATTGGGCTGTATCACGGCCTGGTATGACAATTGCACCGTCCGCAACCACAGGGCTCTCCAGAGGGTGGTGCAGTCAGCCCAAAGCATCACCGTGGGCACACTGCTTGCCCTCATGGACATCTACAGCACCCGGTGTCACAGGAAGTCCAAGAAGATCAACGACCTCAGCCACCCGAGCCACGGCCTGTTCACCCCGCTACCATCTAGAAGGCGGAAACTGTACAGGTGCATCAAAGCTGGGACCGAGAGACTGAGAAACAGCTTCTATCTCCAGGCCATCAGACTTAAACAGTCACCACTAGCCTTAGTCACTGTTCTAGCTGGCTACCACCCAGCACAATATACTTTTCTATTCATATACTGTTCATACACATCATTAAATGTATAATATATTTATATACGGTACCAGTCAAAAGTTTGGACACCGACTCATTCAATGGTTGTTGTTTTAAAAAAAAACTATTTTCTACATTATAGAATAATAGTGAAGACATCCAAACTATGAAATAACAGATATGGAATTATGTAGTAACCAAGAAAGTGTTAAACAAATCAAAAATATATTTGAGATTATTCAAGGTAGCCACCCTTTGCTTTGACAGCTTTGCACACTTGTGGCATTCTCTCAACCCAGCTTCATGAGGAATGCTTTTCCAACCATCTTGAAGGAGTTCCCGCATATTGCTGAGCACTTGTTGGCTGCTTTTCCTTCACTCTGCGGTCCAACTCATCCCAAACCGTCTCAATTGGGTTGAGGTTGGGTGATTGTGGAGGCCAGGTCATCTGATGCAGCACTCCATCACTCTCCTTCTTGCCTGGAGGTGTGTTTTGGGTCATTGTCCTGTTGAAATGATAGTCCCACTAAGCGCCAACCAGATGGGATGGCGTATCGCTGCAGAATGCTGTGGTAGCCATGCTGGTTAAGAGTGCCTTGAATTCCAAATAAATCAGTAATGAAGCAATGATGGACTGTAATTTATCTTTGCTTATTTGAGCTGTTCTTGCCATAATATGGACTTGGTCTTTTACCACCCCTACCTTGTCACAACACGACGGATTGGCTCATACGCATTAAGAAGGAAAGAAATTCCACAAATGTACTTTTAACAAGGCAATTGTTAATTGAAATGCATTCCAGGTGACTACCCCATGAAGTTGGTTGAGAGAACGCCAAGGGTGTGCAAATCTGTCATCAAGATAGAGGATGGCTACTTTGAAGAGTCTCAAATATAAAATATACCTTTTTGGTTACTACATGATTTCATAGTTTTGATGTCTTCACTATTATTCTACTATGTAGAAAATAGTAAAAATAAAGAAAAAGTCTTGAATGAGTAGGCGTGTCCAAACTTTTGACTGGTACTGTACATGAGATTATTTTTATTTGTCAAATGGCAGCCAAGCATCACTCATCATGTCACCAAAATAAAACCCTCACTATTTATTTGAAAGGTGCATCAAGCTCATCACTGTGCACATTCATCTTCCTCTGAAGTTCATCATAAATTATTTAATCTGTAGCCTAATAGACTGCATACTTTCCCAAATCGTATTGGGAGGACCATACAACATATCATCGCGTTATTTCCATATTTGCGCGTAAAGGTGTTTCCTCCACCATTTCTCGCATAATTCATTTTACAGACTCAAAGATTCCACCTTGTCTGGCGTATTTTGTTTTGTCGACATTTGGAAAGTTTACTGACAAATGTACTGTTTCCAGTAAATATCCGATGTACTTTACTCGCATACAACTGTTTGATGGAAACCGGGTTACTGAAGGCAGTTTTTTTGGTCTTTACCAATGCATTCGCCAATACTATCAATAAAGGGTTTGGCTCGTGAGACTGCTTTGAAATACATCTTAATCACCAACGCTTTATTAAAAGATTAAGTTTGGGAGCCGCAAAACAGTGAGCGGACATCCCCTTTTTATCTGTATATTGTACATTATTTTAGCCGGCTATTTTGGATGTGCTTAAAACCCCCTCCATGTAGGCTACGTGTCCATATGCCCATCATTGAACCAGAGACGAGATGTTGCTGGTGACTCGTATTTTGAAATATTTAAGATATTTTTCTGTAACAATTGTTTCATCTGATAAAAATATATATTTTATTGTCACATACAACGGATAGGTTTGTGTTTTTCAGGGTCAACCATAGTAGTACCCCGCTCCTGGAGCAAATTGGGGTTAAGCTCAAGGGCACATCGACCTATTTTTAAAAATAATTACAAAAATAAAAATTCACCTTGGGTATTCAAACCAGCAACCTTTCATTTACTGGCCCAATGCTCTTATCTGCTAGGCTACCTGTCACGTTCGTCGTATAGAGGAGACCAAGGCGCAGCGTGATATGAATACATTCTTCTTTAATGAAAGAAAGAACACTAAACAAACTAACAAAACGAACGTGAAGCTATATAGAACAAGTGACATGCTGACATGCAACTACAAATAGACAATAACCCACAAAACCAAAATGGAAAAGGGCAACCTAAATAGGATCCCCAATCAGACCACCATAGACCTACATATACCTAGACATACCAAAACCCCATAGAATTACAAAAAACCCTAGACAAGACTAAACACACATACCACCCTCGTCACACCCTGACCTAACCAAAATAATAAAGAAAACAAAGATAACTAAGGTCAGGGCGTGACAGTACCCCCCCCTCCCCCCCCCCCCTCCCCCCAAAAGGTGCGGACTCCCGGCCGCAAACCTAAACCTATATGGGAGGGTCTGGGTGGGCATCTAACCTCGGTGGCTGCTCTGGTTCAGGACGCCACCCCCCTTCTTTATCCTGAGTCCGCTCTTGTAGCACTGACCCGTGGATCATCATCGGAGGCTCTGGACTGCGGATCCTTGCCGTATACCCCGGGCTGGAGACCCTCGCTGTGTGGATCATCGCCGGATGTTCTGGACTGGGGACCGTTGCTGGAGACCTCGGGCTGGGGACCGTCACTGGAGACCCCGGACTGGGGACCGTTGCTGGAGACCCCGGGCTGGGGACCGTCGCTGGAGACCCCGGGCTGGGGACCGTCACTGGAGACCCCGGACTGGGGACCGTCGCGGGAGACCCCGGGCTGGGGACCCCGGGCTGGGGACTGTCACTGGAGACCCCGGACTGGGGACCGTCGCTGGAGACCCCGGACTGGGGACCGTCGCTGGAGACCCCGGGCTGGGGACCGTCACTGGAGACCCCGGACTGGGGACCGTCGTTGGAGTTTCCGGCCTGTGAACTGTCGCCGGAAGCTCTGGACTGGGTACTGTCGCCGGACGCTCTGTACTGGGCACTGTCGCCGGACGCTCTGGACTGGGTACTGTCGCCGGACGCTCTGGACTGGGTACTGTCGCCGGACGCTCTGTACTGGGTACTGTCGCCGGACGCTCTGGACTGGGTACTGTCGCCGGACGCTCTGGACTGGGTACTGTCGCTGGATGCTCTGTACTGGGCATTGTTGCCGGACGCTCTGGACTGGGCACTGTCGCCGGAAGCTCTGGACTGGGTACTGTCGCCGGACGCTCTGTACTGGGCACTGTCGCCGGACGCTCTGGACTGGGTACTGTCGCCGGACGCCCTGGACTGGGTACTGTCGCCGGACGCCCTGGACTGGGTACTGTCGCCGGACGCTCTGGACTGGGTACTGTCGCCGGACGCTCTGGACTGCCGAGGCGCACTGTAGGCCTGGTGCGTGGTGCCGGCTGGGGACACGCACCTCAGGGCGGGTGCGGGGAGGAGGAACAGGGCGTACTGGACTGCCGAGGCACACTATAGGCCTGGTGCCTGGCGCCGGCACTGGTGGTACCGGGCTGGGGACATGCACCTCAGGGCGAGTGCGAGGAGCAGGAACAGGGCGTACTGGACCCTGGAGGCGCACTGGAGGCCGAGTGCGTGGTGCCGGCACTGGTGGTACCGGGCTGGGGACACGCACCTCAGGGTGAGTGTGAGGAGCAGGAACAGGGCGTACTGGACTGCCGAGGCGCACTGGAGACCTGGTGCGTGGTGCCGGCACTGGTGGTACCGGGCTGGGGACACGCACCCCAGGGCGAGTGCGGGGAGGAGGAACAGGACGTACTGGACTCTGGAGGTGCACAGGAAGCCTGGTGTTTGGTGTTGGCACTGGTGGTACTGGGCTGGTGACACGCACCTCAGGGCGAGTGCGGGGGGAGGCACAGGATACATTGGACAGTGGAGACGCATTGGAGATCCAGAACATAGAGCTGGGCTCAAATGTTCTGGCTGGATGCCCATTCTTGCCCGGCAAATTTTGAGGAGCTGGAATAGAGCGCACCGGGCTAGAATAGCGCACTGGAGACACCGTGCGCATCTCTGCATACACGGTGCCTGACCAGTTACACGCTCCCCACGGTAAGCACGAGGAGTTGGCTCAGGTCTCCTACTTGACTATGCAATCTCCTCGTGTGCCCCCCCAAAAAGATTTATTGGGACTGCCTCTCGGGCTTCCGTGCTAGCCGTGTACCTTCATATCGTCGCAGTTCCTCTATTCTCCGGTATTTATCCTCGTACTATCGCCGTTCCGCTTTCGCTGCCTCTAACTCCTCCTTAGGACGGCGATACTCCCATGGCTGTGTCCAGGGTCCTGCTCCATCTAATATCTCCTCCCAGGTCCATTTCCCCATTAAGCGCTGTTCCTCCTTTTCACGCTGCTTGGTCCTGGTTGGGATGGTTATTCTGTCATGTTCGTCGTATAGAGGAGACCAAGGCGCAGCGTGATATACATTCTTCTTTAATGAAAGAAAGAACACTAAACAAACTAACAAAACGAACGTGAAGCTATATAGAAAGAGTGCTGACATTAAACTACACATAGACAATAACCCACAAAACCAAAATGGAAAATGGCAACCTAAATAGGATCCCCAATCAGACCACCATAGACCTACATATACCTAGACATACCAAAACCCCATAGATTTACAAAAAAGCAAAGACAAGTCAAAAACACACATACCACCCTCGTCACACCCTGACCTAACCAAAATAATAAAGAAAACAAAGATAACTAAGGTCATGGCGTGACACTACCTGCCGCCACAATTAAAAACCTTGCCAAGAATTAGTCAAGTAGCCTATCCATAGAAGATTTCTAAATGGTCAACTTTGGAGGCTTTCGCCATCATGCTTTTGCGTGAATGCCAATTCTCATAGGCCTACCTACCTACTCCATTTCGCTTGTATCCATTCCCATTTCTAAAGAGCGACTTGTCCAGTTACGAAGGATGCGCTCCTTCTAACATATTCAAATTATTCAGTCCTATAATGCCATATCAACGGTGGATAGGCCAATATCTTGCGATTGTGCCTCACACATACACAATACATTACATTTTAAGGGGAGCCTAGTATTTTTTATGTGATTTATTTTTGTATGCGTAAAGACATGTATGGCCTATACTCGTTGAAGCAATTACAACAATGTTGACTGCCAACACTCCAAACATATTTAGCAAAAACGGGATGTATTTTACTGTTGCTATAATTTGTTACTGTAACCTATGCTGTTTTATAGTTTTTCCTCAATCGCGTAAAAGCATTTTTTTTGGAACAATGTTGTCGATTTACAAGAGTTCACAAGACCCACAGAAACTCAGTGGCCTTTTACAAATCAGTAAATGCATTTTCGTGTAGTTGCCTTCTGTCACGCCCTGACCTTAGTTCCTTTTTATGTCTCTATTTTGGTTTGGTCGGGGCGTGAGTTGGGGTGGGCATTCTATGTTGTTTTTCTATGTTTTCTATGTATTTGGCCTGGTATGGTTCCCAATCAGAGGCAGCTGTCTTTCGTTGTCTCTGATTGAGAACCATACTTATGTAGCCTGTTCCCACCTGGTGTTTGTGGGTAGTTGTTTCCTGTTTGGTGCTGTGTCACCTTTCAGTACTGTTTCAATTTTCGTTGTTTCACTTTGTTATATTGTATTTCGTGTTCAGTTATATTAAATTAAAATGGACACTTACCACGCTGCGTTTTGGTCCGATCTTTCCTGTTCCTCAGATGAAGAAGATCGTTACACCTTCTCAAAACATTAATACATTAATGAAAAATATGTTATACCGTCAAAATTGTAAATACATTAATTTAAAGAACATGACTGCCTGCAAAAAGATTAACACAGCCATTCTTATCACTTGAGTCCAAGCAGACAAAACAGAAAGGTAGTCTGTTTTAAAAATCCCAGTCAATCAGTACATTTTTCTTTGCAGTCACTAAATCATGATGATCTAAATTGAAAGTATGTCCGCAATATTCTAAAAAATCATAACAATTAGATAATCCCCATCCCCTAAATCTTGGCATATGTTGTACATGGTACAACTGTTGTTGTACCTCTCTGACCCCACGAGGGAAAACACATGTCCTTGGTTATCTTACAAACCAGTTCTACCACAAGGGCCATAGTCCTATCCCCTCCTCGTACGGCCCTTAATTATCAAACGGGTCAAACTAGACACTTTTTTTATGATTAGCATGTGTTACAAAGAATTAGTCAACCAGACATCCTGGCACCAAATATGCTGATTTTAAGGAAGGGGGACTAGAGAGTAATATTTAGCCTGATGCCTCTTTTGTTCTAAGGAGGGCAATAGCACCAAACACGAAGTGGGCCTTTTCACCAGGTTTCAAAATAATGTCTCAAAATGAATGCCTCACCACACTGTTGTTCCTATATTATTAAAAGTGTAATATGTATGTATCTTATTCCAGTCATGTTTAGAATCTACGGGCTCCTTATCCCATTTCAGGAACTAATAACTGTTTTTCTATATAGTAGGGACTTATTGTATACACTCACAAGCCAATCTCAGGTTTTATTCCAATATTGGCATGCCGTATGCTTAACTGTACCTAACTAATTTTCAATCTTAGTCTAGTAATTCAACTTTGAAGTAAATCCGTTGTTGCATTGAAGGCCTTAGTGAGAGATTGGATTCTTGAAGTCAGATCTCAATGACCATTCAGAATTAGAATATAGTAAATGAAGTGTTGATTAAGACTATTGTTGATGGTTAATGATAACTACTGATAGTTACTTCAAGGGGTCTCTCTATATCAAAACCCATAATGATTCTTTAGATTACGTTGGATAGGATTACCAAATTTCTTAGAAATTAAATCAATTAATTATTCCACTAATTAATCAGTAAATGATCTTGAATATTCATAGACAAAGTCACAACACTGTAATAAACAGTATCAATATACCATGGACTAGGACGAGAATATTCCGTGCCCCCCAGCCGAATTGGAGTTGATGACAACACAAAGACAATAACGTACACAACTGCCGCATCAGTATTTAGCCATGGAACACGTTGATTGACCAGTGAATGGTCAAGCCCTTGTCACACCTACCACTTTTTTTTATTAATCAAAACCTAGCCTTTTCACACCACCGCCAGCTATTGCGCCAATAATTCCTGCTGTGAAAATAGCTAAAATATTTCCGACAAACTTCTGGACTTAGTGCAAGCGCTAAGATTTACCATTTGCATTAGGTTTGTTAAAGTAGACCCCAGTATCTGTCCATTGTCTCAAACTAGATTGATACTTAAAGTACAGACCACAGTTGGTATGATGTTTGTGTGTGTCAGTCACCTGCTGCACTAGGTAGGAGCTTTAAGTGACTGTTCACTCTAAAATCAAAGTTTGTCAGATGTTTAGGTCTAAAAGTGGACCTAAAACCCAAATGAATGGAAAACATTTGGCACAGACTGAAATGAGGATCATATGGTGCTTGTTTTCCCCATTCCTGTGGAATTGAGTAATATATCTGTATCTAGAACAGATTATGTGGGACGTGGACTCATCTGAACATTAGTCTACTTTTGGGATCTGAAAGGTTTTGACAAAGGCTTTCTGTTTACTGTTTATACTTATGAGGACATTGTTTAACTATCTCCCAGGGTTTGGTGTACACCAACACAGACATGGAGGAGGTGCTTCACTGGATGGTGAAACACTTCAGTGAGCATCCACTGTTCACACGGGTCCCCGACACAGAACTGGTATGATGACGCACACTTTGAACAGTCCTTCTCCACAATTCATAGAGATTCTGTTTTGACTGATGTGATACTGTATGTAATAATATTTGTCATATAGCAGCCAACCTTGAACCTCATATAAGTAAGCCATAGAGATTGAGCTTTGTTGGATGTGCTTCACAAATCTTCCTACCTTCCAATTTGGAAAACATTGTTAACATACTTGCCAGTATCCATACAGTTTGTAACCCAAATCTGATGAGTAGGAAACCTGGTAAGAGACAGTCAGCAAATAGGAGTAGGGTAGCTCTCTTCAAGATCCCTCAAAAGTGTCCCTTTGTTTTGCAGGTTGATGATGCCATCATCAGAGGAGGGGAAGAAGGTGCAGAGGAACGGAAGGAAGAACTACCTGGCAGGTTTTCCGCAGAGTGGCATACTAAAATCCCAGTATTACAGATATCAGTTGTATGTGAGATGAACTGGAACTCTCTTTGCCTTGCTGATAGGAGCAACAGCTCTCTCCTTGCAAGGACAACAAAATGGACGACCAAAACGACTGCTAGGTTTGCTCCAGGGATGGAGCTTGGCCTGTCTGTCTTAAAAGTAGTTTCTCCCTGAATGGTGGACAGGAATATGAATGGGTCTTCATTGGTCAAGGGTTTAAATGGCCAGACTGAAGCATTCCACCATGATCTTTTGTGAACTGGTGCCTGATTTGGAATTATGATGATTCACCGTTAGCTAATTTGACTGCTCTCTACGGCGTCCTGAGCTGGTGATAAATCTGCAATGAAGCTGTATTGATTCATTATACTTTCATGAAAGCCTTAATAAATATTTGTTTTGTCAAGCCTTTTTTATTTGCATCTTTATTGTGGGATGCAATCACCTTTTCCGACCCTCTGCCAAACCTTAACTGCTGCTTTTGGTTTCTGGTTGAGCCTCCAAGGCTTTCTTTGTTCCAGCTTGATAGGGGAAGTGTTGGTTTTGGCTTAGAGACACTAGTGTTGGAGAATCCCCCACCCCCCCCAAAAAATTGTATTTGTACCTTTTTATTTAACTAGGCAAGTCAGTTAAGAACACATTCTTATTTTCAATAACTCTCTAACCACTAGGCTACCTGCTGCCCCAAGAATCTGAAAGCATTTGCCAAAAGTGCATTGACATCTGCATATCACAATGGATGATACAGCTAATGGTAGCCCAAAGTTTTTGCCACTGCACTCTGACAGCAAGAAGTACATTGAATGATGTGTGTTGTCTGTAAATGTGTGTACTTAGGACTGCACTTGCTGTCTGAGACCTACACAAATCTGTTGGCTCTGTCCTGAGCAGGGAGAGAGGAGAATGGAGGCATCTGCCTGGAATAGTGGTTTTGTTCCAAATGGCACCCTAGTTCCTACATAGTGCTCTGCTTTTGACAAAAGTATTGCACTATATAGGAAATTGGGTGCCATTTGGGACACAACTAGTGGGTCCATTTAAACTTAGGTTGACCTTTGGTCCTTTCAATCCACACTGAAATATTATTCCCGAATCGTGATCAAATGTGTTCATTCAGCACAATGTGGACCATATGGTTTGATTCATGTCTGTAGAAGTTCAGAAACGGGATGGTGCAGGTTTGAAATTTTCCCTTTTCTACAGCTGCAGGCAGTGTTGGCTAGAAACAGGACAGCACTCGCCTCAATAGTGGAACCCCACAGTCAGGAAACCAGCGATGGATACAGTGTGAAACCTTAGGATCTCTCTTACACACACACACACATACCGAGTTTTAAAAAATCCCCCGAAACTCAAAAGGAACCATTGTCTGTTTGACAATCTGTTCATTGTGTATATTCGTTGGGGGCAAAGTCGGGCATGAGGGGTGAATGCCAGGAGGGCATGAGCACACCAGCTCTAAGCAAACAACAGAGACTCATCAGTAGAACTCTGCAAAAGTATGTAGTTGAAAGCACAGTGGGTCAGCATGATTATGTAGTTGAGTGTAAATGACTGTTTTTCAGCACTTTGGATGCTGTGCTGGGGGAAATGTCCTAACGATTTTAGCTAGGGAAATAGTAAACTGGTGGAGGCTCTATGTGCCATGGATCCCGAGAGCCCAGACATTTTGGATGTGAACTAGGTCAGACCATTGTTGGATCTAAACTAAACCAGTGGAAGCAGAGTTTACTGTGGCTCTCACATTCTTGCGATGTGAAATCGCAACCATAGCAACAACAACAACATGGACCCCACTCAGTGTTTCTCAAAGATACTGTGCTATATTAACAAGCCAAGGCACAGCCATGCTGTTTAGCATCAAGTTTGATAACAGAATGAATTTGCGTGCATTCCCATAATGTACTTTGACCTGACTAAGGTACAGCATCCTGCTCATACCAATATTACGATCAACCCTATAATGTAATACCATAATTAAACCATGTAGTTACTAATACACTCTATCCCCCTTTTGGTCTTGATAACAAATCATTCCCGGTAAATGCTTATACTGTACTGTAAACAACTAAAAGAGCATTTATCGTTTGTACTGTAAACGACTAAAAGAGCATTTGTTTTAAACCTGTAACATTTCAATGTGTCATCAAAAATGAACAGTTTGACAGTTTGTTTCTTTTTTACAACCTTATTTTCCACATATTTGTTTTCATCACAAGTCATTTTTTCAGTCTCTTATCAGTGTGTACAAGTCTTTAATAACCGTGAGTGTTTCAGACTGTAACGCTGGTGTGGTCTGATGACCCTGTGAGACTGACGTGGACTTTTACCTGTACAGTGTCGTTGTGCCCCCGTTCGTTCTCACACATTTACCCCTGATCATCAGTTATGTCCGTTGTCAGTAGCAACTCGTGCTCTCAGCTGATCCCAGTGTCGTCGTAGACTGTCTGTGTTTCTGCTTATCACTATGTAATAAACCGGACCTGTCTGTGTGACAAACCCAGGTATCCATCTCGGTCCTCCTCCCGTTGTATTTTGCAAGTACACGGCATCCTCCACACTGAATTACCGTTCCACTGCACGTTGGTCATGGCAGAACTTTTGTCGGTACCTTATCCTGCGGACAGTTTTGGCTGTGCTGGTTTGATGAAATCTGGTACGAACATGTCTGCTCAAGAACAAGTCAGCAGGTGTTTGTCCTGTTGTGCAGTTCGGTGTGGTGCGGTACTGCAGTAAGAACAAAGAGATCTTGTCCTCGATGTCCAGAGTGGTATCGGCAAGCTTTTCGTGACATTTTGTTATGTCTGAACATTCCTGTCTGCCAGCCCGTTTGAAGTTGGGTGCGCTGTTTGAGTGCAGGATCTTGTTCTGCCTCATGAACGTCTGGAATACGTTTGAAATTAATGTCCGTTACGATTTGCTCAGCGAATGCTTTAATTTTCAAGAGGTTAGTTGGAATTATAACTCTTGAGCCCCAGACCTTTGTTCCACTGACAGCTCATTCCTCTGTATGTAGAATGATTTCAAGTTTTCTTCAACCGGTTCAGGCCAAACTTCATGATATATTTGTAGACTTTTGAGTTCTTGCTGACCGTGCGTGTTGCTCTGGCTACTTGTGTAGTGTTCAGTGGTGCTTCCTGGAAGTGCTCTGTCAGCAGTGTGTGGATGTGAGCTGACTGCCTCGGTTCCGGCGTCACTGGTCTCAGGTAAAGGAAAGCGCGATAAATCAGTGTTGCTCTGGTGTTCCGATTTGCAATAATCAATGCGGTAGTCATACGTTGACAAGATGATGGCCCACTGCCGAATGCGTGCAGCGGCCATCGTGCTCCCCAAACAAGGTAGAGGTTTTTGATCGGTCCATAGGCTGTTTGTTTCTACTCTCCTAACTGCCAAACTTTTCACATTTTACTTTTAAGATTTTTTTTATCAAACTCTATTCAACAAGTACACTAACTTCTTAGCTTTGTCCCCGGACACTTTATCTGAACATGGATATGCAGGACCTCCACCAGACAAAAACGCTAAGTAACACTATGCCTTCTCGTTGTACTCATAACATACAGGAGAACTATTGCCTTATGGTGAGGATAACGAGTTGCAAGCCCGTCTTCAGATGCAATCGTCAGGTAAGAGCAATTTAAGTATAGGAAAGGATGAAACAGAGTCTGTGCCACCAGTAAGTACAGGTGGCTTCTGGAAAGAAATGTTGTTGGCATGCTCAACTGGTGTCGCTGATAGAAACTTTTAGAGGAGCATGCGTGTACCAATCGGAGGCAAGGGGTGTAAGTAACTCCGTTTTGTACCGACAAACCAGACAACAAAGGTTAAATCAAGCCTCTAAACCTAGTAAATCAACATATCCCCAAAAAAGCAAACCAATCAGTTTGTAAAACTACACAGTGGCACGAATTACAACAAGTAACAACTTGGAGACACAAACGAGGGTAATGAACAGTTAAATGCTATCCCAGGGAAACGTAGCTAAAATACTCTCAATGCACACCAAAAACAAATGAACTGCTACAATCTGTGAAAGTAGATGCGCTCAAAAAGAATGTAGCTATCGTGTAAGACATGCACAATCAAGGTGTGCCATCAAGGAGTACACATGAACGAACAAGACAACAAAAATAGCGATGAACCGGACCAGCAAAAAAAAAAGAGATTGAGACATAACAATATGAGAACGTTGTTGTTACCAGAAGACTAGGAAAAAGGAGATCTTTCCGGCTACTTGGTCAAACTGATATCAGAGGAACTTGACGTGGGTATATCACCAGAAGATCGCTGGAACGATGACATAGAATCGGCGTGAAGCAGAAGAACGCTGAACAGCCATGCATGGTAATCTTCAAACTATGGAACTACCAGACCAAAGTCAACATTCTGAAATGTTGGAGATCAAAGGAGATCAAAATCCAAGGACAGACCATTCTATTCGTCCAGGACCTATCTGCTAAGCTGATAAAAAGACACAAGGAATACCTTCCAATCAGACAGTCCCTGGACAAAGAAGGGATTAAATATCAGCTCCACTTCCCGGCAGTGCGGTGGGTATGGAATGGAAGGGAATGCAAAGCATGGAATTCACAGGCGCCGATGAAGCCCTAATCAAGCTGCAAGAAACCTTTCCAGTCAAAAGGCCTACAAACACTGAGTGTAATGGAGACCTTCACGGGCAGAGGAGAGTCCCCTGCACCAAGAAGATGATGAAGTGAGAAAAAGCGATGAACATAGTGAGACCTAAGACCCGTTTATGGTAAATTGAGACATTATTTCCCCCTCCCCCCAGTGCAATCTATACTCTACTTTCCCTGTTCTTCTCTATGAAGTAACGATAGAAGTAGCCGATGCCAACGGGCTACATGGACACTGAAAAGACAATTCAAAGGGGGAAATATAGCATGTATGTTAACTGTTCTCTGTGTGTGTGTGTGAATGCATGTGTGAGGGTGGGATGTTTGAGGGAGGGTGAATATGTGTAAGAGGGTGGGAGAGCAGTTGTGTGGCTGCATTGGGCAGGGTTCCTCAACTGGAGGCCAGTGGGACAAATCTGGCTAGCAATAATATTATTATTTTTTACAAAATGTAACTAACATTCTCAGACACATGATGCAAATAGCCGCAAATACAATGTCCCAAGAAGGAAGTTACCCCACCTAAATAATGCAAAAGTTACTTTTTAACTTAATTCATGAGGAGGGAGAATGCAGGAGACAGTCAACTAATAAAGCTGTCAGCGGACCATTTTGTGGTGCTGAAATGTAAAAGCCGCAAACGCTGCGCAATCAACAGGTGAACAGTGCTTGCAACAACCTTAATTTTAATTTTCAAATAACAAAACTTAATAATCTATTTCTTCCGAGCCTAGGCCTATATAAAACAGCCTACCTCAGCCGGTTTTTATGTGGCTTAACCGTATATTTCACAAGGGAAAAAAATGTGGCCTAATAGAAGTGTTTTTTAAATTTATTATTAGGCTTACTTACAAAGGCAACTGGCCAAAAATGGAGCATTCTACATAAAACAATAATTTAAAGAAAAAATGTCAAGGTCTGTAAATGTCTGCGTCTGTACCGGGAGTCTCGGGATGGCCTGCTCCTGTAACAACAGAACAAACAGAAAATACTGTCAACAGGAGACCTAAATAGCCATAGGACAAGCACTCACAATACTGTTAGTATTTATTAAATAAAGTCATATAGGCTATTAAGTTACTTAAATGGGAAAAGTTGCATTTCTGCTCAGACACGTGGATGTCAAATGAGATGGATGACTTACGTGAAAGCCAGTTCCTGTCGTAAGTCTTGATTGTGTTAATAGAGGAAATGGTGTACTCGCAGGTGTAAGTCGATCCAAACATTGTTAGTTTCTTTATTGTGCTGTATTCCTCTGCGCATGCTACCCAAAACGCACACAGGGACTCGGCACTCCTGATCGCATAGCTGATTTGGCTCGATGTCTGGAATTCAATCAGCTCAGTTTGAATTGTGGCCTCATCCAGCAAGGGTATTGTTTTCTTAGCAAGGGATGAGAATTCTCCACCTGGGCGACTGAGAGGATCACGTAGAAATGCAATGATATCCTTGGGCCTGCTGTAGTCTTCAAACCTGGTGGAGAAGTTGTCCCTTAGCTGATTGATGAAATCTTCTATCCCTTCTGGGACAATGTTGCGGCCTGGACCCTCTGCCTGTCATTTCTTCAGCGCGCTGAAGTGCAGTAGCCTTCCAGATGACAAGTCCAAATCGAAAAACTCAAGCTTCCTAGTAAAGGCCTCCACATTTTCCCACAATGTCCATGACTGTTTTCCCGCTTCCTTGTAAATGCAGATTTAACCTGTTTAAGTGACAGAATATGTCAGCCAAAAAAAGCAACATTGGAGAGACAATTCCTCAATTTCCAGAATGTGAAGGTGATCATGCAGCTCACAGAATCCCTCCACCGCTTTTCCTTCACTCAGCCAGCACACATCTTTGGGAAGCAGATCATCGTGGGTGGCCTCCTCTGATTCTGCCCCTAGAATTTCTAAGCAAACAGCTGGAGTCAGGGCTTTCTCCTATAGAGGAACATATTTATTGAATGGTCTGCCGATCCATGTGAGAGACGCCGACTCGGTCTCAACCTTTAAGTCTTTACTGAAGACTCATCTCTTCAGTAGGTCCTATGATTGAGTGTAGCCTGGCCTAGGGGTGTGAAGATGAACGGCAAGGTGCTGGAGTGACGAACCACCCTTGCTGTTTCTGCCTGGCTGGTTGCCCTCACTCCACTGGGATTCTCTGCCTCTGACCCTATTATGGGGCTTGAGTCACTGGCTTGCTCGCGCTCTCTCATGCCGTCCCTAGATGGGGTGAATCACGTTGTGACAGGCTTTTTTTGCTATACTCGACTTGAGTGGGTTGAGTCACTGACGTGATCTTCCTGTCTGTTTTTGCGCAGTGGGGAAGATCTTCGTGGGCTATACTCAGCCTTGTCTCAATGGGGTAAGTTACTGGACTGTTGATATCCCTTTGGTGTGGGGGCTGTGCTTTGGAAAAGTGAGTGGGGTTATATACTGCCTGGTTGGCCCTGTTCAGGGCTAACTTTGGACAGTGTCCCCCGACCCCTAGTATCGATGCTGCAATAGTTTGTGTGCCAGGGGCTAGGGTCAGTCTTTCCTATCTGTTGTAATTATCCTGTCTTATCTGCTGTCCTGTGTGATCTTAGGTATATATTTCGCTCTCGCTCTCGCTCTCGCTCTCTCGCTCTCTGGGCAGTGAACATGTTTTTTCACACAAACTTAATCTGAAAGTTTAAGTATTGATTATTTTAAACCCAAGAACATGTTTTAGAATAGTAATCTTAGTAAGAAATATGCTAACATAATTGCCATTGCTAGCTAGATAGCTAGTTAAAATGGTTACCTAGCAACAAACATTTGTTTTGTAAGAAGATCTTTGAGAATTTCGTAATAAAATCATTAAATCTTATGAACTTTTTTTTCTTAAGATGCTTCTTAAGTTTTTGCGTAAGAAGTGTTTTGTGAATCTGGGCCCAGGTCTTTGAACACTACTTTGTTTCCTTTTCTGTCTCCCTTTCCTTCAACCCTAGCCACTCAGCCCATCACAATCTTTGCTCTCTCTCTCTCCCACTACTCTCTCTTCTTCCATCTTATCATCTCTCACTTCTGCTAAATCCTTCTTCTCTACTGATTTTGCGTCTTCGACCCTACTCTCCTCCCTTTCCGCAACCTATGACTCGCACAGTCCCCTTTCCACCCGGCCGGTTTGGCCCTCCCCTCCTGCTCCGTGGCTGAGTGACTCATTGCTAGTTTACAGAACAGGATTACGTGCAGCTGAGCGAAAATGGAGGAAAACTAAACTCCCGCAGGACATATCATCCTTTCACTCCCTCCTCTCTACCTACTCTTCATCTGCTAAAACCACTTTATATCACTCTAAATTTCAAGCTTCTGCCTCTAACCCTAGAAAACTATTTTTTACCATCTCCTCTCTCCTTAATCCTACCAACCCCCTCTCACCCTCCTCCCTCTCTGAGGACGACTTTTTCAACCACTTTGAAAATAAGGTTGACGACATCCACTCCTCATTCACTCAGCCTATTGAGTCCACTGGTCCCACTCACACAGAACTACCCTACAGAACTTGACCTCTTCTCCAGATTAAATCCTGCGACTAGTGAGGTCTAGCCGCCCGATAACCTGCCATCTCAACCCCATCCCCTCTTACCTTTGCTACACCATCTCTGGAGACCTTCTCCCATTCCTCACTTCCCTCATCAACTCATCCCTGACCACTGGCTTCAAAATGGCCCAAGTCACTCCCCTCCTCAAGAAACCAACACTCAACTCACCTGACATCAAAAACTATAAACCTGTATTCCTTCTTTCTATTCTTTCCAAAACACTTGAGCCTGCTGTCTCTGATCAAGTCTCTCGTTATCTGCCTCAGAACAGTCTTCTTGACCCTAACCGAGACTGCTATTCTCTGTGTTCTGGAGGCTATCCACACTGCCAACGCTGACTCTCTCTCTCTTCTGTTCTCATCTTCCTAGATCTATCCACTGCCTTCGACACATGAACCATCAAATCCTCCTCTCCACCCTCTCAGGGCTGGGGGTGTCAAGCTCTGCACACTCTTGGATTGCATCCTACCTGGCAGGCCGCTCCTACCAGGTGATGTGGAGAGGATCTATGTCTACACCACCATCTCCAACACTTCCTGAATAGATTTAGCATTTTCAATAATTTATTTAAGTTGTACTTACATGCTTAATTTGTTTCCAGTTCAGCTTTTGTAACCAGTTCTTTCCACATAAAGCTGGTCCAGAACCTTTAACAACTATGAGTGGTAGATCCTCACTTTGATCCTCATAGCTCAGTTTTACAGTAAACTGTCCCATTACAGCAATGTTCTGTCCTGTATAAGTGTTTAGGTTGATGGCTGCATCCTCTAGTGGCAGATGTGGAAATACACTCATACAATTCATGTGAAATTATGCTCACTGTAGTGATGCACGGGTCGACCTATGTGGTTATGTCAATGAAGGGCGGGTAGGTGGTGGGCGGATTGAATAAAGAGAAAATAATACCTTAAAAACATCCATAAATGTATAATTATTGTGCAATTTATATAGGTTACATTTATCATAAAATAATGAAATAAAAAATCTCTGGCATTAGTGCATAATAAGCCTAAGTTTTAGGGCCTAACTGTACGTGCAGCAAATGGCCTACACGCCAATCGCCAAATACTTGTCACACCCTGACCTTAGAGAGCCTTTTTTATTCTCTATTTGGTTAGGTCAGGGTGTGATTTGGGTGGGCAAATCTATGTGTTCTATTTCTTTGTTGGCCGGGTATGGTTCCCAATCAGAGGCAGCTGTCTATCGTTGTCTCTGATTGGAGATCATACTTAGGCAGCCCTTTTTCCCACCTTCAGTTGTGGGATCTTTTTTTTTTTTTTTAGTTGCTGTGTTAGTGCTACAATACTTTACGTGTCATTTATCTTTCTTGTTTTTTTTGGTGTTCATTTAAATAAATTCAAAATGTATGCCTACCACGCTGCACCTTGGTCTAATTCCAACAACGGACGTAACAATACTTTTGGCAACAGGCAGGAAAATCGATCCACGGAGACAGAAAGGACAAGGTCAAAGTTTAATTCAATAAGAGAAAAGCTGCGAAATAGAGTTGAAAATAAAGAGAAGGGATGGTCTGAAAAGTCATGTTTGGGAAAGATTTGGTGAAGTGGTACCGGCTATGTTATGTGTGCTGATTGTGAGGCGCTATACATATTCAACAGTCAAGTCAAATTCTACAGTCACAAGATGAGGACTTCCAATAGGCAGATATCATGTCAAGGGAACTGTAGCCTCCTGTTCAGATGGGTTAAATAAACTGAAATCTGGACACTGACTGTAGGTCTATAATCTCTCACTTAGTCATACTATTAACTCCCGCAGAATTAAGCATTTCTTGCAGTAAAATGATACACCAAATATAGGCAAAAGTTTGACTACATAATTTCTGTTTCAGCATCTTGCAAGAATGTGAATGTACAGTTAGCACCTCTACACACGGTATCTATCTTTATCAGCATCATAAAAGCTGATCATTTTCACAGCTTTCTATTTCCTTGCAACCGGTGAAACTGATGTCATTTGGAAATTTTGCACAGCAAATCTTTCCCATTTTATTTGTTATTGCATTTTCTCCCCGGTCCCTAATAGTGTTTGCTCTGCGAAAGAAGCAGAGATCACAGATAACTTTACTGATGTCAATTAGATTGAAGAATTAATTATATTGATTTATGGCACTATTTTGGTGAGCAAGGTTTTATTTAGTCTTCTAGGGCAACATATATAATGAGAGAAGAGAAGCAGCATGTATCTAATTATAGACTAGTTGACTAATAGCCTACCAAATGTTGTAAATTATCAGATGAAACAGCCTGTCCAAATCAGGCAAAAAAACTCCTGCCACCCTGCCATCTGACTGTAGACTACAGCATTCAGTGAACACAGATGCACGCAGCATGTTAAATCAACCAAAAGCCCAGCTTGTCCAGCTGGCATTTGAAAGGGACCCGGCAAGTACATTTCTCCAGGAAAGATAATTAAATCAGAGACTTCTCATGAGGTTCAACACAGCACTGAGGAGGCTGCAACTCTTCTAAATGGTACTGTAAACTACAACCTTTATGGCCCTGGCAATAATGATTAATTAATTGATTTTTCCTAAAACAGCCTAATGATTTTTGAATGTAATGTATCGTGCTTTTTACTTCCACGCATATTTTAGATTGATATGTGATTGTTTTCCTATTTGTTTTGATTGTTTTTCTATGGCATATAATCAGACATTCCAAATTCACATAATGTCATATAATGTGCTTGATACACAGTGCCTTGAAAAAGTATGCATACCCCTTTTGTTGTTGCAGCCTGAATTCAAAATAGTTGTTTTGTTCTCACCCATCTACACACAATACACAATAACGACAAAATTAAAACATGTTTTTAAAAATGTTAGCAAATGTATTGAAATTGTAATACAGAAATCTCATTTACATAAGTATTCACACATGATGTCACATTTTGGCTTCCTGGGTAAGTCTCTATTTGACCATTATTACAGTGCATTTGGCAAGTATTCAGACCCCTTGACTTTTTTCACATTTTGTTACGTTACAGCCTTTTTCTAAAATCGATTAAATCGTTTTTCTCCAGCATCAATTTATACACAATACCCCATAATGACAAAGCAAAAGTAGTTTTTTAGAAATTTGTGCAAATTTGTCAATAACAGCTGGTGTCACGATGTATTGCTCGTCTGAGGTAGAGTACCTCATGATAAGCTGCAGACCACCCTATCTACCAAAAGAGTTTTCATCTATATTTTTCATAGCCGTCTATTTACCACCACAAACTGATGCTGGCACTAAGATCGCACTCAACGAGCTGTATATGGCCATAAGCAAACAAGAAAATGCTCATCCAGATGCAGCGCTCCTAGTGGACAGGGACTTTAATGCAGGCAAACTTAAATCCGTTTTACCTAATTTCTACAAACATGTCACATGTGCAACCAGAGGGGAAAAAAACTCTAGACCACCTTTACTCCACACACAGAGATGCATACAAAGCTCTCCCTCACCCTCCATTTGACAAATCTGACCATAATTATATCCCCCTGATTCCTGATTACAAGCAAAAACCAAAGCAGGTAGTACCAGTGACTCGCTCAATACGGAAGTGGTCAGATGATGCGGATGCTACGCTACAGGACTGTTTTGCTAGCACAGACTGGAATATGTTCCGGGATTCATCCAATGGCATTGAGGAGTATATCACCTCAGTCACCGGCTTCATCAATAAGTGCATCGACGACGTCGTCCCCACAGTGACTGTACGTACGTATCCCAACCAGAAGCCATGGATTACAGGCAACATTCGCACCGAGCTAAAGGCTAGAGCTGCCGCTTTCAAGGAGCGGGACACTAATCCGGACCCTTATAAGAAATTGCCCTCAGAGGAACCATCAAACAGGCAAAGCGTCAATGCAGGACTAAGATGGAATCCTACTACACGGCTTTGACGCTAATCGGATGTGGCAGTGCTTGCAAACTATTACGGACTACAAAGAGAATCCCAGCCGCGAGCTGCCCAGTGATACGAGCCTACCAGATGGGCTAAATGCCTTTTATGCTCGCTTTGGGGCAAGCAACACTGAAGCATGCATGAGAGCACCAGCTGTTGCAGACAACTGTGTGATGACGCTCTTCGTAGCAGATGTGAGCAAGACCTTTAAACAGGTCAACATTCACTTGATCCTAATGATATAGGCCTAGGTGCAAAACAGGCAAGGTGCTGGAATAAAAAACAATGTGTAGGGTGTAGAGAGGGTTGGTTTTACAAGTTTACTCACTCTGGATTGTCAGTACTGCATGTGTTCTTGGCTGTCGTGCCGTGGCTGTGTCGGAATCGATTGTGAGGCGAACTTGAGTATGCCTTCCCATAAGGGTGCGCCTGGGGTTGGCTTGCGGTCGGCTCTGGCACAGCCATGGCACTATACAACAGGATATAATGTGATACCTAAAACAAATTTTTACCGGCCGTTAGAATCTATGTTCCTTTTTCCTTCCTTTTTTTTGTCAGAATATAACAGGATATACATGAAATATGTCTTGCATGTAATGGACATTAAAAGAAAAGGACTGGTCTTGCGATATATTTAGGTTCTCTTTTTTCATATATACAGTGCCTTGCAAAAGTATTCGGCCCCCTTGAACTTTGCGACCTTTTGCCACATTTCAGGCTTCAAACATAAATATATAAAACTGTATTTTTTTGTGAAGAATCAACAACAAGTGGGACACAATCATGAAGTGGAACGACATTTATTGGATATTTCAAACTTTTTTAACAAATCAAAAACTGAAAAATTGGGCGTGCAAAATTATTCAGCCCCTTTACTTTCAGTGCAGCAAACTCTCTCCAGAAGTTCAATGAGGATCTCTGAATGATCCAATGTTGACCTAAATGACTAATGATGATAGATACAATCCACCTGTATGTAATCAAGTCTCCGTATAAATGCACCTGCACTGTGATAGTCTCAGAGGTCCGTTAAAAGCGCAGAGAGCATCATGAAGAACAAGGAACACACCAGGCAGGTCCGAGATACTGTTGTGAAGAAGTTTAAAGCCGGATTTGGATACAAAAATATTTCCCAAGCTTTAAACATCCCAAGGAGCACTTTGCAAGCGATAATATTGAAATGGAAGGAGTATCAGACCACTGCAAATCTACCAAGACCTGGCCGTCCCTCTAAACTTTCAGCTCATACAAGGAGAAGACTGATCAGAGATGCAGCCAAGAGGCCCATGATCACTCTGGATGAACTGCAGAGATCTACAGCTGAGGTGGGAGACTCTGTCCATAGGACAACAATCAGTCGTATATTGCACAAATCTGGCCTTTATGGAAGAAAGCCATTTCTTAAAGATATCCATAAAAAGTGTTGTTTAAAGTTTGCCACAAGCCACCTGGGAGACACACCAAACATATGGAAGAAGGTGCTCTGGTCAGATGAAACCAAAATTGAACTTTTTGGCAACAATGCAAAACGTTATGTTTGGCGTAAAAGCAACACAGCTGAACACACCATCCCCACTGTCAAACATGGTGGTGGCAGCATCATGGTTTGGGCCTGCTTTTCTTCAGCAGGGACAGGGAAGATGGTTAAAATTGATGGGAAGATGGATGGAGCCAAATACAGGACCATTCTGGAAGAAAAGATGATGGAGTCTGCAAAAGACCTGAGACTGGGACGGAGATTTGTCTTCCAACAAGACAATGATCCAAAACATAAAGCAAAATCTACAATGGAATGGTTCAAAAATAAACATATCCAGGTGTTAGAATGGCCAAGTCAAAGTCCAGACCTGAATCCAATCGAAAATCTGGAAAGAACTGAAAACTGCTGTTCACAAATGCTCTCCATCCAACCTCACTGAGCTCGAGCTGTTTTGCAAGGAGGAATGGGAAAAAATTTCAGTCTCTCGATGTGCAAAACTGATAGAGACATACCCCAAGCGACTTACAGCTGTAATCGCAGCAAAAGGTGGCGCTACAAAGTATTAACTTAAGGCGGCTGAATAATTTTGCACGCCCAATTTTTCAGTTTTTGATTTGTTAAAAAAGTTTGAAATATCCAATAAATGTCGTTCCACTTCATGATTGTGTCCCACTTGTTGTTGATTCTTCACAAAAAATACAGTTTTATATCTTTATGTTTGAAGCCTGAAATGTGGCAAAAGGTCGCAAAGTTCAAGGGGGCCGAATACTTTCGCAAGGCACTGTATATAGTATTTTGTGTATATATATATTAATATAAATAATAACAGCACGCTCATATTTGAAAGTCCTAGCAAGGCTGTAAGCATGTCAGCCCAGCCTGCTCAGTTCATTGGATTCAATTGTTCGTAAAAAAAAATATATATATATGCAGGCTAGGCTGACATGCTTACAGCCTTGCTAGGACTTTCAAATATGAGTGTGTTGTTATTATTTATATTAATATCTATTATTGTTACTATTTTTTTTTACTGTTTTCTATATTATTTGGTTAGTTCTCTTAGGCATCCTCATCGATAATTATGCTATCATGGGACTGCCCATATTTCCCTCTGGCCAACACCAATTGGTGGCCAAGGGTTTGCCTTAGGACACAATGGTACGTCATGAGTCAGGGAGATGTTCTGATGTCTTAGTGACAACAGACCTAGATATGGGGGGAGGTTTTAGTGGGTGGAATATTAGGGCAATTGGAGATTTACAAAGTTGCAGCTACTGTATGCTTAAGTATTAATAGGAGACCGAATGCGATCGGACCACCATCTAATTGGCCTCCATATAACTCTTATAGAAATTCCACGTTGAATTGTTGGATGTTGGATGACAATTTGTTCTTATCTAAGACAAAATAATTCAGAATTTACTTTTTTTGTACAACATAGGTCCACAGATCCCTTTATTGTATGGGACACTTTCAAATGTACTTTTAGAGGCCATTCAATACAATACTCATCATTAAAACAAAAGAGGAAAATGGGGAAAAATGCACAACATTTTTCTTGAATTTAACAGAAATTCTACCAAAAAGAATTTACAGAAACTCATTACAAATGGAGTTATCCATGATTCACCAAATTGTCTCCTCCATTTCCACTGAATGACGTTAACTGTAAGGATTTCTTTCCTATTAATAATAATGTAAAATTAACAAATTTACATAAAGACCAGTGTGAAGGCCAACTTACAGAAGAGGAACTTTTTGAGCCAATAAAATCTTTTCAGTCTGGAAAAACACCAGCGCTTGACGGTATAACAGTAGAGGTATATCAGACCTTTTTTGATGTACTCAAAGATCCATTATTAGCATGTTTTAATTATTCTTATACAAATGGTAGACTTCCAGGAACTCAACAAGGTCTGATTTCATTACTACTAAAACAGGACCCAGATGGTAAGTATAAAGATCCAGTCCAATCAAAAAAACTGGAGGCCTTTAACACTGCAACGTTGTGATGTGAAAATCCTGGCAAAATGCATAGCATATAGAATAAATTTGGTTATACCAGATATTGTTCATCCTGATCAGACAGGTTTTTTTACATGGACGATATATTGGAGATAATATATGACAATTACTTGAAACAATTGAACAGGTCTTCTGGTCTTCATAGCAGATTTTGAAAAGGCATTTGATAAAGTACGATTAGAATTTATATATGAATGCCTGAAATACTTACATTTTGGTGAATCTCTTACACAAATGGGTTAAAGTTATGTACAGCAACCGACAGAGATGGCCGCGTCACTTCACGTTCCTAGGAAACTATGCTGTATTTTGTTTTTTTACGTGTTATTTCTTACATTGGTACCCCAGGTAATCTTAGGTTTTATTACATACAGTCGGGAGGAACTACTGGATATAAGAGCAACGTCAACTCACCATCATTACGACCAGGAATACGACTTTCCCGAAGCAGATCCTGTGTTTTGCCCACCACCCAGGACAATGGATCGGATCCCAGCCGGCGAACCAAAACAACGACGCTGTAAAAGGGGCAGACGAAGCGGTCTTATGGTCAGACTCCGGAGATGGGCACATCGCGCACTGCTCCCGAGCATACTACTCGCCAATGTCTTGACAACAATGTTGATGAAATCCGAGCAAGGGTAGTATTCCAGAGAGACATAAGAGACTGTAACGTCTTTTCTTCACGGAAACCTGGCTCACTCGAGACAAGCTATCTGAGTCTGTACAGCCAGCTGGTTTCTTTACGCATCGCGCCGACAGAAAAAAGCATCTAGAATTAGAATTAGAATTCCTCACAATCAAATGTCGACGCTATTATCTACCAAGAGAATTCTCTTCGATTATAATCACAGCCGCATATATTCCCCCCCAAGCAGACACATTGATGGCCCAGAACTAATTTTATTTGACTCTATGTAAACTGGAAACCACATATCCTGAGGCTGCATTCATTGTAGCTGGGGATTTTAACAAGGCTAATCTGAAAACAAGACTCCCTAAATTCTATCAACATATCGATTGTGCTACCAGGGCTGGTAAAACCCTGGATCATTGTTATTCTAACTTCCGCGACGCATATAAGGCCCTCCCCCGCCCTCCTTTTGGAAAAGCTGACCACGACTCCATGTTGTTGCTCCCTGCCTATAGACAGAGAATAAAACAGGAAGCTCACGCGCTCAGGTCTGTTCAACGCTGGTTCGACCAATCTGATTCCACGCTTCAAGATTGCTTTGATCACGTGGATTGGGATATGTTCCGCATTGTGTCAAACAACAACATTGATGAATACGCTGATTCAGTGAGCGAGTTTATTAGCAAGTGCACCGGCGATGTCGTACCCACAGCAATTATTAAAACATTCCCAAACCAGAAACCGTGGATTGATGGCAGCATTCGCGCGAAACTGAAAGCGCAAACCACTGCTTTTAACCAGGGCAAGGTGACCGGAAACATGACCGAATACAAACAGTGTAGCTATTCCCTCCGCCCAGGCAATCAAACAAGCTAAGCAATCAAACAAGCTAAGCGTCAGTATAAAGACAAAGTAGAGTCGCAATTCAACGGCTCAGACACAAGGTATGTGGTATGTGGCAAGGTCTACAGTCAATCACGGATTACAAAAAGAAAACCAGCCTCGTCGCGGACCAGGATGTCTTGCTCCCAGAAAGACTAAACAACTTCTTTGCTCGCTTTGAGGACACTACAGTGCCACTGACACGGCCCGCTACCAAAACCTGTGGACTCTCCTTCACTGCAGCCGACGTGAGTAAAACATTTAAACGTGTTAACCCTCACAAGGCTGCAGGCCCAGACGGCATCCCCAGCCACATCCTCAGAGCGCAGACCAGCTGGCTGGTGTGTTTACGGACATATTCAATCAATCCCTATCCCAGTCTGCTGTTCCCACATGCTTCAAGAGGGCCACCATTGTTCCTGTTCCCAAGAAAGCTAAGGTAGCTGAGCTAAACGACTACCGCCCCGTAGCACTCACTTCCGTCATCATGAAGTGCTTTGAGAGACTAGTTAAGGATCATATCACCTCCACCCTACCTGACACCCTAGACCCACTCTAATTTGCTTACCGCCTCAATAGGTCCACAGACGACGCTATCGCAACCACACTGCACACTGCCCTAACCCATCTGGACAAGAGGAATACCTATGTGGGTATGCTGTTCATCGACTACAGCTCAGCATTTAACACCATAGTACCCTCCAAACTCATCATCAAGCTCGAGACCCTGGGTCTCGACCCCGCCCTGTGCAACTGGGTACTGGACTTCCTGACGGGCAGCCCCCAGGTGGTGAGGGTAGGTAACAACATCTCCAACCCGCTGATCCTCAACACTGGGGCCCCATAAGGGTGTGTTCTAAGCCCTCTCCTGTACTCCCTGTTCACCCACGACTGTGTGGCCAGGCACGCCTCCAACTCAATCATAAAGTTTGCAGACGACACTACAGTAGGCTTTATTACCAACAACAACGAGACGGCCTACAGGGAGGAGGTGAGGGCCTTCGGAGTGTGGTGTCAGAAAAATTACCTCAAACTCAACGTCAACAAAACAAAGGAGATGATCGTGGACTTCAGGAAACAGCAGAGGGAGCACCCCCCTATCCACATCAACGGGACAGTAGTGGAGAGGGTCGTAAGTTTTAAGTTCCTCGGGGTACACATCACGGACAAACTGAATTGGTTCACCCACACAGACAGCGTGGTGAAGAAGGCGCAGCAGCGCCTCTTCAACCTCAGGAGGCTGAAGAAATTAGGCTTGTCACCAAAAGCACTCACAAACTTTTACAGACGCACAATCGAGAGCATCCTGTCGGGCTGTATCACCGCCTGGTACGGCAACTGCTCCGCCCACAACCGTAAGGTTCACCAGAGGGTAGTGAGGTCTGCACAACGCATCACCAGGGGCAAACTACCTGCCCTCCAGGACACTTACACCACCCGATGTCACAGGAAGGCCATAAAGATCATCAAGGACAACAACCACCCGAGCCACTGCCTGTTCACCCCGCTATCATTCAGAAGGCGAGGTCAGTACAGGTGCATCAAAGCAGGGACCGAGAGACTGAAAAACAGCTTCTATCTCAAGGCCATCAGACTGTTAAACAGCCACCACTAACATTGAGTGGCTGCTGCCAACATACTGACTCAACTCCAGCCACTTTAATATTGGAAAAATGTATGTAGAAAATGTATCACTAGCCACTTTAAACAATGCCACTTAATATAATGTTTACATACCCTACATTACTCATCTCATATGTATAAACTGTACTCGATACCATCTACTGCATCTTGCCTATGCCGTTCTGCACCATCACTCATTCATATATCTTTATGTACATATTCTTCATCCCTTTACACTTGTGTGTGTATAAGGTAGTTGTTGTGAAATTGTTAGGTTAGATTACTCATTGGTTATTACTGCATTGTCAGAACTAGAAGCACAAGCATTTCGCTACACTCACATTAACATCTGCTAACCATGTGTATGTGACAAATAAAAATGTATTTGATCTTGATTTGATTTGGTTACTTCTCAGAAAGTATTGAGCTTTTAAGAGGAGTAAAACAAGGCTGTGCGTTGTCTCCATATCTATTTATTATGTCCATTGAAATGCTAGCTATTAGAATTAGATCCAACAAGAACATCAAGAGGTTAGAAATCCAGGGGATAAAAGTGTCAATGTATGCTGATGACTCTAATCTGCAATCTGGATCCCTGCACAGTCTCATTGAAGATCTTGATCACATTTCTAGCCTCTCTGGATTAAAACCTAATTATAACAAGTGTACCATATTACGTATTGGATTGTTTAACAAAGTGTTTACACTACCTTGTAGTTTATCAATGAAGTAGACATACTTGGTATTCACATCTCAAAAAATACAAATGAACTTACCACAATTAATTTCAATAGAAAGTTAGCAAAAATAGATATGATTCTGCAACCATGGAGAGGTAAATACTTGTCTATTTATGGAAAAATCACGTTGATTAATTGGTCCTATCACAGTTTACTTACTTACTAATGGCATTGCCTACCCAGATTTGTTTTTAAATTCATATGAGTAAAAAATATTTCATTTGATTTGGAATACTAAGCCAGACACAATTAAACGTGCCTATTTATATAATGAATATGAGTTTGGGGGGCTAAAATTATGAAATATTAAAGCTTTAAACCTCTCACTAAAAGCTTCACTCATACATAAATTATACTTAAACCCAAAATGGTTCTCCAGTAGATAAGAAAAGCTCATCCTTTGTTCAAAAATTGCTTTTTTGCCTTCATACAGAATACAACTTCTCATTTCCGACTAATTGAAAATGACATTTTGTTTTAAAGTATCACCGTTCCATAAACAAGCCATACAAAGCTGGTTACAATTTCAGTTTTATCCTCCAGAAAAGATACAACAAATGTTAAGGTTACACTCAAATATATTGATTCAAATAAAACATTCTTTATGTCAAACATGTTTAAAACTGGTATATTTATTAATGATATTATGAATAGAAATGGAGGAATTATGTCACATATGCAGATATTGAAAATATATGGGAATATCTGCTCAATCCAAATTTACAACCAACTGACTGCAGCACTACCACAAAAATGGAGGAGGCAAGTGGAAAAGGGAGAAGGTAGGGAACTTGTTTGCCTGACATATATTAAAGATACAAATTGGCTGAAAGGAACTCCATAAATAGAAAAATAGAAAATGTTGACAGCTGTGCCTTACAGGTTGCAAAATAAATGGGAGAAGATTTCCGATGTACCAATTCCATGGCACATGGTTAATGAACTGGTACAAAAAAACTACCCTTGACTCAACGCAGAGTTTTTCAATTTAAATGATTGTATACAATTCTTGCCACCAACAGAATGCTATATATTATGGGGCATACAACAATCTCAGCTCTGTAGATTTTGTTGCAAAAGAGACAGAATCAAAATATCACTTCTTCTGGTATTGCCAATATGTAACTTGTTTCTGGTCACAGGTTCAAGAATGGTAAAAAAAATCACAACATGCACTTAAAATGAACCTTATAAATAGCAGTGTTTGGCAATAGCTTTCCAGATCGCCAATCAATAAATAATGTAATAATACTCGTAGGAAAGGTTTTTATCTTTAGCTCATAATCTGTGGATAATATACGATTAGAAATATTCCAACATTTTGTGATACATCACAGCACAATTTAAAAAGATATGGCACATGGAAACCAAACAAGGGTGGTCTATGGTGATAGGTGGGATGGGTTGAGAGTGTCTGAGGGTTGGGATTAAAGAGTTTGTTTTGTAATGTATTGTTGCTATATATAAAAGTACCGAAGAGGACATACCGCCCCAACAGATCCACAGATGATGCAATCGCACTCCACACTGCCCTTTCCCACCTGGACAACAGGACACCTACTGTATGTGAGAACGCTGTTCATTGACTACAGCTCAGCTATCAACACCATAGTGCCCACAAAACTCATCATTAAGCTAAGGACCCTGGGACTAAACACCTACGTCTGTAACTGGATCCTAGACTTCCTGACGGGCCACCCCCAGTTGGTAAGGGTAGGCAAGAACACATCTGCCATGCTGATCTTCAACACGGGGGCCCTCAGGGGTGCCTGCTTAGTCCCCTCCTGTACTTCCTGTTAACCCACGACTGTGTGGCAAAGCACAAGCATAAAAGGCATTTAGTCCGTCTGGTAGGCTTGCATCACTGGGCAGCTCACGGCTGGGTATCCCTTTGTAGTCCGTAATAGTTTGCAAGCCCTGCCACATCCGACGAGCGTCAGAGCCGGTGTAGTAGGATTCAATCTTAGTCCTGTATTGACGCTTTGCCTGTTTGATGGTTCATCTGAGGGCATAGCGGGATTTCTTATAAGGGTCCGGATTAATGTCCCGCTTCTTGAAAGCGGCAGCTCTAGCCTTTAGCTCGGTGCGGATGTTGCCTGTAATCCATAGCTTCTGGTTGGGATATGTACGTACAGTCACTATGTCACTAATACCATGGAGCTTATTGAAAAGGCCTCAGCGAGGAAGGCAGCCATTTTCCATCAGAAGAACATCTGATCCACAGAGGGAAGTTGGATGTGGCAGTTGTTGAAGCAGTAGCCAAAGGCCAATCAAAGTCCAGACAATCTGCAACTAGGAAAGCTTTGGCTTGTTCACGGAATATGACTTAGAATACCAACTACAGATACAGTTTGCAAAAAGATTTGGGGTCTGTAGAAAACTCTTAAGGCAAGCTTAAAAAAAGCCCATGTGGTCGACATGTGGTCCAGTACATTGAAAAAAACAGAAGTCCCCGTAGTCTGAAGCAAGTGCCTGGCACCATAAAGTTGCATTGCATCAAAACAGTCAAGGACGGGTTAGTGGCAACCAGAAACCTCAGCTGCTACTATGACTCTTGTCTCCATGGGATTGGAGTCTGTGAGAACGGATTACGTTGAGCAATGGAGACAGGTGAAACGTCATAGTCTGCAGAGACCAGATGTACCAGATGACAGTGACCAGATGAATAACAGCATCTTTCACACACACACACACACACACACACACACACACACACACACACACACACACACACACACACACACACACACACACACACACACACACACACACACACACACACACACACACACACACACACACACACACACAGTGTGCTGGATGAGTATTGATGGTAGTGGTGATAAAGAGATCTAATGATGTCATAAAGCCAGAGAACATGCTGTAAATTAAAATAGGGTATGCAGTGTAACACACACAAACACAATGCTCGAAGAGTTTACTGATTTATATGCATTTCATTATTGTCAATGATGTTCTTGACAGAACCCATTGTATTATATCAACTATTTAAACAAATGTATAGGAATGCTGTATATTTTTCATTCTTCAGGAATGTTTAGCATGGCTAAATGACAGGGAAAATGACTAAAGAGCAAATAGACTTGGCTACTAGGCATGACAAGTTAATGTGGTATCCATGTTTCATGTGACAATTTGAATGACATGTAGATGTTTTGTTATTGCTAGGAGGATTTATGGTCTCATTGTGCATGTCTAGACTTTTATTTCTATATCACATCCGGCCATGATTGGGAGTCCCATAGGGCAGCGCACAATTGGCACAGCATCGTCTGGGTTTGACCGAGGTAGTTGTCATTGTAAATAAGAATTTGTTCTTAATTGACTTGCCTAGTTAAATTAAGGTTACATTTAAAAATGTAAAAATAAATAAAAAAACTACACATGGAAAGCTGCAAGAAAATAATATTTAAATGATTATCAAACCATTTAGAAATTCTGACCCTGAGGTCACACATTGGCCCCTTGATTTAGAGAAATCTAGACTTGGTTTCCTCTATTGTAAATCGCTCCTCTTTCACCCCAGCTGCCAAACTAACCCTGATTCAGATGACCATCCTACCCATACTACATTAAGGAGACGTAATTTATAGATCGGCAGGTAAGGGTGCTCTCGAGCGGCTAGATGTTCTTTACCATTCGGCCATCAAATTTGCCACCAATGCTCCTTATAGCATACATCACTGCGCTCTACACTCCTTTGTAAACTGGTCATCTCTGTAAACACGTCGCAAGACCCACTGGTTGATGCTTATTTACAAAACCCTCTTAGGCCTCACTCCCCCATATCTGAGATACCTACTGCAGCCTTCATCCTCCACATACAACACCCATTCCGCCAGTCACATTCTGTTAAAGGTCCCCAAAGCACACACATCCCTGGGTCGCTCCTGTTTTCAGTTTGCTACAACTAACGACTGGAACGAGCTGCAAAAAACAGTAAAACTGGACAGTTTTATTCAAAGACTCAATCATGGACACTCTTACTGACAGTTGCGGCTCCTTCTTGTGATGTATTGTTGTCTCTACCTTCTTGCCCTTTGTGCTGTTGTCTGTGCCCAATAATGTTTGTGCCATGTTTTGTCCTGCTGCCATGTTGTTATGTTGTGTTGCTACCATGCTGTGTTGTCATGTGTTGCTGCCATGCTATGTTGTCTTAGGTCTCCCTTTATGTAGTGTTGTGGTCTCTCTCGTGGAGATGTGTGTTCCCATTTGAAGAGGCTACAGTGCGCCTCCGGTAGTATTCTTTAGCATAAGAGCAATGAGTGATAAATTCCAGATTTAGTCCGTTAGGCCAAACGGTACTATTTCTGTAGGTCAATATTACATTCTAGAGCCAGAAAGGTTAGAAATTAGAGGATAGATCTTCGGTGTTCGAGCTGAAGTATTTTTGTCCGCCTATCGCACTACAACAGTGTGGACTGACTACAGGCATATCTGTATTATGTACCGTGTCGCTCCGGTCAATATAACGCTAACAAAGTATGCCGAAAGGTTTAATGTGAGACTTCACTAGTAAACCCACCCTTTCCATGGTGAGAGGACCCTATTTCGTGCTTAGAACGTGATATAGCTGGCACGAGAGGCTAAGCTAACAGAGAGGGAACATTTTTAACTTGCTGTGTTCCGTTTAAATTCCTCTGCCTTGTGCGACGGAGTCCCGCTCTTTGTACTTTCGTTTGATTCCAGCATTCAGCATCACTGGTGGTGAAGAATCGCAAGTACATCTCTTAGAAAAAGTGTTGGAAATCCAAACGTGGATCACGTTAAAATAATCCAGCAATCTCAATTGCTTGGGTATTATCGTCTCATTCAATTTATTAATTTAAATTGTCGGACATACCTTTCTAGGTTCTTACAATTAAATGAGACACCTTAAACTTTGCAATAGTAACCTAGATGAACCAACTTCCCAGGTGAATTTAAAGTTGAATTCCCAGATAGCCTATACAGGTTTGATTATAAATAAAATTTGATCAATCAGTGAAATCTGCTTCTGCAAAGCACAATCAATCAGTCCCGCCTCCAGCGGGAATCCCATATGGCTTTGACCTGAGGGGAAAGTGTACCATACTGGTAAATGTACCTAACATTATTGTTATGATAATCCAGCAATCTCAATTGCTTGGGTATTATTGGGTCTCATTCAATTTATTTATTTAAATTGTCGGACATACCTTTCTAGGTTCTTCCAGTTAAATGAGACACTTTAAGCTTTGCAATAGTAACCTAGATGAACCAACTTCCCAGGTTAATTTAAAGTTTAATTCCCAGATAGCCTATCCAGGTATGATTAATCATTATCATTGATTAATTAAATTTGCTTTTGCAAATCAATTCACGTCCAACTTCCACAGTACTGTCCAGTACTGATGGTTCATTAACATCTATAAATAGATTAAAATCATCTTTGCAGCTCCCAATATATTCCAAAACCAAACTTTGGAAAATTAGGACACAAAGGGGGGGAATAGTAGCCAAGACCCATGATGAGCCTCATCGAGGCCGGTAGGGGGGGTCGAGACTACGGACAACACCGTACGAGGCCGCCAGATCATAAATCAAATCTAGTTGTAAACTCCCCTATGTGAACAGTGAGGAGCAGACAGGCCCCTAGATGGGGATTATCTTAGAACACATCTAAGATAGTACTGATGTGTACCACACTGGTCGTAAAGAAAGTCCAGTGGAGTTGTCCACCTCCAAAACAAATAGCAACAATAATCATTCCTTGCCATGTGTAGGTTCAACTACAATACAACTAGTAAAATGCTCCAATCATGTGTTCCGGTAGTATAATATTTCAGAATAAATCGGTAGGATAACTGGTCCCTTTGAGCACCAGTACCAATACCAGCGACAGTCAGTCTAGCTACAATCAGTAAGAAGGTTAGAGACCTAACCAATCAAATTACCCTTGACAATAGTGACATAGGAGTCACTCAGAGTGCAACACGTGGAAGGGAATCTCCAGTGCACTCTTCCAATGGTTAACACACATGTCACTAATAAATAGAATAGAATAGAATAGAATAGAAAATTATTAGAATCATTAACCACGATCACATCACGTACGACTGGTCCAATACTTAAAGAGTACTTCCGTGGTGAGGTTAGCTCCTCCGTGGATAACATAGCTATGAAAGAGACTTCATACCTATCGCCACTACAATAGTGGAAGACACAGTGACTTGTAGTAAAAACTACTATAGACTCCCTCGACACCAATTCTGACTGACCTCCAGGCATTAACCTGAAAATTACCTGACTACGTCAGACTCATACTGAACAAGTTGTAATCTGCCAGGATACTTGGTTTTCTTCCCTTGACATGGGTGCTTGTGTAAGCATAAACGCACATGCACAACGGAACATCCAATTAGGATTTATGCTAGGATCACTTAAGGGTAAAAGCAAAATACCAGCCTTAGTAAATAAAGCTGAACATTTACTTCTAGGCCTTTGACTCTACAGCACACAGTTTTCTTCCCAGAAGTCCATAGGTCATCCCTGTAGACTGCTAAAACTAGTGCCTTACAGCTGTAAACTTATCATATAGTTATCAACTTAGGATAGTGCCTAAGCAACACACCAAGTAGGAAAACCCTAGATATGGCATTAGAGACAATGTCATGATAGTCATTTTGCCAGAACACTGGACGTATATAGAATACAGTCCAATTAGATGATTTTTGTGTGAGAACAATATTTTGTATATCTTTTGTTTATGCTTCCATTCCTTTTCGGTTCAGTTCCTTTGACACTTAGGAAGTGATAGAGCCATAAACAAAGTCTCCATACAACCATCACTTGGTGCCACAACGCCGCTCATTGGGGAATTAATGTAATTATATATATTTCATGAGTGTGTGTGCGTTGTTAACATCTGCCTAAGTTACTGCCCAGATCATCCAGTCTGGACGACGACCAGATGACAGGTCCGGAACGGCGACCCCAAATCCGGACACCCACGATCCATCCTTGTGGCGGCATGCCCCGCTGTCAGGGAGCCTACCAAGGTAAACATGACAGACATAAACGGACATGAACTGCCATCCTTGTGGTGGACTGCTCCGCTTTCAGAGAAACCTACCAAGTTCAACCACCAGAGGGGACTGCAACGATGAGCTACAAACAGGACTTCACGTGTTCATGATTTTATGTTGATTTGTAACTTGCAGGACAAACAAGATCCAAACCACCAGGGGGGGTATGTCATGACGTTGGCCTTTTTGGGTATAGCAAGCCCATCCCCCTCTCCCTCCCTCCCCCTTGCCTCCTTCAACTAGGCTGCTGTGGTCAGAGGTCGTAAATTCCTGAGAAGACCTCATGGACACACAGTTATAGAGAGTAGTTTTTCATGGAGACAAAGGAAATCCTTCCACATCACAGAACTTGAGGTACGAACAAATTTCATGTTCCGGAGAAAGTGTAAAAGATCGGTGAAGAATCCAGCTACGAACTGGTCTGTTTGTCACAACTTGGGAAGCTCATGGGAGACGGTGGGGCCACATTACCATAAAGCTGTTTATATAATAGCCCCAGATATAAGGTTTACATCTAATTGTTGTATAAGATGAATGAGTGAGTATGATTGGCGCCCCCCCCCCCCCCCTTGGGTTGTGCCGTGGCGGAGGTCTTTGTGGGCTATACTCAGCCTTGTCTCAGGATGGTAAGTTGGTGGTTGAAGATATCCCTCTAGTGTTGTGGGGGCTGTGCTTTGGCAAAGTGGGTGGGGTTATATCCTTCCTGTTTGGCCCTGTCCGGGGGTGTCCTCGGATGGGGCCACAGTGTCTCCTGACCCCTCCTGTCTCAGCCTCCAGTATTTATGCTGCAGTAGTTTATGTGTCGGGGGGCTAGGGTCAGTTTGTTATATCTGGAGTACTTCTCCTGTCCTATTCGGTGTCCTGTGTGAATCTAAGTGTGCGTTCTCTAATTCTCTCCTTCTCTCTTTCTCTCTCTCGGAGGACCTGAGCCCTAGGACCATGCCCCAGGACTACCTGACATGATGACTCCTTGCTGTCCCCAGTCCACCTGGCTGTGCTGCTGCTCCAGTTTCAACTGACCTGAGCCATAGGACCATGCCCCAGGAATACCTGACATGATGACTCCTTGCTGTCCCCAGTCCACCTGACTGTGCTGCTGCTCCAGTTTCAACTGACCTGAGCCATAGGACCATGCCCCAGGAATACCTGACATGATGACTCCTTGCTGTCCCCAGTCCACCTGACTGTGCTGCTGCTCCAGTTTCAACTATTCTGCCTTATTATAATTCGACCATGCTGGTCATTTATGAACATTTGAACATCTTGACCATGTTTTGTTATAATCTCCACCCGGCACAGCCAGAAGAGGACTGGCCACCCCACATAGCCTGGTTCCTCTCTAGGTTTCTTCCTAGGTTTTGGCCTTTCTAGGGAGTTTTTCCTAGCCACCGTGCTTCTACACCTGCATTGCTTGCTGTTTGGGGTTTTAGGCTGGGTTTCTGTACAGCACTTTGAGATATCAGCTGATGTACGAAGGGCTATATAAATAAATTTGATTTGATTTGATTTGATGATACTGTTTACACAATTTTACAATGTGATTTTGGACTGTTTAATGAAGGAAAACTAAAAAAGGGAATTGGATTTGAACTAAATCAGAGGACTGCCCCTGAGCCCAGTTAGGGTCAGACATCCTGGGACATCCCTTTCCTGCCATTCCGAATAAAACCCAACTTTGAGAAATTATCACCAGACCATGTTTTTCTCCATTAGGAGGGGAACAAAGGTTGTTGACCAAGCTTACCTCAATTACGAGAGGGCTAAAGGTGTAGACCATTGCTGAATCTTTTTAACCATACCATGTGGTTAAACTCTTAGACTATCGATACCGACAGAATAGGAACAAGTCTTTGACATTGATTGCTACTCTGCAGCTAGGAATTCGGCATCATTGAACGCGAAGAACGACAACCACAGAAACATCCATTCTATAACGAATTAACAATCCCCTCTGAACAATCCCCTCTAACCACAACCGAGAGAGAGCGGGAGAGAGACGGACAATTCTACAAAATAAATGAACTTTTTACCAGCGATCAAGGCGACACACTGAGTGTAAATATATATATTGATTGCAATTGTTCCCGACTGAATAAGCGTTCATGTGTAAGGATTAGCATTTCAATTGTTATAGTTATCACTTTGTAGTGACGTCTTAGTCGACCCCCACTCCCCCCCTTTGTCTAACAAGCCACCATGCCGGTTTAGCCCACTAGGGCACATCTTCCTATCATTACATTTACCTTTGTTTGTTTGTTTATGCATTTCTGTGAATTACTTAGTTAGTAATAAATAAATGATTTAAGACAATTGATGTATGGATGACTCATAGTGAAGACTGGGTTCGTGCAGATAACCAACAATTTACGACGTTTGGAATGAGACTAACGTGAGGTAAAGTAAATCATTCATTAATTCGAAGACTAATTGATCAGATAAAATATCTTAAAAGTTATTTTAGGAAATGATAACTTTGTAATCTGAATATTTTTCCTTGGTGCCCCGACTTCCTAGATAATTAGTTATGTGATTAATCAGTTGATCGCATAGTAACTAATTACAAAGAATCTTTGATAAAAAGATCTTCAGTTAATGATAGTAAAGACACGACAAGTGCTACAGACATATTCATTTAAAAACATTTTTTTAAACATTTATCCATTCTGGTTGAGGTTTCATCAATGTTACGTACCTGACTGAGCGCATCATCAAGACATTCTATAGGGTATGAACAGATCTCAAATGTAGTCTGTTTTACTAGTACAAATCAAGTCAAATTTCATTGGTTGTGTACCCATGTTTAGCAGATGTTATCGCGAGTGTAGTGAAGTTCTTATGTTCCTAGAGTACAGTAATACCTGACAGAACAAAAGGTTTCAGTCTCAGAAATTGGTGTATGGTAAAACCTTTTTCAGAAATGTGGGATGCAGACTAGAGGCATGTAGGATACTGTTCTTATCTGTAGGCTTGGAATACAAAGTAGTAGACAAGGAACCTGAGTCAAGGCACACAAGGGTATTAAGGAAAGACATCTCGTCTCTGGCTAATCTCGGCTGTGAATTTGGGGGTAAGCGATAAAGTCATCAAATACATTGAAGGGACCCTTCAAAACTAGAAACACAACAATATATATTTTTCACATATAGTGCATTTGGAAAGTATTCAGACCCAATCTACACACAAAACCCCATAAATACAAAAGCAAAAAGTCGTATTTTTTAAAACCCTGGAAATATCACATTTACACAAGTATTCAGACCCTTTACTCAGTACTTTGTTGAACCACCGTTGGCAGTGATTACAGCCTTGCCTTCTTGGGTATGACACTACAAGCTTGGCACACCTGTATTTGAGGATTTTCTCCCATTCTTCTTTGCAGATCCTCTCAAGCTCTGTCAGGTTAGATGAAGAGCGTTGCTGCACAGCTATTTTGAGGTCTCTTTAGAGATGTTCGATTGGGTTCAAGTCCAGGCTCTGGGCCACTCAAGGACATTCAGAGACTTGTCCTGAAGCCACTCCTGCACTGTCTTGGCTCTGTGCTTAGGGTCGTTATCCTGTTGGAAGGTGAAACTTCGCCGCAGTCTGATGTCCTGAGCACTCTGGAGCAGAATTTCATCAAGGATCTCTCTGTACTTTGCTCTGTTCATCTTTCCCATCAATCCTGACTAGTCTCCCAGTCCCTGCCACTGAAAAACCAACACTATGTTTCACTGTAGGGATGGATTTGGCCAGGTGATGAGCGGTGCCTGGTTTCATCCAGACGTGACACTTGGCATTCAGGCCAAAAAGTTCAACCCTGCTTTCATCAGACCACTGAATCTTGTTTCTCGTGGTATGAGAGTCTTTAGGTACCTTTTGACAAACTCCAAGCGGGCTGTCTTGTGCCTTTTACTGAGGAGTGGCTTCTGTCTGGCCACTCTACCATAAAGGCCTGATTTGGTGGAGTGCTGCAAAGATGATTGTCCTTCTGGAAGGTTCTCCCATCTCCACTAGAGGAACTCTGGCCCTCTGTCAGACTGACCATCGTATTCTTGGTCACCTCCCTGACCAAGGCTCTTCTCCCCCGATTGCTCAGTTTGGCCTGGTTGACAGCTCTAAGAAGAGTCTTGGTGGTTCCACTGTGTTCTTGGGGACCTTCAACGCTGCAGAAATGTTTTGTTACCCTTCTCCAGATCTGTGCCTCTACACAATTCTGTCTCGGAGCTCTACAGACAATTTTTCGACCCCATGGCTTGGTTTTTGCTCTGACATGCCCTGTCAACTGTGGGACCTTTTATATAGACAGGTGTGTTCCTTTCCAAATCACGTCCAATCAATTGAAACCTGTTTCACTTTGTTATTATGGGGTATTGCGTGTAGATTGAGAATATGTATTTATTTAATACATTTTAGAATAAGGCTGTAATTTAACAAAATGTGGAGAAAAATGAAGGTGTGTGAATACTTTCCAAATGCACGGTAAGTATATGTTGGGATAAAGGGTTTTCGTGCCAAATAAACTTGTCTTCCAGATAACCCATAAATAGACATGCATAGTCAGGAGGTCAAATGCAGCCCATAGCCACACAATGATTTTGTAAATAGTATCAACTAGTAACAATACATATGCATACAGTTAAAGTCTGAAGTTTACATACACCTTAGCCAAATACATTTAAACTCAGTTTTTCACAATTCCTGACATTTAGTCCTAGTAAAAAGTCTGTGTCTTAGGTCAGTTAGGATCACCACTTTAGTTTAAGAATGTGAAATGTCAGAATAATAGAGATAATTATTTATTTAAGATTTGATTTATTTCGTCACATTCCCAGTGGGTCAGAAGTTTACATACACTCAATTAGTATTTGGTAGCATTGCCTTTAAATTGTTAAACTTGGGTCAAACATTTTGGGAGGCCTTCCACAAGCTTCCCACAATAAGTTGGATGAACTTTGGAATATTCCTCCTGACAGAGCTGGTGTAGCTGAGTCAGGTTTGTAGGCCTCCCTGCTCGCACTCGCTTTTTCAGTTCTGCCCATACATTTTCTATGGGATTGAGGTCAGGGCTTTGTGATGGCCACTCCAATACCCTGACTTTGTTGTCCTTAAGCCATTTTGCCACACCTTTGGAAGTATGCTTGGGGTCATTGTCCATTTGGAAGACCTATTTGTGACCAAGCTTTAACTTCTTGACTGATATCTTCAGATGTTGCTTAAATATATCCACATAATTGTCCTCCCTCATGATGCCATCTATTTTGTGAAGTGCACTAGTCCCTCCTGTAGTAGCAAAGCACCCTAACAACATGATGCTGCCACCCCAGATGCTGTCACCCCAGATGCTTCAAGGTTGGGATGGTGTTCTTCGGCTTGCAAGCATCCCCCTTTTCCCTCCAAACATAATGATGGTCATTATGGCCAAACAGTTATATTTTTGTTTCATCTGACCAGAGGACATTTCTCCAAAAAGTACAATCTTTGTCCCCATGTGCAGTTGCAAACCGTAGTCTGGCTTTTTCATGGCGGTTTTGGAGCAGTGGCTTCTTCCTTGCTGAGCGGCCTTTCAGGTTATGTTGATATAGGAATCGTTTAACTGTGGATATAGATACCTTTGTACCTGTTTCCTCCAGCATCTTCAAAGGTCCTTTGCTGTTGTTATGGAATTGATTTGCACTAAAGTGTGTTCATCTCTAGGAGACATGCATGCAAACTTCTGACCCACTGGAATTGTGATACAGTGAAATAATGTGTCTGTAAACAATTGTTGGAAAAATTACTTGTGTCATGCACAAAGTAGATGCCCTAACCAACTTGCCAAAACTGTAGTTTATTAAAAAGACATTTGTGGAGTGGTTGAACAACGGGTTTTAATGTCTCCAACCTAAGTGCATGTAAACTCAAACTGTGTAATATATATACACTGCTCCAAAAAATTAAGGGAACACTAAAATAACACATCCTAGATCTGAATGAATGAAATACTCTTATTAAATACTTTTTTCTTTACATAGTAGAATGTGCTGACAACAAAATCACGCAAAAATTATAAATGGAAATCAAATGTATCAACCCATGGAGGTCTGGATTTGGAGTCACACTCAAAATTAAAGTGGAAAACCACACTACAGGCTGATCCAACTTTGATGTAATGTCCTTAAAACAAGTCAAAATGAGGCTCAATAGTGTGTGTGGCCTCCACGTGCATGTATGACCTCCCTACAACGCCTGGGCATGCTCCCGATGAGGTGGCGGATGGTCTCCTGAGGGATCTCCTCCCAGACCTGGACTAAAGTATCCGCCAACTCCTGGACAGTCTGTGGTGCAACGTGGCGTTGGTGGATGGAGCGAGACATGATGTCCCAGATGTGCTCAATTGGATTCAGGTCTGGGGAACGGGCGGGCCAGTCCATAGCATCAATGCCTTCCTCTTGCAGGAACTGCTGACACACTCCAGCCACATGGGGTCTAGCATTGTCTTGCATTAGGAGGAACCCAGGGCCAACTGCACCAGCATATGGTCTCACAAGGGGTCTGAGGATCTCATCTCGGTACCTAATGGCAGTCAGGCTACCTCTTTCGAGCACATGGAGGGCTGTGCGGCCCCCCAAAGAAATGTCACCCCACACCATGACTGACCCACCGCCAAACCGGTCATGCTGGAGGATGTTGCAGGCAGCAGAACGTTCTCCACGGCGTCTCCAGACTGCCACGTCTGTCACATGTGCTCAGTGTGAACCTGCTTTCATCTGTGAAGAGCACAGGGCGCCAGTGGCGAATTTGCCACTCTTGGTGTTCTCTGGCAAATGCCAAACGTCCTGCACGGTGTTGGGCTGTAAGCACAACCCCCACCTGTGGACGTCGGGCCCTTATACCACTCTCATGGAGTCTGTTTCTGACCGTTTGAGCAGACACATGCACATTTGTGGCCTGCTGGAGGTCATTTTGCAGGGTTCTGGCAGTGCTCCTCCTGTTCCTCCTTGCACAAAGGCGGAGGTAGTGGTCCTGCTGCTGGGTTGTTGCCCTCCTACGGCCTCCTCCACGTCTCCTGATGTACTGGCAAATGTATTGTCAATCAGTGTTGCTTCCTAAGTGGACAGTTTGATTTCACTGAAGTGTGATTGACTTGGAGTTACATTGTGTTGTTTAAGTGTTCCCTTTATTTTTTTGAGCAGTATATATATATATATATATATATATATATATATATATATATATATATATATATATATATATACGTACAGGAGGATAGTTGCCAGGTTCAACAAAAAACCTGTAGAATGTGTTGTGTCCCCTCTCTGTTCCAAAAACAACTTGAATTCCTCCAGTCTTTTGTCATATTTTTCAACATCTAGGGCAATGAGAGATATCCAAGTAAACATCAGAAATTTTGAATTGTTTTATGAAATCGCCAGTGCCTCTCAAATATGAGGGCAATTGTCTTATACTGGGGCGAATAACTTCAATTGGGGGAGTTAGAATAGTGGAATACACAAGGTTCAATTTTGAAATGTGTTAGTGCATCAGCAGTTTTCCTCATGTCAATCACTGACAGTCACTCAATTAGCCCATGTCAGCTAACATTTTATAGATTGATAGGTAAGTTAGTCTAGCCAGCTATCTAAACATTTGGAGCAATCATGGCTGAGTAATCAGGGGCCCTGACCTCCAGGGGTCCCTATTGATTTTGTTAGTCCCTCTCACTCAGATATCCTATGTGTAACAGTATAACTTTAGACCGTCCCCTCGCCCATACCCGGGCGTGAACCAGGGACCCTCTGCACACATCAACAACAGTCACCCACGAAGCATCGTTACCCATCGCTCCACAAAACCCGCGGCCCTTGCAGAGCAAGGGGAACAACTACTTCAAGGTCTCAGAGCAAGTGACGTCACCGATTGAAACGCTATTTAGCGCGCACCACCGCTAACTAAGCTAGCCGTTTCACATCCGTTACATATGCACATGGCAAAATGTGTAGAATTGCAACCAAATCTTGCTTAGGGCCCCCAAAAGTGACTGATGATTGTCTGAAAGAAATTGATATAAAGAAAATTATGGGAGCTGTTTTGTTAGACTTCAGTGCAGCTGTTGACATTATCAATCATAGTTTGCTGCTGAAAAAAACAGGTGTGTTATGGCTCTACATCCTCTGCCACACAGAGGGTGTTCTTTAATGGAAACCTATTACTAATGACCTACAACTAGCCTTGAGTAAAGCCTATGTACACTGATGATTCAACATTATTCGTCAGCTACCACAACAAGTGAAATCACTGCAACACTTAAAGAGCTGCAGTCAGTTTTATAATCGATGGCTACTAATAAGCTGGACCTAAATATAAAATAAATAAAAGCATTGTATTTGGGCCAAATCATTTGCTAAACCGCATCTAAATCTTGTAATGAATAATGTGGCAATTGAGCATGTTGAGGACACTAAACTGCTTGGTGTAATGATTGACCAGGGATGGGTGACTTTGATGGGGGTGGGGGCCACAAAAAACTGAAATCATGAGGGGCTGCATCGGTTCGTGGGTCTGCGTACCCGCATCCACATCCAATAATTCCCTAAATTCTAGACCTCACCTTAATCTGATAATGAATGGTGTGGCTGTTGAACAAATTGAGGAGATTAAATGACGTGGCGTTACCTTAGATTGTAAACTGTCATGGTCAAAACATAGATTCAATGGTTGTAAAGATGGAGAAAGGTCTGTCTGTAATAAAGAGATGCTCTGCTTTTTTGACCACACACTCAACAAAGCCAGCCTTGCAGGCTCTAGTTTTATCTTATCTTGATTATTGTCCAGTCATATGGTCAAGTGATGCAAAGAAAGACCTAGTTAAACTGCGACTGGCCCAGAACAGAGCCACACATCTTGCTCTTCATTGTAATCAGAGGACGAATATTAATGCTATGCATGCCAGTCTCTCTTGGCTAAAGGTTGAGGAAAGACTGACTGCATCACTTCGTCTTTTTCTAAGAAACAATGTGTTGGAAATTCCAAATTGTTTGCATAGTCAACTTACAAAGCACTGACACACACACTTACCCCACCAGACATGCCACCAGGGGTCTTTTCACAGTCCCAAGGTCCAGAACAAATTCAAGGAAACGTACAGTATTATACAGAGCCATGAGTGCATGGAACTCCCTTCCATCTTACATAGTGCAAAACCTGGTTTAAAAAAAACCAAATAAAGCAACACCTCACAGCACAATGCCTCTCCCCCATGTGACCTACTTGTGTGTATGTACTGACATGTATGGGTACTGACAGATGCACACACACTACATGTTAATGTTTTAAAATGTATGTCAATTGTAAAGTATTTAAAAAATTAAAAAATTATACTTTGTTTTTATTGTAGGAACACAAAGAAAGTACAAAGTCAAAGAAAAGAACAACAAAAAAAAGATCTGGCAGTTACAGTGCACTTCATACCTTCATCATCATATTAGTTAACATCTTTGAATTAGACCTTTTCCAAGTACGAAACCCATTTTCCCCAGTATTCTTGACCTCTCTCCTGTTGAGTTCTTAAAACAAAGGACAAAGGTCATACACATGTGGTGTATTTCTTCTACAATGTCTATCTATTGTGTCACTGCGGGAGGGTCTTTTTGTAGCCATTTCCTAGTGATGGCCTTTTTACTGGCTGCCAGTAGGACCTTCAAGAGGTACTTTTCTCTATTGTGTATGTCAAATCCCATTATTTTTCCAATGCTAGATCTTATTTCTCCCCAATGAGCCAGTCTGTTTTGATTTCAGTTTAGGTGTTATGAAGAAACGTATAACATTCTGTTGCCCTTGGAGTTGGCTAATGGGCATCCTAATAAATAAAAAAGGAGACAAACACACACACTCTAACACACACAGTTTACAAATAAACCCATTGAAATATTGTAGTATTGTACATTTCTAATAATAATTTAATAAGAATGTTATAATGTGTGTATGTGGTATTGTAGGCTGTTTTTTGTTGTTGTGATTTGTTGTAATTGTTTTAATCCTGCTTGGACTCAAGGAATGGGGACCTAATAAATACTAAATAGCCTACTAAAGGCTAGAAGCGGCTCTGGGACGATCCATATTACTTTCAATTTTCCTTTTACACTCTTCAAATAAGTGGATTCAGCTATTTCAGTCACACCCATTGCTGACAGGTGCATAAAACGAGCACACAGCCATGCAATCTCCATAGACAAACATTGGCAGTAGAATGGCCTTACTGAAGAGCTCAGTGACTTTCAATGTGGCACCATCATAGGATGCCACCTTTCCAACAAGTCAGTTCATCAAATTTCTGCCCTGCTAGAGCTGCCCCGGTCAACTGTAAGTGTTCTTATTGTGAAGTGGAAACGTCTAGGAGCAACAACAGCTCAGCCACGAAGTGGTAGGCCACACAAGCTCACAGAACGGGACCGTGAATGCTTAAGCGAGTAAAAATCTTCTGTCCTCAGTTGCAACACTCACTACCGAGTTCCAAACTGCCTCTGTAAGCAACATCAATGCCAAGCGTTGGCTGGAGTGGTGCAAAGCTTGCCGCCATTGGACTCTGAAGTAGTGGAAACATGTTCTCTGGAGTGATGAATCACGTTTCACCATCTGGCAGTTCGACGGACGAATCTGGGTTTGGCGGATGCCAGGAGAACGCTACCTGCCCGAATGCATAATGTCAACTGTAAAGTTTGGTGGATGAGGAATAATGGTCTGGGGCTGTTTTTCGATGTGGAATAACTTGACTGGTCTGCACAGAGCCCTGACCTCAACCCCATCAAACACCTTTGGGATGAATTGGAATGCCGATTGCGAGCCAGGCCTAATTGCCCAACATCAGTGCCCGACCTCACTAATGCTCGTGGCTGGATGGAAGCAAGTCCCTGCAGCAATGTTCCAACATCTAGTGAAAAGCCTCCCTAGAAGAGTGGAGGCTGTTATAGCAGCAAAAGGGGGACCAACTCCATATTAATGTCCATGATTTTGGAATGAGATGTTCGATGAGCAGGTTTCCACATACTTTTGGTCATGTAGTGTAGCTTCAGCCACGGTCCTACTTTTTCTTGAGCAGATAGTCAGGGGGCCGGAACAGAACTGCAAAAACTTTGTAGACTGCAAATTGACTGCAAGAAACCCAAACAAATACAATAGTTGACTAAAATATAATAATTTCAAACCATGCTTACATTTATATACGATCACGTTTTTACAGTCTTGTGCACAATGATTAAAATAGATATAATAAAATAAAAACGCAAAAAAAATCTGAGAATTTGAGGAACTAGAAGGTCAATTACTAGAATAATAATTTCCCAAGGATATCTAATGATTTCCCTCTGACTGGTCGCGTGGACATGCAAATTAGCCACAAAAAGTATCTAAAGAAGGCGGACCAAATCTGTGTCTGTATTTGGCTTGGTTAGCTTCGTAGGTATTTCAGTGTTCGGTCATTCTCTGAAAATGGCATCCGGGGAAAGGGCTTTCTGGCTTGAACTATAGAAGCATAAGAGCAAACGTCAAACCAGATTCCAAGTAGGCCTATAATCACTATTACTTCATGTTGCGAGGCGCACACATTGCGTCCTGGCACGCATCCACTTCAATGAAAGCGGGTCAGGATTTTCTCTCTCGTGCTCGCGCAATGGCGGAGGCGAGCCCCAACAGGAAAACACCGAGTCAGCAAGTAGCCTAATCCGCGTAGTCTATTGCATTACATTCTCAGTAGACCCTTTATGAGCAAATAATTCGCACTTTTAGCGAATCCTTGAATTCAGACGCCAATAATTGCATAAACGTATTGCTCGACACCTACAGGACTGGGAAATGCATTCTAAAATGTCAGGATCAATCATTTTATAAAATGTGTCATGGGTTTTTATAGAGTCACTGAAATACAATACATTAACCCCATTGAAACAAAGCATATCCCTTATAGAATACCCGAATATTCGGCCTGACATATGATTTTGATATTGCATGTTTGTTTCATACTCATGCAAGTGTAGAATTACTTATCCACACCAAATAAACATAATAAAATAGGAGTAGAATACATTGAAATGGTAAACTACACCCGCTGCAACCTGGTCTCAGAGAATGTTGTATTATTCTGTACATACATTTGAGAAAAAGCCCCATTTAGTAAGAAGTTACGTTTAATATGGTATGTATTAATTTGTGGATGTCCATCATGCATTTCATATGATTTGTAACGAATTACAGCAGCTACTCTTCTTGAGGTCCACACAATGTTACAAATTTGCTAAATTTACAATATGTTACGAAATCCAATTTGTTGTGGCTAATGTTAAGGTCAGGAGTTAGGTTAAAGTGTTAAGGTTAGGGTACGGGTTAGCTAAGAGGGTTAAGGTTAGGGTTAGCTAACATGCTAAGTAGTTGCAAAATTGCTCAAAAGTAGTAAGTAGCTGAAAAGTTGCTCAAATGCTAAGGTTGTCCATGATGAGTTTCAAACATACAACCCTTGGGTTGATAGACATTCACGTTATATGCCCACCTGTAACCTTCTGTCTTATGTAACCATACCAAACATAATATAGCATACTAATTTGATTGTCCCGGAATCCCGTTTACTATGTTACTTCTAGTGTATGAGACTAGGCTGTATTTATGGCAACACGTCTTATTATGCATTATCTGTTTGTTATTAATTTCCTCCTAATGGCCTAGCCCGAAAGTAGTTTCTAGGCAGCCTCCATTGGTGTCTGAGAAAAATACAGAAAATAATATGATTTACCTTCCATGTGTGCGCTACTTTGGGTTAGTCTGACTTCTGCGATCTGGACACACCTTCCAAATAGTCCACGCCTACTGCGTCCAAAACCTTGCCACTGGGTGGGGTCGACGCCAGGATTCGCTTTAATTGGCCCCCAATGAGAAACTTAACAACTCTATGTCGCGCAGGTCCCAGTCCGACATGGGTCGAGCGATATAAATAGTGTCTTGGTGCCTTGGTGCAAGATGAGCACCGATACCCGATAGACTTGCATGTGTTTCCCTACCAGTACATGAATATAGCAAAAAGGATGCTGCAGCAAGCCCTCAAAGTGTCTGGTCGCAGTATGACCCCGCTGATCAAGTGGATGGAGAATTGGGCTGAGAGCTCAGTTGGCCGGAAGAAGATAGAGGCGGCGCACAGGGTGAAAACTCTGGAGGAAATGCCGGGACCCACCGTCGCCAAATTTGTATGGGACCTCTTCGCCAAACGGGGACTGTCCCGCCTCCACGAGCTGCAGGTAAATTATTTTGATGACTTGTTCAATTTTTAATTTAAATTCAAGACTTTCTTTCTATTAAAGCAAGACAGGCGCGTGAATGTATGGGATTAGTGTTTCATAATGTCTGATAAACAGCAATACCGTAAGGAATGTTTCATTGGCAGATTTAACTGGTCATCACACATTGTCTTGTAATAGATAGGTAATGGCATTGCTGTTGGGTGTGGCATTGTCTTGTAGGGCAGACACTCTGTCACAGCCTCTCCTTACTTGTAGGCTACTGTATAACTTAACCACCAGTGTGTAATGTAAGTGCCCAGCAATTAAAAAGCAATGAGAGGGCCAACATAAGCTATACTGTGATGACCTAAATGCACCAGACATGCAGTTGCATATGCATAGACTATGTTAGATAAATGGTATACATACATCAGTTCTTTTACACTGATAGGGCATTGAGCAGGAAAGTTCCGTAGGCCACTAGGGCACTTTTCTGTGCTTTGGGAAATACCTGCTGCCTCATAGGTGTACATGGGGAGCACATGGAGCAAAGCACAAAGCTTTCTATCACAGCTTGATGGGTGCTCCCAAAGCTTTGAAAGTATTTCTACAGATTTTGTCCATACACTTTACATCAAGCAGATTTAAAATCAAATGAAATGTAATTTAAAACATGGGCCGAATACAACAGGTTTAGACCTTAGTGAAATGCTTACTTACAGGCCCTTAACCAACATGGCAGTTTTAAGAAAAATACGTGTTAAGTAAAAAATGAATTAGTAAAAAATAAAAAATAAAATAATAATTAAACAGCAGCAGTAAAATAACAATAGCAAGGCTATATACAGGGGGTACCGGTACAGAGTCAATGTGCGGGGGCACCAGTTAGTCGAGGTAATTGAGGTAATATGTACATGTAGGTAGAGTTAAAGTGACTATGCATAGATAATAAACAGAGAGTAGCAGCAGCAGTGTAAAAGTAGCAGCAGTGCAATGCAAATAGTCTGGGTAACCATTTGATTAGCTGTTCAGGATTCTTATGGCTTGGGGGTAGAAGCTGTTAAGAAGCCTTTTGGACCGAGACTTTGCGCTCCGGTACCGCTTGCGGTGCGGTAGAGAACAGTCTATGACTAGGGTGGCTGGAGTCTTTTTTTTAGGGGCCTTCCTCTGACACCACCTGGTATAGATGTCCTGGATGGCAGGAAGCTTAGCCCCAGTGTAGTACTGGGCCGTACGCACTACCCTCTGTAGTGCCTTGCGGGCGAAGGCCCGAGCAGTTTCCATACCAGGCAGTGATGCAACCAGCCAGGATGCTCTCGATGGTGCAGCTGTAGAACTTTTTGAGGATCTGAGGACCCATGCCAAATCTTTTCAGTCAATCTTTTTCGTGCCCTCTTCACGACTGTTTTGGTGTGTTTGGACCATGATAGTTTGTTGGTGATGTGGACACCAAGGAACCTGAAGCTCCTGCTCCACACTTAATGATGGTGTTGGAGTCGTGCCTGGCCATGCGGTCGTGTGAACAGGGAGTACAAGAGGGGACTGAGCATACGCACCCCTGAGGGGCCCCCGTGTTGATGATCAGTGTGACAGATGTGTTGATGCCTACCTTTGCCACCTGGGGGGCGGCCCATCAGGAAGTCCAGGATTCAGTTGCAGAGGGAGGTGTAGTAGTCTGTAATAGTTTGCGAGCCCTGCCACATCCGACGAGCATCGGAGCCGGTGTAGTACGATTCAATCTTTATCCTGTATTGACTCTTTGCCTGTTTGATGGTTTGTTGGAGGGCAAAGCGGGATTCCTTATATGCTTCCGGGTTAGATTCCCACTCCTTGAAAGTGGCAGCTCTACCCTTTAGCTCAGTGTGGATGTTGCATGTAATCCATAGCTTCTGGTTGGGGTATGTATGTACAGTCATGTACGTACAGTCATAGAACTGTAGCTAGGTCTGCTCACAACATGTTGATGCTACATCCATAGAAATAGATTATTTCTAATTCTATGGATGGTTCCATCTCCGGTGAATCATGCCATCTATATGCGTTGTGTACTAATGTGTTGTCTTATCCCAGATTGAGGGTGTGAAGCGCTATGGGCCGATGTGGAAGGCCAGCTTCGGCCCTATCCTGACGGTGCACGTGGCAGAGCCAGCCCTGATTGAGCAAGTTCTGAGGCAGGAGGGCAAGACCCCCATCCGCTCTGACCTCTCCTCCTGGAAGGACTACAGGAAACAACGAGGTCATGGCTACGGACTGCTCACAGCGTGGGTACCATCACTCTCCTCCTCTGCTGTCTCCCCTCCCATGCTCGTCATGCTAATCTGAGCTGTTCTGACATCAGGTTCATGTGCTGTTGACAGGAAGCAGGAAAGATTAACAGAGATGAAACAAAGACTTAAAGGGATACTTCAGGATTTTGGCAATGAAGCCCTTTATCTACTTCCCTAGAGTCTGATGAACTCGTGGATACCATGTCTCTGTGTGCAGTTTGAAGGAAGTTGCTAACTGGCATTAGCACAATTGCTAACTAGCGTTTAGGGCAATGAATGGAAGTCTATGGTATCGACTTCCAGTCATTGTGCTAACACTAGTTAGCATTGGCTAGCGAAACTACCTCTAACTTCCTTCATACTGGATGCAGAGACATATAAATGGTATCCATGAGTTTGCCAAAATCCTGAAGTATCCCTTTAAGACAAAGGACTAATTGGTCTAGAAGCCAGACAAACACAGACAGAGACTCAGGAAAGAGACAGATGTCAGCCTATGATCTATTATTACCTATGGGTTATAACATAATGAGCAGGAATGTGAAAATGCTCACAGTTCAATTACAGTTCAATCAAGTAGCCTACAGTTACAGTTGGCTCAGCCTGTATAAAACATGTAAACTATTGGATGTTTCCTGTGCAAACTCATTGATGACATTATTTTTTGTTTACCTTACTTAGGATTGAAAATCGCTGGGAACTTTAAATAAATTCCCCCTGGTTTTCCAAAAAACCTGGTTGGAGGATTCGGATTTCCTGCTTATTCCCTCCTTATTACAGGAATTTTCGGGAAAGCCATGGAATTTATTGAAAGTTCTAGGAATTTTGCAACGCTAACCTTAACTCTCTTCAGTGAAGGGGAGGAGTGGCAGGCGGTGCGGACTCTCCTGGGGAAGCACATTCTACATCCAAAGGCGGTGGAGGCCTACGACACCACTCTAAATGCCGTTGTTGATGACCTCATTGCTAAGCTCCGCCGCAGCAGGCACCAGAACCCCTGCGGTCTCGTCCCGAACATCAGCAGTGAGTTCTACCTCTTCGGCCTTGAAGGTAAGACCTATTTGCACTCAACCTGTTCTCTTTGTTTTTATTTTTACTTTTACACGGTGGCATATGAGTTCAGCATCCGAGGTCAGGTGTGAGGTTATCTGAGATCAGTCCTGTAATAAGACACAAGATCAGGAAGCAACTTTATTGTATCAATGTCAATTAGCATTGTGGGCTTCTAGTTTTGTCTATTACCACCACTTACTTGTGTATGGTAGGATAGGGTATTCTGACAAGTCTATAATAGGCTTGATTGGATCTGTATTACAGAGGGAAAACAAACAAAGCCCTTCCGGAAAGCCCTTCAAACCCTTCTCACCCTTGACCTGTGCCTGTCTTCCTCTCTGCAGGGATCTCCTCAGTCTTGTTCGAGTCCAAGATTGGTTGCCTAGACCCTGTGGTTCCCACGGAGACAGAGTGTTTCATCCAGTCCATTAACACCATGTTTGTCATGACACTCCTCACCATGGCTATGCCCGCCTGGTTACACAAGCTGTTCCCCATGCCCTGGGACACTTTCTGCCAATGCTGGGACTACATTTTCCTATTCGGTGAGCTGCCATCTTTGATAGCCTCATACTATTGTTGCATATGGTGTATTTATTCCTTGTGTTATTATCATTCTATTATATATATATTTTCCCCTCTGCATTGTTGTGAAGGGCCCATAAGTAAGCATGTCACTGTTAGTCTACAACTGTTGCTTACGAAGCATGTGACAAATAAAATTGCTCCACCTGGGTTTAATTCTGTCAACTTTTTAGTACATGTCACCTTTTACATTAGATCTATTTAACTTCACTGACCTACTTATAATTATTAGATGCCCCCAGTGGTTAGTTACCCTCTACGGATCGATTTCTAGTAACTTGCTATAAATCATTCCCATTCAGTAGGACCCATAGTGTGTGTGGCTGCCTTCCATTCATCATATGTAATCCCTGTAGTAAGCTTTCCCGGAGGTCTATTTTTTATTTTCCAAGCTATACAGATTCCCTTAGTTGGACTAGAGCTCCTTCAGATCTGGGTTCAAAAACTATTTGAAATACTTCCGCTGGAATTGATTGATGATTGGTGCTTTGGAACCAATGCAAGCCCCGCCCATCTGGCATTCGTTAGGCTAAAGCAAACGCTGAAAGTATTTAAAATATTTAAAAGAGTATTTGAACCCAGATCTGAGATTTTTTACTCTGATCTGACTCCTGATCTCTCTGCTTGCAGCTAAAGGTCACATTGACCAGCGTCTGAAGGAGGAAGCGGAGAAGGTGGCACGGGGAGAGGAGGTGGAGGGGCGATATCTGACCTACTTCCTGACCCGCACAGGGCTGCCCATGAAGACGGTGTACAGCAACGTCACGGAGATGCTTCTGGCTGGGGTGGACACGGTGAAGAGAAACTCTCATGTCTTCTTCCTCTTGCATCTCTCCCTCCTCATTGTCTTCTCTGTCCTAATCGCTCCATCTTTGAGCCTGCTCTTTACTATTAGTTTATAAAATATCCAATAGTCATACATCTCCATTTCCTCTCACTCCTAGTCAAAAGTATACTATATCATTGAGTAAATCACAGCATACTACCTCTTCTTAAGCTGTAAGGAGCTCACTATTCTCTCCATCCACTGCTAGTGACCTTATGGTGAATGATCCTTCTGGCGTACTGACCTGTTGTGTTCTGTGTGTGTTCAGATCTCCAGTACCATGTCCTGGTCCCTGTACGAACTATCTCGGCACCCCGAGGTGCAGGCCTCGCTGAGGGAGGAGGTACTGGCCGTGATGGGGGGTCGGAGGGTGCCTGGGGCTGTTGACGTGGCTCGCATGCCCCTCATGAAGGCTGTGGTGAAGGAGGTGCTCAGGTAAGTGCTCATAGCTCCTCATTATGTAATTAAGGGGAGCTCATTTCATCCAATACCAATTTGAATTAACTATGTACCCCTGATTCAATCAACTACAACCAATCGATCAATCATTAGACTGATCAGTCACACTGACATTGTTATGTTTTGGCTTCTCCAGACTTTATCCTGTTATTGCGGCCAATGCCAGGGTCATCGCTGACAAAGACATCCAGGTCGGAGGCTACCTCCTCCCCAAAAACGTAAGTGTTGACTTGATGTTGAGTGCTTCTTTGTCCAAATTTTTTGAACAATCTGATGTGATATTAAGGTGGGAAGAAGGCAAACATATGTAATGGAAGGATTTTACCAAGTTTTTTTTAACTGATTCCTACCAATTCACAATTCTATCTTATCCAGACTCTGATCACCCTCTGCCACTTCGCCACATCCCGGAATGCAGCATTTTTCCCGAACCCGGATACATTCCAGCCCCATCGCTGGCTGAACAGGTACAAAGGCCACCACCCTTACGCCTCAGTGCCCTTCGGCGTGGGCAAACGCAGCTGCATCGGCCGCCGCATCGCAGAGCTGGAGGTCTACCTGGCACTGGCACGAGTGAGTAGATCTTTGGTCACTTTTACAGCTAGGCTTTGGCAGTGAGGTTCTCTGTAAATGACATATCATTTCCATAGCGTTTTTAGTCCCAGTTCATTTTCATCCTCATAGTGGACTTCCATTCTTCCAAGTACTGTACATGTGAGGGGCGCCCTCTCATTTTCTCAACCCCTCTCCTGGTCCCCTCAGATTCTGATGCAGTTTGATGTGAAGCCCGATCCAGAAGGCAGTGGTGCAGCAGTCAAACCCATGACCCGGACACTGCTGGTGCCAGAGAGCGAGATCAACCTGCAGTTCATCGAGAGATGAGCCAATGACATGCTGAACACTAGCTATGTGCATTTGACAGTGACTGACAATCCCAGTCTCTCAGAGTGAGACAAATGGGAGCACTGGGGGAGAAAGAGGGCCCAACTGAAGCTGAAACCCTGCAGGCCTCAACCCACAGACCAGGGGCCCTCAGACCCTCAGAACTCAAGCCCAGATGGTTTGGGCATAGTACTTTAATGACAAGTGATTTTCCATCTCAATACCAGGTTGATTACCCTTGCACCACTTAAACTTTGTGCTTTATTCAATAATGCTCATGAGTGCAATATCACTTATACTTACTTGTGGTTTAGATTGTAGCCAATGATATTCTCTGATAACTACATTATGTTCCTCTCACCTAACTAGACATGAATTCCAATTTTACTGATTTTATTAAATCAAGTTGCAAGTATGCATCTTGATCATAGCATGTAATGGTCAGTCCACCAAAACCAGAATCACCCCTTTAGGCAGTCTTCAAGATTAATTTATTATAGGCCTATTTATGTACAGTACCAGTAAAACATTTGGACACACCTACTCATTCAAGAGTATTTTTGTAAAAAAAAATGTTTTACTATTTTCTACATTGTAGAATAATAGTGAAGACATCAACACTATGAAATAACACATATGGAATCATGTAGTAGCCAAAAAAGTGTTAATCAAATGTTATATTTGAGATTCTTCAAAGTAGCCACCCTTTGCACACCCTAACAGCTTTGCACACTCTTGGCATTCTCTGAACCAGTTCATGAGGTAGTCACCTGGAATGCATTTCAATTAACAGGTGTTAATTTGTGGAATGTATTTTAATGCGTTTGATCCAATCAGTTGGGTTGTGACAAGGTAGGGTTGATATACAGAAGATAGCCCTATTTGGTAAAATACCAAGTCCATACTATGGCAAGAACAGCTCAAATAAGCAAAGAGAAACGACATTCCATCATTACTTTAAGACATGAAGGTCAGTCAATCCAGAAAATGTCAAGAACTTTGAAAGTTTCTCGAAGTGCAGTCAATGATGAAACTGTCTCTCATGAGGATCGCCACAGGAATACCCAGAGTTACCTCTGCTGCAGATGATATGTTCATTAGAGTTACCAGCTTCAGAAATTGCAGCCCAAATAAATGCTTCACACAGTTCCAGTAGCAGACACATCTCAACACTCTTCTGTTCAGAGGAGACTGTGTGAATCAGGCGTTCATGGACAAATTGCTACAAAGAAACCACTTATAAAGGATACCAATAAGAAGAAGAGACTTGCTTGGGCCAAGAAACACGAGCAATGGACATTAGACCGGTGTAAATCTGTCCTTTGGTCTGAACAGTCCAAATTTGAGCTTTTGGTTCCAACCGCTGTGTCTTTGTGAGACGCAGAATAGGTGAACGAATAATCTCGGCATGTGTGTTTCCCACCGTGAAGCATGGAGGAGGTGGTGATATGGTGTGAGGGTGCTTTGATGGTGACACTGTCAGTGATTTATTTAGAATTCAAGGAACACTTAACCAGCATGGCTACCACAGCATTCTGCAGCGATACGCCATCCCATCTGGTTTGCGCCATCCCATCTTAGTGGGACGATCACTTGTTTTTCAATAGGACAATGACCTAACACACCTCCAGGCTGTGTAAGGGATATTTGACCAAGAAGGAGAGTGATGGAGTGCTTCATCAGATGACCTGGCCTCCACAATCATCCGACCTCAACCCAATTGAGATGGTTTGGGATGAAGTGGACCGCAGAGTGAAGGAAAGGCAGCCAACAAGTGCTCAGCATATGTGGGAACTTCTTCAAGACTATTGGCAAAGCATTCAAGGTGAAGCTGATTGAGAGAATGTCAAGAGTGTGCAAAGCTGTCATCAAGGCAAAAAGGTGGCTACTTTGAAGAATCTCAAATATAAAATATATTTTTGGTTTTTGGTTACTACATGATTCCATGTGTGTAATTTCATTGTTTTTATGTCTTCACTATTATTCTACAATTTAGAAAATAGTACAAAAATAAAGAAAAACCCTTGAATGGAGTAGGTGTGTCCAAACTTTTGACTGGTAATGTATTATACTAGAAAATTCAACTTATGTTTACAGCTGTGTTGGTAATGCTGTTCATAACCAGAACAGTTCTAACTCATTCCTTAGCTTAGACAAACAGAAAGCAACTTATTCCTCTCTAATTTAAATCATAGATTGGCAGAGGCCAAGCCAAGCCAAACTTAAGTTGCATTTATTAATGTTTACGCATTGCTGATGAAGATGCTATAAAATGCTTATAAATATGCCGTGTACTGCCTTTAGAAGAGTGTTATTGAATTATTATTAGTTTGGACAAAACTGTGATGTTCCTATCAGAATGGTGCTCATATGGTGCTTATATAGTGCTCATTAGAGTCTTAGTGAAAAATGGCAGCTGGTGGGACTAACATGGTGCTTCCTATCCTCCCACCTGGGTTACTCTGTTTACAAACACTTTTGTCTTTTTAAAAGTCTTCTTATCTTATATGAAGTCATACTCAGTTGTACAAAACTATGTATCCTCTGTGAGTTGTCTGTATCACTTACGTCAAAAAAAATATTTGTGTGTTAGCCTTTTTTTACATCTAGAACCTGACGTGACTTGTATGATGTGGTGCTTCAAAATGCTTTTTTCTCTGTTGGCATTATAACACATTATAAAAAGGTTAAAAAATAATTTTGTAATTGTTCGCCATTAAAAGAATGTCATACATGTATGCATGGTCTTCTGTTTTCCTAGAAATGTGAAAGTCACGCTAGCTTGGGGCATATTTTCCTGTCAGGCATTCTGGTTGTAGCTTGTCTGTGGTTCAAACTGATGGGATAATATTTAGACATGAAGGCAGGTGATTCTGGGAATGCCGCTGCTGGGTATCGCTCTTCCTGTGAGACGTGTCTGTGGGGACATTCATTGTGCTACCTCCTGTACATTAGTGCTAAGTTTGCAGGTCAACAGTATGCATCACATAACCGCTCTACCCCCACATACATTCTACAAAACCCTCATCCTCCTATCTAATCTTTGGCTGCCCTGTGGATGACTGATGAGTGTGAGGGTTTTTTACAAAACCCCTGACTGTCCAAAAAGACGCCAATCACACAGGAACAAAGGTTGACTGACAGGAATCAACCCTCTAGATTAGAAGTTATGTTAAAGGGTACACTGCAGTAAGAGGTCTACTCAAGTAATGTGTTCTTGTGATGGGTATGCATCTCTTTCTGAGTAAAATACCAAACACACTTTACCTGCAATTAAACTTGCTTAACTCTCCAAAATGTTCTGGTTATGAACAGAACAATGCATTACCAACACATCTGTAAACATATGGTGCATTTTCATGTATTATACATGAATAGGCCTATAATTAATATTGAAGACTGCCTAAAGGGGTGGTTGTGGTGTTGGTGGATTGAAATACCAGAACAAAAACATCTATAGCCAGTGGCTGTTGGTCTATTGGAGGTAATAGTTCAATAATATAAATTCAGTCAGAGCTGAAATGTTTCCAAAATGGTTAATGATTCATGGGCTCTTTTTTTCTCTTTTTTTCCCCCTCTGCCAGGCAGAGGCAGCAGCAGAGGTGGGGGCCTTAGGTGTCTGTGCTGGACTTTAACAGGTGACTGACTGTAAGCAGTGTGTCTGTGCCTGTAGGTGGCTATACTGACTCAGAGGTATAGTTTGTATATTGTCTGTTGTCTGGTAAACAGACAACACATAGCAGGGTGTGTTGAAGGTGATGTGGAGGTGGGGTACATCAGTGGTATATGATTGTATAGGTGGAAAGTTAATAGCAAAAGCTGAAATTGGTAGCACAAACGATAGATTTTGATGATTGATTTAGCTTTTTCAGAGTTGCCCAATTCATTAGTGTGATTGTCCATCCTAATTTTTTGAATAAAGTTCTATACAATAAATAGTCCTTTGTGAATCTGTTGGTAAAATCAAAGATGGTTAAGTATGAAGATATGTAGAAACTGCTTCGCGATATCACGGCAACCTTGGCTAGCTCATGCCTAGAAACACATCTTCAGGTCGAAAGGTCATCTCGTGCCGAACTTCACATGTGCAGGCCATCTAATCAAAGGCATCCCTTTGATGTAAAGTTGTTTTTGATGATAATGTCAACGTATCAGTTTGTCACGTTCACGCAGTTGGACTAATAACATGTTCAGCTACTTAAGACTGGGTCAAATCTAGGTTGTGCCTTTAGATTTTGAGAAAATGAACAACTAAGGAATAATTTTTTATTTCTTTCATTGACTTCTCAAACCCCAAACTCCGGTCTACCGAGTCTCCTTCGCAAGCATTCCTGGAAGTTTCACGATGTTGGCCTCTGAGTTTAGAACCTCTGTGGTAAACCATTAAATTATATTTCTATGGGTAAAACCAGAGATATTAGGAGTATCTCTGGGAAAAAATTGTGTTTTGACTAAACCACCAGTCATCATTAATTGCACATATCCTATGAGTTCACATAGCTACTCGAACCACATAGCATGTATTTTTATCACAGAGAATCACATTGAAATAAAGTGCAAACATTTTGGGGCCAACCACTTATGTAAACAGAGAGGAAGCGCACGCACCATTGCGTGCATGCTGATTTTGTCCACCCACACCAGACGCAATCAGGGAACGCAGGTTGAAATATCAAAACGAACTCTGAACCAACTATATTAATTTGGGGACAGACTGAAAAGCAATAAACATTTCTGGCAATTTAGCTAGCTAGCTTGCTGTTGCTAGCTAATTTGTCGTGGGATATAAACACTGGGTTGCTATTTTACCTGAAATGCACAAGATCCTCTAATCCGACAAGTAATTCACAGATAAAAGGGTAAACTGAGTTAGTTTCTCGTAATCGCTCCTCCTTCAGGCTTCTTCTTCTTCGGACTTGATATGGAGGTTGGCAAACAACTTTAAGGTGCATTACCACTACCAACTTGACTGTGGACCTTAGTTCATCTTTCAATCACCCACATGGGTATATGCTCCTAAAATCCAATGAGGTGATGGGAGAGGTGGGACTTGCAGCGCATCAAGCGTCACAAATAGAACCAAGTCCTACTTTAGCGCCTGGCTATGCAAACGCACACTGACGCACACTGACGCGAGCAGTGTGGGTGCAAAAACAAATGTATACATACATGTTATTTAATCATTGAACCCACACTGCTCACGAGCGTCTGCGAACTTGGTTCTATTTGTGGCGCTTGACACGCTGCAAGTTCCGCCGCTCCCATCTCCTCATTGGTTTTTAGGAGCATATACCCACATGGGTGATTGAGACAAACTGACGTCCACACTCCAGTCCAGTTGGTAGTGCACCTTAAAGTTGATGCCAACCGCCATATAAAGTCCAAAGAAGAAGAATGTTTAATGCTTTTTGACCTGTCACCAAATTAATATAGTTGGTTCAGAGTTTGTTTTGATATTTCAACCTGCGTGTCCTGATCGCGTCTGGTGTGGGTGGACAAAATCAAAATGCGCGCGATGGCGTGTGCAGTCTGGTCACCATGTTAGGTTGTCACGAGTGCTATAACATTTTCCTTCTTTAGAAGTAGCTAGGCAGGCTAACGTTAGTTAGCAAATTAATTTGCTAGCTATCATACATTAGGCGTATATTAATAATTATATAGTTAATATAAGTAGACATACAATCATAATTGACTGTAGCACATATAAAGCAACGACAAGCTACCGGTGGCTGAAAACGGATAAACGAGGGACGAATTTCCGGGCAAGGGCAGTCCATTTAAAAATCATTCCTCCCTAGTCTCTTTTTTTTAATATATATATATATTTTATTAACAATAAATCAATACATAAAGCACATGAGGGAACATAAGCATACATAGATTACAAACAATGGACAATCGAGCTAGAGGGTACAATATCACATTACAATTACACAAGGACCTTAAGGGACATACTGTACATATACTTACAATTCAAACAGCTTTTTTGTTAGTAGAGCATTTAACCGTCTTAAAATACAATTACATTTATTTTTGTAGGGTACAAAAATGTGTTCTGTTTGTAAATGTACATTTGTGTATATGAAATTTGGCCAAAAGAATAATGAAATGAATTACATACAAATGTTTCAGCTTATTTCTATTGTATGTAAAGAATCCAAACAGTACATCTCTACACAATAGTGTCAAATCTTCATAAATGTGTTCAATTATAAACCTACTGATGTCTTGCCACAGTTTTCTTACATGCATACAATGCCAAAAAAGATGCAACACTGTTTCTGGGTGGTCATTACAAAAGGAGCAATTTGAGTTGCTGTTTTCCTTAAACTTCTTTATATAGTGGTTGGCAGGATAATATTTATGAATCATTTTAAAGGAAACTTCCTTAATTTTGTTAACAAGTAGGTATGTGTGTGGCAACATCCAAACTTTTTTCCAACAGATATTATCAATAAATCCATTCCAATAAGGCATGACATAAGGTATAATAGATACAACATTCTGCTGAAACAAGGTTCGTATCACTCTGTTGTTGAATGGACCAAAAGAGAAACAAATCTTTCCTACTGATGAGTCAACAGGGTCAATAGATGGTAGGCTCTGAGGGTCAGGTCTTGACACGTTCCTGAATAACATAGCAACACCTGAGGGAATGGCATCTAAAACAAAATAAAAATCTGTAGGTGTTACAGGGACCTTGTAAAGTGATAAGAATTCTTTATAACTGAGTAAAAGACCCTCTGCATTTACCAGTTGCCAATATTCTAAAAACAAATAAGAATTTTTATACAATATATCCCGATTATTCCATATATAATATCTGTGTGGAGAAAAATTGTGTTTATAAATTAAGGACCGTGACAAGAAAACCTGCCGATGAAAAGCAGAAAGTTTCACTGGAACTTTGTCAATATTATAATTGCAAAACAACATGAAATTAAGGCCACCAAAAGTAGAGAAGACATGATGAGGAATAAAATTCCAGATAGAAGTGGGTCTTCTTAGGAATTGTTTTATCCAATTGATCTTAAAAGTATTATTAAAATTCAGTCCACCATTCTCATAAGTGTTCATTACAATAGTTTTCCTAATTTAACGGGTACGGTTTCTCTAAAGAAAGTTGAAATGCATCTGGTCTATCTCTTTGCTTATTTTACTGTCAAGATTTAAAGATAGAGAACCATATGTTAGTCTAGAGATACCTTCGGCCTTGGTTATTAGGACTCTACCTTTTAAAGTTAAGTCCCTCTGTAGCCATTGATTTAGCTTCTTCTGGGTTTTTTTTAATAAGAGGGTTAAAATTTAGTAAGCGTTTAGACTTCTGTTCGTTTGTAATGGTTATGCCTAAATATGTAAGTTCTTCTTTTACTGGAATACCATAATATGAAGGTGTCACACAATATTTGACAGCTATGAGTTCACATTTATTAATGTTAAGATATAGACCAGACGCTCTGGATTGTATCACATTGATCGATATGAGAATTTGGTTAGCGTCTTTAAGTAAAGTGTAGTATCATCAGCCAGCTGGCTTATAATAATGTATTTACCAGCTATGGAAATACCTTGTACAGGACTATTATTTAAAGAATTTGCAAGAAGTTGGGTGATTAATAAAAACAGGTACGGAGAGATAGGATAACCTTGCCTAATTCCTCTCTTTAACTCAAATCTAGGTGAGGTGCCATATTTCCATAGAGAGTCTTAATAGCCTTACAGACAAAATCCCCAAAGTCAAGTCTCTCAAAGGAGTGGAAGAGAAACTGATGCTCTACTGTGTCAAATGCTTTATAAAAATCTAAAAAATAATATGAAGCTATCCTCAGTTATTAGGTCTGAGTAGTCAAGTATGTCTAATACTAGTCTGGCATTGTTAGAAATATGTCTGTTCCTCATGAAGCCAGACTGTGTTTCATCAATGATTGCATCCAGGACTTCTTTAATTATTTTTGAAAGTAGTAAGGCTAATATCTTATAGTCATTTTTAAGAAGACAAATTGGACGCCAGTTATCGATGAGCAGCACTTCTTTTTTAGGCTTAGGTAACAGTGTTATTAACCCCTGACTCATTGTAGGAGGGAGAATATTGTTTTTAATACTCTGTAAAAAGACTTCAAATAGGAAGGGAGCTACTTGTTCAGAAAATAATTTGTAAAATTCTGATGTAATTCCATCAACACCTGATGATTAATTGTTCTTTAGATGTTTGATAGACTCTATAATCTCTTCAACTTTGATGGGTTCATCACACTGTTTAGATTCTATATCACTGATAGACTGAACATTATTCAGTGAGTTAAAAAACATATCTGTGGATTCCTGACAATACGTAGAGCTATACAATTTTCTGTAAAAATTGCTACAGTATTTAGCGATTAATTTTTGGTAATCTGTAATAACACCATCAATGTTTAACTTATGGATAGTGTTATTTTTAGAGTGACATTTCTCAAGTCTAAAGAAATAGGATGAATTCTGTTCTCCCTCCTCAATCCATTTTTTCCTAGATCTAATAAAGGTTCCTTCTGCTTTTAATTTATATATATTATCCAGTTTATTTTGTAACTTAATTAGTTCCATCTTCTCCTCCCCCGAGAGGTCGGCTGGGGACCTCTGAGAAAGGGAAGTTATCTTAATGATCACCTTTTCCTCCTCAGCTCTTCTGGTCTTAGCAAGATTACTACCATATTTTCTAAAGTATTTGGACACCTCAATTTTAAAGAGCTCCCAGTTCTTGCAATAAGATTTTTCTTCACAAGCCCTTTCCCAAAAGTGTGAGAGCAGATGTTTAACCTCAAATGTAACTATATCATTATTTAATAATGAGCTATTTAGCTTCCAGTAGGATGCTCTACCAAGGTTAGTATCAGGGGTAAATAGCCCTATGGTCTGTGAGGGGAGTAGTACAAATATTTGTAGTAACACACTCACTATCAATACATTTGGATATAAACCAAAAATATATTCTGGATTGTCTGGAACCTGTTTTGTTACTCCAAGTGAATGATCTGTCGGCCGGAAACCTCTCTCTCCATATATCAGTAAGATCAAACTTTTCCATAAAAAGTATTAAACCCAAATTCTGATTGGTTGGCCTACCTGGGGGCCATCTATCAGTTGAATTATCTATTGTAATGTTAAAGTCCCCTCCTATCAATAATAACGAATTGGGAAATTTAGATGACCAATTAAGTATATGTTTCTCTATAGATTCAAGCAACTCATCATTCTCATGTTTGGTGTTGTACCCGTAGAAGTTTACAGTAATGAGCATAATGTCATTGTAACTCATCATTCTCATGTTTGGTGTTGAACCCGTAGAAGTTTACAGTAATGAGCGTAATGTCATTGTAACTGATCACAAGACAAATAAAGTGACCAAAGGGGTCACATTCCGAGTGTAGAATATTACCACCAAAGGTATTTTTCATTGTAGTGACACCAGCGGAGCGTTCAGATCCATGGGAAAGCCAAATATTGTTGCCCCACTGTGACCTCCAGAAGTTGGCATCAGCCGAAATTGAGTGAGACTCTTGAAAAAAGCAAAAATCTGTTTGAAATGGTTTAGCAAATAAAAATAAGGCCTTGCGCTTCACATTGTTTCGTAACCCCCTAGCATTAAGAGAAACTATAGACAAAGACAAAACAACAAAGATTATATAAAAGTATAAACTGTAGTAGGATGAGTCAAGGACGTAGGAGCAGTGAACGTAAACGATAAGGAACCGAGATCTGCACCATTTTTTAGGCTCCTCACGAGACTAAGCCGATTTGCCAACGCTAAAATCAATGTGTGGGTGTATGTATATATATATATATATAGCTTCATACTTTTTTCTGACTTGCCGAAAATGCAGCCTTGTTGATTACATTTGACACTTCACGGTCACCAGAGTTTGACATGTGACTACAGTTTGCATTGAATCGTGGGTCATATCAACCTCACAAGTGACCAAAGTTCTTCACTCTCTCTGAGCTAAATTGAGGGCCGAGGGGATACCTTTGGTGAATTGGACCTCCACTTAAGATGGCAATCGATCTACATCCGGTTTCGACGGGGATTGCCCCGAGGGAAAGTGGATAACGTGTTTGGACTGTCATCCATTTTTGAAGACATTTATTTCCATTGTTAGAGCGACCACTTGAGTATCTGGTCAATATAATGGATAGTCTGATGTAAATGAGCCAGTCCTGTTGGTGGCGACAATGCACGTTACGAGAACATTATGAAGAAGACGGCCAACGACATTTCCTGTGCGTACCGGAAATGTGTTTCGTTCTGTTATTGTTAGCATGAATGTAACTAGCTAGCTAATTTCGAATATAACAGAAACATATAGCAATTGTGTTGATTTATTCGAAGTTCAACGTACCTGAATAGACTCTAGTTGGCTGATAAACCAGCCTGAGACGAGGTAAGTAGAAGAATAAGCGAAGAGGCTGCTTCATTAGATAACCATGATGTGAAATGTTCCTAGCTTTGAAGACCATTAACGTTACTGCTGTATCGATATCAAACTAGCTAGCAATAGCATACATAGCACAACTTGCCTAAGTATCTATTCCCAGAAAGCCCCGATTCAAACTCACATTCACCAGCTCAAGTTTCATTTGAACCAGAATCTGGCCTTACAGGACGGAGACGTTGATATGGCGAATCTCCTTTCAGCCCCAAGAAGCAGCCATTCACCAGCTTTTCAAGCTTAATAATGTCAAAATACATTCGTTACTCACCAAATATAGAGTTTTAATGAGCAACTATCGTAATGTACTGCCTTCACGGCCGGTATGTACTTCCAAAAATGTGTCAATAAAAAGTTACATGCAACCGAAAAAATGCCTATTCGGCACCTCTACCTGTTGTAGACTTCCGACCTATTCACGGAAGCAGGGTTTGTGATAACCGGGATCTTTTTTGGATGTACATACGTCAGTAAATGTCGATATTTGCTAGTCGAATCTCCATATTTGTTGAATACATGCTTCCCATTTACCGCCCATCTCTGACGACTACCTTCCTCTCTCGTCTCAGATTGCCACCTGAGATACGTTGTCTGAGTGACACCTGCCGAATGTAGCAACATTATTTTATTCAACGTTTATTCGAAATCTCTGGACTGTGAACAAGATCATGGAAAAAGGTATGAACATCTCTTGGTTGTCTATCTGCTTTTTGTTGCAAGTTGTTGCCATTTATGTTGTCATCATAATCCATAGTGTCTAACATTGAGATTTGTCTCTGTGGGGATAGATATGCAGGCAGGTGCTGCAGCTGCATCTGTGGTTGGGGCACCGATGGGAGCAGCTGGGACACAGAGCCGTTCAGAAGACGAGGAGTCGACAGGGATGAAAGATATCAAAAGAACAGCAACACAGGCATTTGTTGGGGGTGGTGGTGTTGTGCCCAATCGCAGGAGCTCTTCAAGGTTTGAACGTTACCCATTTGTCTCTGCAGGCACTTTTTTAGCTTCAATCTTTCCATCAGTTTTAACCTCAAATATGAACATCTAACAACTTTTTCTGTGATTAAAAATAACTGCCTACACTTCTGACCATTGGACAGCATTCATTCTGCATCACCTACCCTCTGAATTTGAAGTAGGCCTGCCTGAAAGGAAGCTCAGGGGTTCTCTCTGTTGCAGCTTTGATTGATATATGATATCTAACCTGTTCCTCTCCTCCTAGGTCAATTAAAAGGAAGAAATTTGATGATGAACTGGTGGAGAGCAGCCTGGCCAAGTCATCCAGCAGGGTCAAGGGCCCACCTGTCATCGAGCCAATCCGCTGCTCTGGGAGTGAACCCTCATCCAATGAGAAGAAGAAGGTATGAAGGTGGAATTGAATCCAAAGAGAGGGTGGTGTTTTTATGGGTCGCTCATATTGAGAAAGGTGGAGAGGGAGATACCGGTAGTTGTTGAATTACTCTTGATTAAATGGCTAGACTATTAGCAGGTTAGCATTTTTCAGAACTTACCATAAAAATTATATACCATATAAACAGCACAATACTCTGCTGGTTGCAGTTTCTCATGAGTCTTGTTCTGGAGGCAGCTCTGCAAAGTGGTCACTAGCTGGCACAGCCACCGTTGCAAAATATGATTTTAAACCTTAACCCTAACCGTACTGCTATCCCTAAATGCCTAAACTTACATTTAGACCAAAAAGCTAAATTTTTTTATTTTCATGAGTTTTTACAATATAGCCAATTTTGACTTTGCAGCTGGACTGTCTAAGGAAAAATCGCTGAGTTCTTCCTTCAGGACAAGACTCATAACAAACTGCAACCTGTAGACTATTGTGCTGTTTATATGGTCAGTTCTTTATTTGTCTCTAGACTCTAACTACTGAGGGTGTCTGACCATTGATGAAATCCCTACTAAAGTAAATGCTGAAAAAGGCAAAGGAGATGCCTCATTGGTTCCCCATTTCTATGATCCCCTATGTCAGATGTCCAAGTCCAGCACGGCCCTCACGCCGCCCCTCACTATGGTGATCACCCCCCCGCCCATCGCCAAGAGGGTGAAGAAGAGCAAGCAGCCCCTCCAGATCACTAAAGACCTGGGCCGCTGGAAACCCACTGATGACCTGCTGCTCATCAACGCTGTGCTACAGGTAATAGGCCTAAAGACAGTAGAGAGAGGCTATTGATATATAACTGAAGCATCAGTGCTATAAACCATTGGAATTTGGTAGCGTAATATACTATGTAAACATTGACCTTGAATTTTCAATGTGTTTATGATGTATCCATATAATCTTTCTATGGATGTATGATGTGGTAATGCACAACTGCCTGTGTGTATTGTGTGTGTGCTCTGTTAGACGACAGATCTGACCTCTGTTCATCTGGGAGTGAAATTCAGCTGTCGTTTCACCCTGAGGGAGATCCAGGAGCGCTGGTACTCTCTGCTCTATGACCCCGTCATCTCCAAGTAAGAGCTCCACCACAACACACACACCCCTGGCCATCTCCTACTATCCACTTCCTCCTATCCTTTTCCTTCCTCTGTTTGTCTTTCTCGTTCCGTCCAGCACATTTGACCACCACTGTCAAATTTGTTGTTCCCCTTATTAATGAACCTCAATACTGTTATTGTAATAGACAACCAAATATTGTTGATTTGACTGGTCAAGTAAAGGCAAATAAAATCTCTATAATGTGTGACAATGTTCTACCCCTGTCTCTGTGTTATAGGTTGGCATGGCAGGCGATGAGGCAGCTTCATCCGGAGGCCATTGCTGCAATCCAGAGCAAAGCTCTCTTCGGTCAGGCTGAGGAGGCTCTACTGGCCAAGATTGCATCAGTGAGTGAGGCTGAGGGGTTTCTATGGTGTTTGAAATATGAAGTCACATCAGGTGAAGATGGCTCAGTTCTTGCTCTCGAAATATGGAGTCAGTCACAAAGCAATGCCCAAATATAGAGTTATTGAGAGCTCTATTGCATCTCAACCTTTTTAATCATACACACAGTTCAGAGATGGTTGAATAAACATAAAAAACCAGAACCATATACAGTCCACACAATATGCATTTGGACAGTGAAGCAAACATTTTTAAGTTGGATTTATACTCTAGCATTTTGAATTTGATATAGCATTTTTCATATTAGGCCATTTAAAAAATATATATTATTATTAAAAAATATATATATATATTAAAAAAAAACAGGTAATGTTCATACATATGCCATGTTTGAAGAATTCATAAGTATTTGTACAAATTCACTTCTAGTGTATTAAAGAAGTCAAAAGTTTAGTATTTGGTTCCATATTCCTTGCACACAATGACTACACCACAATGACTGTTTTACCCAAGAGGAACTGAATAATGTTGTCATTTTGTAGTCACTTTTAAGTAAGAATAGATATTTCTGAACACGTTTATTACTCCAGTCATCATTCACCATTACGTTATTATTGGGCAAAACATAACCAAAACAAACTGCAAATGCATCCAACGAATCCCAAGCTTGACTTAGTCATTGCGTGCTAGGAGTATGGGACCAAATACTAAACATTTGACTACTTTAATACACAAGTGAATTTGTCCCAATACTTTTAGTCCCCTAAAATGGGGGGGACTTATGTACAAAAAGTGCTGTAATTTCTAAACGGTTCACCCGATATGGATGAAAATACCCTCATTAAAGCTGACAGTCTGCACATAGTCAATATATAATTTCAAATCCAAAATGCTGGAGTACTGAGGCACTACAACAAAAAATGTAACTGTCCCAATACTATGGGAGCTCACTGTAGAACCTAATTTCAAATGTTAGCTTCATTGTCCAAATACAGATGGTGTGGACTGACTGTGTATACATGTGTGTGTATATAGATTGATTATAAACATGTGTTCTGTGTGTATATATATATATATATATACAGTGCCTTGCGAAAGTATTCGGCCCCCTTGAACTTTGCGACCTTTTGCCACATTTCAGGCTTCAAACATAAAGATATAAAACTGTATTTTTTTGTGAAGAATCAACAACAAGTGGGACACAATCATGAAGTGGAACGACATTTATTGGATATTTCAAACTTTTTTAACAAATCAAAAACTGAAAAATTGGGCGTGCAAAATTATTCAGCCCCCTTAAGTTAATACTTTGTAGCGCCACCTTTTGCTGCGATTACAGCTGTAAGTCGCTTGGGGTATGTCTCTATCAGTTTTGCACATCGAGAGACTGAAATTTTTTCCCATTCCTCCTTGCAAAACAGCTCGAGCTCAGTGAGGTTGGATGGAGAGCATTTGTGAACAGCAGTTTTCAGTTCTTTCCACAGATTCTCGATTGGATTCAGGTCTGGACTTTGACTTGGCCATTCTAACACCTGGATATGTTTATTTTTGAACCATTCCATTGTAGATTTTGCTTTATGTTTTGGATCATTGTCTTGTTGGAAGACAAATCTCCATCCCAGTCTCAGGTCTTTTGCAGACTCCATCAGGTTTTCTTCCAGAATGGTCCTGTATTTGGCTCCATCCATCTTCCCATCAATTTTAACCATCTTCCCTGTCCCTGCTGAAGAAAAGCAGGCCCAAACCATGATGCTGCCACCACCATGTTTGACAGTGGGGATGGTGTGTTCAGCTGTGTTGCTTTTACGCCAAACATAACGTTTTACATTGTTGCCAAAAAGTTCAATTTTGGTTTCATCTGACCAGAGCACCTTCTTCCACATGTTTGGTGTGGCTTGTGGCAAACTTTAAACAACACTTTTTATGGATATCTTTAAGAAATGGCTTTCTTCTTGCCACTCTTCCATAAAGGCCAGATTTGTGCAATATACGACTGATTGTTGTCCTATGGACAGAGTCTCCCACCTCAGCTGTAGATCTCTGCAGTTCATCCAGAGTGATCATGGGCCTCTTGGCTGCATCTCTGATCAGTCTTCTCCTTGTATGAGCTGAAAGTTTAGAGGGACGGCCAGGTCTTGGTAGATTTGCAGTGGTCTGATACTCCTTCCATTTCAATATTATCGCTTGCACAGTGCTCATTGGGATGTTTAAAGCTTGGGAAATCTTTTTGTATCCAAATCCGGCTTTAAACTTCTTCACAACAGTATCTCGGACCTGCCTGGTGTGTTCCTTGTTCTTCATGATGCTCTCTGCGCTTTTGACGGACCTCTGAGACTATCACAGTGCAGGTGCATTTATACGGAGACTTGATTACACACAGGTGGATTGTATTTATCATCATTAGTCATTTAGGTCAACATTGGATCATTCAGAGATCCTCACTGAACTTCTGGAGAGAGTTTGCTGCACTGAAAGTAAAGGGGCTGAATAATTTTACACGCCCAATTTTTCAGTTTTTGATTTGTTAAAAAAGTTTGAAATATCCAATAAATGTCATTCCACTTCATGATTGTGTCCCACTTGTTGTTGATTCTTCACAAAAAAATACAGTTTTATATGTTTATGTGTGAAGCCTGAAATGTGGCAAAAGGTCGCAAAGTTCAAGGGGGCCGAATACTTTCGCAAGGCACTGTATATATATGTAACATGTATATATGGTTCTGCCATAAAATGTGGAGTGATGTTGGAAAAAGCAATGACCTGCCCATTGGTGAAATGCTTTTCTTGCTGCATATGTTTACATGGGATTGATGGCACTATATGCGTGTCAGTTTGAAGAAGTGAGTGTGGGTTTGTTTAAATATGTTTGTGTTTTCTGATGATCAGAGCAGTCAGCCCAAGCTGGAGGTGTTCCAGGAGCTGCTGAGTAAGCACCCCAGTGTGTTCTACCCCTCCCGCACACCCAAGAGCCTGCTGGTGCACTGGCAGCTGCTCAAACAGTACTACCTGCTGGAGGACCAGAGTGGTGAGAAACTCAAACAGGCTTATTGGTTCGTTACATATGCTTTGTACCAAATGCCACCCTATTCCCATAGCCTCTGGTAAAAAGTAGTGCACTAATACAGAATAGGGTACCATTTGGGATGCTGCTACACTGTTAGTCCATTACTTGATATCCATGGAGTGAATTATTTCTAAATGTTGAACTACCTCCTGATTCCTGCTTACAAGCAAAAACTAAAGCAGGAAGCACCAGTGACTCGGTCAATACGAAACTGGTCAGGTGAAGCAGATGCTAAGCTACAGGACTGTTTTGCTAGCACAGACTGGAATATGTTCCGGGATTCTTCTGATGGCATTGAGGCGTCACCGCATTTATTTATTTTTATTTTACCTTTATTTAACTAGGCAAGTCAGTTAAGAACAAATTCTTATTTTCAATGACGGCCTAGGAACAGTGGGTTAACTGCCTGTTCATGGGCAGAACGACAGATTTGTACCTTGTCAGCTCGGGGTTTGAACTCGCAACCTTCCGGTTACTAGTCCAATGCTCTAACCACTAGGCTACCCTGCCACATCAGTCACTGGCTTCATCAATAAGTCCATTGATGACGTCGTCCCCACAGTGACCGTACATACATACCCCAACCAGAAGCCATGGATTACAAGCAACATCCGCACTGAGCTAAAGGGTAGAGCTGCCGCTTTTAAGGAGCAGGACTCTAACCCGGAAGCCAGTAAGAACTCCCGCTATGCCCTCCAACGAACCATCAAACAGGCAAAGCGTCAATACAGGACTAAGATCGAATCATACTACACCGGCTCTGACGCTCGTCGGATGTGGCAGGGCTTGCAAACCATTACAGACTACAAAGGGAAGCACAGCCACGAGCTGCCCAGTGACACAAATCTATCAGACGAGCTAAATTACTTCTATGTTCGCTTTGAGACAAGTAACATTGAAACATGCAAGAGCCACCAGCTGTTCCAGGCGATTGTGTGATCACGCTTTCCTTAGCCAATGTGTGTAAGACCTTTAAACAGGTCAACATTCACAAGGCCTCAGGGCCAGACGGATTACCAGGACGTGTACTCCGAGCATGCGCTGACCAACTGGCAAGTGTCTTCACTGACATTTTCAACCTGTCCCTGACTGAGTCTGTAAAACCAACCTGTTTCAAGCAGAACACCATAGTCCCTGTGCCCAATAACATTAAGGTAACCTGCCTAAATGACTACTGACCCGTCGCACTCGCGTCTGTAGTCATGAAGTGCTTTGAAAGGCTGGTCATGGCTCACATCAACACCATTATCCCAGAACCCCTAGACCCACTCCAATTTGCATACCGCCCCAACAGGTCCACATATGATGCAATCTCTATTGCACTCCACACTGCTCTTTCCCACCTAGACAAAAGGAACACCTATTTGAGAATGCTATTCATTGACTACAGCTCAGGATCCAACACCATAGTGCCCTCAAAGCTCATCACTAAGCTAAGGACCCTGGGACTTAACACCTCCCTCTGTGACTGGATCCTGGACTTCCTGATGAGCTGTCCACCAGTGATAAGGGTAGGGAACAACACATCCGCCACGCTGATCCTCAACATGGGGGCCCCTCATGGGTGCGTGCTCAGTCCTCTCTTGTACTCCCTGTTCACTCATGACTGCATGGCAAGGCATGACTCCAACACCATCAAGTTTGCAGACGACACAGCAGTGGTAGGCCTGATCACCGATAACGATGAGACAGCCTATAGGGAGGAGGTCAGAGACCTGGTCGTGTGGTGCAAGGACAACAACCTCTCCCACAACGTGATCAAGACAAATGAGATGATTGTGGACTACAGGAAAAGGAGGACCGAGCACGCCCCCATTCTAATCGACGGGCTGTAGTGGAACAGGTTGAGAGCTTCAAGTTCCTTGGTGTCTACATCACCAACAAACTGTCATGGTCCAAACACACTAAGACAGTCGTGAAGAGGGCTCGACAAAACCTATTCCCCCTCGGGAGACTGAGAAGATTTGGCATGGCCCCTCAGATCCTCAAAAGGTTCTACAGCAGCACAACGAGAGCATTCTTACTGGTTGCATCACTGCCTGGTATGGCAATTGCTCGGCCACCAACCGCAAGGCACTACAGAGGGTAGTGCGAATGGCCCAGTACATCACTGTGGCCAAGCTTCCTGCCATCCAGGAACTCCATATCAGGCGGTGTCAGAGGAAGGCCCTAAAAAGACTCCAGCCACCCGAGTCATAGACTGTTCTCTCTGCTACGGCACGCGGTACCGGAGCACCCAGTCTCGGTCCAAAAGGTTTCTTAACAGCTTCTACCCCCAAGACATAAGACCTTTGAACAGCTAATCAAGGGCTACCCAGACCCCTCTTTTACACTGCTGCTACTCTCTGTTAATATTCTATGCATAGTCACTTTAACTCTATCTACATGTACATATTACCTCAATTACCTCGACTAACTGGTGCCCCCGCACATTGACTCTGTACCGGTACCCCCTGTATATAGCTTTGCTTGTTCTTTTACTGCTGCTGTTTTAATTAATTGTTTTTCTATTTTTTACTTAACCAACAATGCTTAAAAAATAAATAAAGTTAAGGGCTTTTAAGTAAGCATTTCACAGTAAGGTCTACCTGTTGTATTCGGCACATGTGACTGATTTGATTTGTTCCACTGTTGCAAACTAAAACTAAGTGAGTTGACGGTGCCCATCAGTCCCCCTGTATATGATGCCTTATTGTATGGTTTGATTCTCTTTTGCAGTCCAACCTTTCCCTAAAGGTGACCAAGTCCTCAACTTCTCTGATGCTGAGCAGCTGGTGGATGATGCTAAGCTAAAGTAAGAGAAGCGGTCAACATTCTGACCACAATTCATTTCCAGTTTCCCTGTGTTAAAATTTAGAGCTCCTCCTCTCCTCGTCGTTCTAATCAGTTTCTCTGTCTTGTTACCCAGGGAGAGCAGAGATGAGGTGCTGGAGCATGGTGAGTTACTCAAACAGACTCCTTTTTATCTGTCAGTAATGTGCAGGGTTCTATCTAAGAAGGTGCTTCATTTTCCTCTTCCTCATTCTCTTTCCTGCTGCCCTTCCTCATTCTGTAACCACTTTCAGAGCTGATGATATCTGACCGCCATCAGAAGAAGGAGATAAGGCAGCTGGAGCAGGAGCTACCACGCTGGCAGGTCCTGGTGGACAGCATCACAGGTGAGAGTGTGTGAGAATATGTGCCTGCCCGTGTGTGTGTAAGAAGCCAGTCTTGCAGGGGGTTTATGTTGTGTTCTCAGGTATGAACTCTCCAGACTTTGACAACCAGACGCTGGCAGCTCTGAGAGGCCGAATGGTTCGCTACCTTATGAGGTCACGAGAGGTGAGCAGCTAATTTCAGATTGAATTAACTGAATTTACAGTACATTACCAAATTATATTAGGACCATAGTAAGATGACTGTGGAGCAGGTTCATTATATGGAAATGAATGCTTATGAAATGTGAAAATATGAAAATGTTGTATATATTTTATGACGCTAATCTGACTTCCTCTAGATCACCCTGGGCAGAGCCACCAAGGACAAGCAAATAGATGTGGATCTGTCTCTGGAAGGACCTGCCTGGAAGATCTCCAGGAAACAAGGTGACTCCCTTATCAGCACCATGACATGCACATCATTTAACATTGGCTGTGACTGAAATGGCACCCTATGGTAGTGCACTAAATAGGGAATAGGATGCCATTTTGGATGCTACCCATATCTGTTATCCCTGGGTCTGATGCTGAAGAACCTGTATTATCTGGGCTCTAGAGCGCAGTGCTTGCCCTGTCCTCACTTATCCATAGTGAAATTAGACCCTGTTGAAATGACTGTTTTCTGATAAACATCTATCATATAGTAATATTATGGCCCCATATCAGGACTTGATCTAGTTTTTAATTGTGTGTTTGTAACCGTTTGTAACTGTTTGTCTAATGTACAGGGATAATTAAACTGAAGAACAACGGGGACTTCTTCATAGCCAACGAGGGCCGCAGGCCCATCTACATAGACGGCAGACCAGTCCTGTCGGGCAACAAGTGGAAACTCAACAACAACTCTGTAGTGGAGGTTTGTGGAAACTTCTGGAAGACTTAAATGGCAGGATGTATTATACGGTAGCTGGTGCATCAGATGAGATGAAGAAATGTTTTAAAGGGGCCTAATTGTTTTTTATAAACAACAAACTACATAGTTGAGATTGAATTCTGTCTGCCTGTCATGCTTTTTACTTCACAATACCTGATCTATAACAACCACCGCTACTAATACATGAATGTCACAACAAGTAATTTGTCTCTCCAGATTGCAGGTCTTCGTTTTGTGTTTCTGATTAACCAGGAGCTGATCTCACTCATCAAGGCAGAAGCAGCTAAGATGAATCAGCAGTGAGAGAGAGAGGCCAAGATAGCTGCTTTTAGCAACACTAGTGCATTGGCACACAAGCATTGCTGGGAGTTGGGTTGCAAAAACTGAACAGTCCGCAGGCCAGAAGTTAATAAAATTAAATTTCAACTTACTCTGCCGGTGGTCTTGACGGTTGGTCCTTATAGCGAGGGGAATTTGAGACAAAATATCAAAGTATGTGGAAAGTCTGTTAAATAATACCTTTTATATAATTTTTCTCAAGTTCCCCAACCATCCAGACCACCGGCAGAGTTAGTTGAAATTGAATTTTATTTAACTTCTTGCTCTGTTGCGGAAAGACTGAGACATGTTTGATAGTGTCTTTGTTGCTGTATTGTTTGTCCTTCATGTTCTAATACTTCAGTTACCCCTTCCTTGTGTTATTTTGTAATAATAAAAATAAAAACACTTCTTGCTCCCCCTCCCCGCCTGTTCTGTTTTTTAGCAACCCAATTCCCAGCATTGCTAGTGTGTCAGTGCACCAGCGTTGCTAAAAGCAGTTAAGGGTAAGACCCATGCCTGTGTCCACTGCCCAGCCAGCTCCTTCATACAGAGCAACGTATGGTGGCCAATGGACACGACCAGGAGCCTAATGGACACCCCCAGGAGCCTCGTAGACGAGGACCACATGAAGGACCACAGATTTGAAGGAAAGTAACCAGGAACCCCTTTAGTCATGGTTATACAGTGGAGTAAGAGCACGACACACACACACTCTGAGAATGATTGTGGTCTTTGGCTACATCACATATCTTTCCGCTGCTGAACATTTTAGGGTGAATCTCATCTCAAAGAACCTAAATGATACTTTCCTTGTAACTACAGGACCGTAACACCAGTTTAGTCTTGTTTTAAAGTTTAAATTGGGATTCATATCAGGAGGTTCCACAGTGCCTTTTAAGACAATGGATTTGTTTTAAAACTGTGTTTCCTTTTAGTTCATACAGGTTTAGGTTGAATTGGTACATGCAAAGATACATTTAGGACCAGGATAGGGAATCAATCGTAAAAAGTGATATTGTGTATGTATGTATTAGTGCTACTTAAGCCAAAGCCATGTAAAAGTCAATGTGACAGTTTGTTTGATTTTTGTATGAACGCTTGGATTAAAATGTGTCATTAGTTGAGCCATTTCCTCAGTGTCATAATAATTGCTTGTAGCTGTAGTTTCTCTTTCTACCACAAGGTGGAGCTGTTGGATAAGTAATGGTTTTTCTTTTTTTTTTGCAACTCTTCATTCTTACTCTGTAAATGGGTGCTACAGTATTATCTTTGATATGATTCATATCTGAAAGTTGTCAGCAGTCAATGAAAAAAAATAACTATTCTACTCCAGAATTTGGCCTATAATAAGTGTTGACTTGTGGCATCAACAACATTTAAGAGTCCCACTAGCTGGAGTAGTGCTTGTCGGATTACATACAGTACATCACAGCAACGATATTTTCTTGCAACATTGTAAAAAAGTTGGTTATTAATTGCCAGTATCAGAGACACCAACGTTTCGGTTTAATATGCTGCAAAATCAAAGAAGATCAGATATGCAGATTTTCGGCTCTGTCTTAACCGGTCGCGACCGGGAGGTCCGTGGGACGACGCACAATTGGCCTAGCGTCGTCCGGGTTAGTGAGGGTTTGAGATATGGTCTATTGAATATACTAATCTGTTAAAACGCTCATAAAGTCTGAGTTTAAACACTTGTCGTTGCAGTTCATATATCGTTTTATGACTTCCATAAACCCTCTTATCTCCTTATTGTGGAACTTTCTGTTAAACTTCAATCAAACATGTTCTGTGTTAGCCTGGGTGCCAGTCTGTTTCTGCCTTTCCTATTTCTTGTGGAATTCTCATGCCAAACTAAAATTGTTTGCCAATGAGGGAGTTTGATTATGTGCACCTGGCTATGGCCCGTGAAGTGAACGGGCAAAATCGGTGAGGGAGGAGTGCCTATCTCAAATCGAACAGTAATCTGTGCAGCTCGGTCATGTTTTCAACAAGGCGTCATGATGCATCGTTTAGAAGCTCAAACCGTTCTGGGACCAGGCTAGATCTGTGTCTTTTGAGAAAATAATTGGCAGTGTTTTGTATACTTTTATGCCTGTAGGGAAGTGGGCCCCAATTCCTACCCCCATGACATGTTACAAACAAGAATAACATCTAGGCTTTTGTCATTATTTTGCTCATTAGGTTGGTTATTATTGAAACCGAAAGATACCCATTTTACATTTCTATGATGATATCTGATCAAATGTAGATATTTGGATATTCATAAGTTGATCAGCATCACAGGAATTGGATTAACAAAATGCATTCAGTTTGTTAGGTTTATTTACTGCTTGCTTTGCTTTACCATTTAACCAAGGTGTTTCTGGGGATGAGGTACTTGTGCTGAGGTAGTTGACCCTATGTAGCCAATATCTGGAGATGCTGCCAGCCCTGCAGCAGCCTGTGACTAAAATTAGCCTGTCACTAAAACCAATGCTATCGCCATCTACTTTCTAAATTAAAAGCTGAAATGTTTTGAGTCAAAGTATTCAACCCCTTTGTTATGGCAAGCCTAAATACATTCAGGAGTAAACATTTGCTTAACATATCACAGAAGTTATATGGACTCACTGTGTGAAATAATAGAGGTTGACATTTTTAAATGACTACACCTTCCTCTGTCCTCCATACATACAACCTCTGTAAGGTCCCTCAGTCAAGTATTGAATTTCACAAAGATTCAACTACAAAGACCAGGGAGCTTTTTGAAAGCCTCAAAGAAAAGCAGTGATTAGTAGATGGGTAACAACAACAAATCAAACATTGAACAGATCTTTAAGCATGGTCAAATGAGTAATTATGATGTGGATGATGTATTAAACCACACAGACACATCAAAGATGCAGTCGCCCTGAACTGAGCTGCAGGACAGGAAGGAAACTGCTTATGGATGTCAACATGAGGCCATTGGTGAATTTAAAACAGCCACAGAGTTCAATGGCTGTGAGAGGAGAAAATAGAGGATGGGTCAACAACATTGTAGTGACTCTACAATGACCTAAATGACAGAGTGAAAATAATAAAAAATATACAGGAAATATTCCAAAACATGCATATGTATGCAACAAGGCACTAAAGTAAGACTGCAAAGGAATATATTTTTGACCTGAATACAAAGCCTTGTTTGGGGCAAATCCAACACAACGCATCACTAAGTAACTGCCTCCTTATTTTCAAGCATAGTGGTGGCTGCATCATGGTACCGTATGGGTGACATCAACAAAGACGCAGGTTTTAGGATAAAAAATCAAACGGGAGGGAGCTAAGCACAGCCAAAATCCTAGAGGAAAACCTGCTTCAGTCTGCTTTACACCAGACACTGGGAGGGGAAATCACCTTTCAGCAGGATAATAACCTACAACACAAAGCCAAATCTACACTGGAGTTGCTACCAAAAAATGTATTAAAAAAATACAAAATCTTCCTCTTTCACAGAGTATTTTGTGTAGATTGTTGACAAAAATGACAAATCCATTTTAATCCCAATTTGTAACAAAATGTGAAGAAATCAACAGGGGTGTAGACTTTCTATAGCCAGTGTATATTATAGGTTACAGTAGGCTACTAAATCAAGAAAAGATTAGTCTCCTCTTTTCAGCAGTAGGCTGTATCAAAACTACGTTTTTCTTGCGATTGTATTTTGAAGTCAGTGCCATTGTAAAGTTTATTTAGTAGCCAACTATGTACACACACACACACACACACACACACACACACACAAACAATTCAGAAAGTATTCAGACCCCTTGACTTTTGCCACATTTAGTTACATTACAGGCTTATTCTAAAATGGATTAAATTGTTGTTATTCCTCAATCTACACACAATACCCCATAATGACAAAGGGGGGAAAAAAGTAAAACATTTTGCAAATGTATTACAAATATAAAACTGAAATCACCTTAGTATCACATAAGTATTCAGACCCTTTACTCAGTATTTTGTTAAAGCACTTTTTGCAGCGATTACAGCCTCAAGTCTTCTTGGGTATGACGCTACTAGCTTGGCACACCTGGGCTCCCGAGTGGCGCAGCATCTCAGTGCTTGAGCATCTCACTGTGTTCTTGGGGTCCTTCAATGCGGCATAATTTGTTTTGTACCCTTCCCCATATCTGTGCCTCGACACAATCCTGTCTCAGAGCTCTATGGACAATTCATTCAACCTCGTGGCTTGATTTTTGCTCTGACATGCACTGTCAACTGTGGAACCTTATATAGACAGGTGTGTGCCTTTCCAAATCCAATCAATTGAATTTACCACAGGTACACTCCAATCAAGTTGAAGAAACATCAAGGATGATCAATGGGTCATTGTCCTTTTGAAATACAAATGATAGTCCCACTAAGCGCCAACCAGATGGGATGGTGTATCGCTGCAGAATGCTGTGGCAGCCATGCTGGTTAAGTGTGCCTTGAATTAATAAATCACTGACAGTGTCACCAGAAAATCACCGTCAGACCTCCTCCTCCATGCTTCACGGTGGGAACTACACATGCGGAGACCATCCATTCACCTACTCTGCGTCTCACAAAGACACAGTGGTTGGAACCAAAAATCTCAAATTCAGACCAAAGGACCGATTTACACCAGTCTAATGTTCATTGCTCGTGTTTCTTGGCACAAGCAAGTCTCTTCTTATTATTGGTGTCCTTTAGAAGTGGTTTCTTTGCAGTGATTCGACCATGAAGGCCTGACTCACGCCGTCTCATCTGAACAGTTGAGGTTGAGATGTCTGCTACTGGAACTGTGTGAAGCATTTATTTGGGCTGCAAATTCTAAGGCTGGTAACTCTAATGAACATATCATCTGCAGCAGAACTAACTCTCGGTCTTCCTTTCCTGTGGTGGTCCTCATGAGAGCCAGTTTCATCATAGGGCTTGATAGTTTTTGCGACTGCACTTGAAGAAACTTTCAAAGTTCTTGACATTTTCAGGATTGACTGACCTTAGTGTCTTAAAGTAATGATGGACTGTCATTTGTCTTTACTTATTTGAGCTGTTCTTGCCATAATATGGACCTGGTCTTTTACCAAATAAGGCAAAATTATGTATTCCACCCCTACCTTGTCACAACACAACTGATTGCCACAAATTAATTAAGAAGGACAGAAATTCCACAAATGAACTTTTACCAAGGCCCACCTGTTAATTGAAACGCATTCCAGGTGACTACCTCATGAAGCTGGTTGAGAGAATGCCAAGCGTGTGCAATGCTTTCTTCAAGGCAAAGGGTGGCTACTTTTGAAGAATCTCAAATATAGAATATATTTTGATTTGTTTAAAACTCTTTTGGTTACTACATGATTCCATGGGGCGGCAGGGTAGCCTAGTGGCTAGAGCGTTGGACTAGTAACCGGAAGGTTCCAAGTTCAAACCCCCGAGCTGACAAGCTGTCGTTCTGAACAGGCACTGGCCGTCATTGAAAATAAGAATTTGTTATTAACTGACTTGCCTAGTTAAATAAAGGTAAAATATGTGTTATTTCTTAGTTTTGATTTCTTCACTATTATTCTACAATGTAGAAAATAGTAAAAACAAAGAAACATTTTGGAATGAGTAGGTATGTCCAAACTTTTGACTGGTACTATATAAATATATATATATATATATATATATTTACAGGGCACATTTGTAAAAGAGACCTAGGTTTCAATATGCCTTCCCTGTTAATATAAAGGTTTAATCAAATCAAATCAAATAAAAATGTCTTATGTGGATTGAATTCAGAATAAAACAATGAATAAATGTCCCATGATGGGGGTGACTGCCCGTTACTGCTTATCACTTATTAACCATCATTTATCCACATTACTTTAATCAAATATTTCAGTTGGGTATATTACATTTGTTTTAGACCAATTTGATGACTTATTTCATTCCAAGTCATCACCTCATCTCTATAGAACTGCTGCCTTATACTGTCTGACAAAATCACTATTTTAGTAGTTCTTTAAAGTAAATAAGGCATACTTTTATGACAGCTGAATACCAATTACCAATCTTAGATCATGTCTTTTCAGGAAGAGATTCCACACGAAGCAATTGCTCTCTATCCCTCTCGATCGCACATTCTTCTGTCTCTTCTCTCCGACATGCTGGTTAATTACTCAGCAATACTTGCCATCGACTATAATGCAATATGCAAATATGCCTGAAGCATAATATAAAACACACCACACCAAATCATATTACATCAGAATCCCATTCTGAATCACACAGAGTATACCAAACATTAGGTACACCTTAGTAATACTGAATTGCATCCCCCCTTTTGCCTTCAGAACAGCCTCAATTTGTCCACACATGGACTCTACAATCTGTCGAAAGCGTTGCACAGGAATATTGGCCCATGTTGACTCCAATGCTTCCCAAAGTTGTGTCAAGTTGGCTGGATGTGGTGGAATATTCTTGATACACACACCCAGCATTGTTGCAGTTCTTGACACAAGCCGGTGCGCCTGGTACCTACTACCATATCCCGTTCAAAGACAACAACAAAAAATTGTCTTGCCCATTCACCCTCTGAATGGCACACATACACAATCCATGTCTCAAAATCCTTCTTTAACGCATCTCCTCCCTTTAACCTACACAAATGAAAGTGGATTTAACAAGTGACATCAATAAGGGATCATAGCTTTCATCTGATTCAAAACCAAATGCACGCTGCACATACAGTCTGAGGAGTCTCCGAAGAGCAGGTGTTCTTAATGTTTTGTACACTCAGTGTATGTCTCTGCACTCCTTTAATTTTTATGGGACAGAGACATCATTCAGAATGGGATTCTGATGTAATATTATTTGGTTTGGAGTGTTTTGGAGCATTTTCTAACATGCTCCATATTCATAATGCGTTGTAGTCAATGGCAAGTGATGACTCAGCAAAATGTGTCTACCAATTTTTTCTGTAATGAAACAAAATATATAAAAAATAAACCTGTTTTGGGGATCAACTACAATCACAGATAGAGTGAAAGTAAGTCTACAAAAAAAATTGGTGAACTTACTTTTTCCGTTAAAGGGCAGCAGGTAGCCTAGTGGTTGGGCAAGTAACCAAAAGGTTGCTGGATCGAATCCCTGAGCTGACAATGTCAAAATATGTTGTTCTGCCCCTGAACAAGACAGTTAACACACTGTTCCCCAGTAGGCCATCATTGTAAGTAAGAATTTGTTCTTAACGGACTTGCCTAGTTAAAAAAAGGTACATTTTTTAAAAAGCTGCCATTTCATCCCTAGGCCTTTTGCTGGTTTGTGTATTATTTTTCTGTAAAACAGTACATATACAGTTGAAGTCGGAAGTTTACATACACTTAAACTCAGTTTTTCACAATTCCTGACATTTAATCCTAGTATAAATTCCCTGTCTTAGGTCAGTTACGTTCACCACTTTATTTTAAGAATGTGAAATGTCAGAATAATAGAAGAGAGAATGATTTATTTCAGCTTTTATTTCTTTCATCACATTCCCAGTGAGTCAGAAGTTTACATGCACTCAATTAGTATTTGGTAGCGTTGCCTTTAAATTGTTTAATTGTTTAAATTGTCCAACGTTTTGGGTAGCCTTCCACAAGCTTCCCACAATAAGTTGGGTGAATTTTGGCCCATTCTTCCTGACAGGGCTGGTGTAGCTGAGTCAGGTTTGAAGGCCTCTTTGCTCACACATGCTTTTTCAGTTCTGCCCACAAATGTTCTATAGGATTGAGGTCAGGGCTTTGTGATGGCCACTCCAATATCTTGACTTTGTTGTCCTTAAGCCATTTTGCCACAACTTTGGAAGTATCCTTGGGGTCATTGTCCATTTGGAAGAGCCATTTGCGACCAAGCTTTAACTTCTGACTGATGTCTTGAGATGTGTGAAGTGCACCAGTTCCTCCTGCAGCAAAGCACCCCCACAACATGATGATGCCACCCCCGTGCTTCACGGTTGGGATGGTGTTCTTCGGCTTGCAAGTATCCCCCTTTTCCCTCCAAACATAATGATGGTCATTATGGCCAAACAGTTCTATTTTTGTTTCATCAGACCAGAGGACATTTCTCCAAAAAGTACGATCTTTGTCCCCATGTGCAGTTGGAAACCATAGTCTGGCTTTTTTATGGCAGTTTTGGAGCAGTGGATTCTTCCTTGTTGAGTGGCCTTTCAGGTTATGTTGATATAGGACTCGTTTTACTGTGGTTTAGATACTTTTGTACCTGTTTCCTCCAGCATCATCACAAGGTCCTTTGCTGTTGTTCTGGGATTGATTTGCACTTTTTGCACCAAAGTACGTTCATCTCTAGGAGACAGAACACGTCTCCTTCCTGAGCAGTATAACGGCTGCGTGGTCCCATGGTGTTTATACTTGCGTACTATTGTTTGTACAGATGAACGTGGTACCTTCAGGCGTTTGGAAATTGCTCCCAAGAATGAACCAGACTTGTGGAGGTCTACAATTGTTTTTCTGAGGACTTGGCTGATTTATTTAGATTTTCCCATGATATCAAGCAAAGAGGCACTGAGTTTGAAGGATGGCCTTGAAATACATCCACAGGTACACCTCCAATTGACTCAATGATGTCAATTAGCCTATCAGAAGCTTCTAAAGCCATGACATCATTTTCTGGAATTTTCCAAGCTGTTTAAGTGCACAGTCAACTTAGTGTATGTAAACGTCTGACCTACTGAAGTTGTGATATAGTGAATTATAAGTGAAATAATCTGACTCTAAACAATTGTTGGAAAAATGACTTGTGTCATGCACAAAGTAGATGTCCTAACAGACTTGCCAAAACTATAGTTTGTTAACAAGACATTTGTGGAGTGGTTGAAAAACAAGTTGTAATGACTCCAACCTAAGTGTATGTATACTTCCGACTTCATCTGTACCAGTTCATTGTCCTTAATGGCATTCGCGTACAGTAAATCCACATGTGGTCACCCTTTGGCTGCTCCAATCCTAGTTAAGCCATGTGTCCAACCACACAGGCCTCCTCTCATACTGCCATGACCAGGCAGGCGTTTGATGACTAACAACAATATATAGGT